>NW_026974535.1:1177669-1477669 GCF_015220805.1 Pogoniulus pusillus | reverse complement strand
CAGGGCTGCTGCTGCTGCTGCTGCTTCTGCCACCGCTGGAAACTCAGCGGGGATACGCAGGGGCACACTGCCCTTTGCCACTAGTCCTGGCTGGCTACCCTGTGCAGAACCAGCAGGAGTGCGCGGGAAGTGGGGCAAACCCCATCCCCCTCCCATGCTCGGTACCACCAGTTCCACCACAGTAAAGTCAAGGCTAACTCGCAGCGGGGGAATGACACACTCCAAATGCACGCTCGCTGTCTGCAGACGTAGCCTGCCCGTACACACTGCCTGTGCTGGGACAAGAGGGGTACCGAGGCACAGCAATTTCTTCTGGAGTCATGAGCTCATCCCTTGAATAGGAGTGGCTGTGCTCAGCAAGAGGATGACTGTAATGGCAATCAGCCCACCAAGGAGGGCTGCAATACCATAGTATCAGGGGGTAATAAGAGACAGGGCAAAGGCCTTATACAAGCCAATACAAATACGATCTGAATCCGATCCAATCCAATCTGTTTATTGCACTCTGAGCATGGGGTTATATACTTTTTTAGCAGAAGGCTACATAGGAAGGTTACAAATAATCTCAGACTCCAATTGGTTACATGCACCTGTTTTAGGACTACGTTAGGATTACACACTACTTGGCAGACATTCTTCATATTCTCTCAACAACACGTATATTGTGTCTGGCAATTCTAAGTCAGCAGAGATAGGCGAAAACCACAGACTCCAGGCTTACACTTTACATTTGCTACACCAGTCTGTAAGGTCATTCCAACCCTCTATATTTATCTCTAACTCAGCACTTACTGAACTTTCTCCTGTCCATGGCTGGACAATAGCTGCACCACATACAATTATATAAAATCACTGCATTTAATATTACTATATCCAACACAGTGCTGCTTCCGCGTGGCGCCATCTTTGAAATGCTGCCCAGAGCTATGAGACAGGGGAGGCTGCCGGCATGGCGGGAGCTGCCTGTGTTTCCACCACCTGCAGATTCCAATCAGGAGGGGAAAACACACATAGGTTTGCCTGCTCTGCTCTACTCCACCCCTCCAGCTCGCCCCGTTGTGATCGTTTGGGTGTTCTCCGCCCCCCCACACTTTAGAAGTTACCCAGACTAGACTCAGCCGGCTCTGGGAATATAAATGAAGCTATTTATTTACAGCTAGCACAACATACAAGCAGATATTTACAGTATATAAAATTATATACAGAAATATACAAGGAAAAAGGTGATGCAGAAACACAACTCCCCTCCCAGAAACTTGAGTCCTCAGGAGGGGCTCTCAACCACCCCTGCACCTTCCCCCTGCCCCTCTCAACCTTACCCCAGTCCTAAAGAAGAATAGAGGTTCAGCCAAGAGGTTATGAAGCAAAGGTGGGTTAGTCCAAATGGAAGGTGAGGTTAGGGAGATGCAGTTCAGTCAGAAGCCCAAGGCAGAGAGTGAGACAAAATGGCGAGAGTGTTATCTAATGTTTTCATTTCTTCTTCAGCAAGACTCTGAGGGAAGTAGACATCACCATTGTTTTCCTTTCACAGCCTATGATCTAGTTCTCACCAAAACATTCTAGCTAGCTTCAAACTAGCACACCCGTGCAGTGCCGCTCAGCACTGTGCTGTGGGTCAGATCGAGCCGTGGCTGCTTCAGGGGGGGGGCGTTGTGGAGGGGTTTTGTTTGGGGGGACTAAATATGAGGCTGAATTTCAAAGGGTTTTAAATAATTTAATATTATATACAAATAGAATTCCCCCGAAACTTATATACAATTAACCTACACAACTCCATTGTATGCAGTTGTGAAATTACTTTACAGAATGTCTATTTACAGCAGGAATTAGGAATTTAGTAGAGGTCTGAAAAGGTTTTGGATAGAGAGAGTCTTGTGGCATAAAAGTGCCACGGGTAAAAGTTACTGAAAGTCTATGCTGTTCAAATCGAGATTGTTCAGTTACTCACTGGCTGGACTCACAGTCTCGGTGGTCCCAAAATATGGGTGGCCAAAACATGCCAAATAAGGTGAAGTCCACGGGTCCGGCACCCCCAAATATGGAGGGGGCTCAGGTGGACCCACACCCTAGGCGCGTGAGCTTACATAACGTGTTTACCTCAACGTGTTCTTGCCACTCTGTCTTTGACTGCCATACTACTGCAGCCTTATGCGTATTCCTTCCTGCATCTTTGAATGCAGTAACCGCATTCTGCAAGGGAGAGAGGGACTGCTTCGGTTTAGTTATCCAGTTCTGCTGACTCATCCATCGGAGCGTGTTAGACTTCAACACCTGTACAGAAATGTGCCCTGGAAAATTCAGAAGGCTGTTCTGCAGCTCCTCTGATTGGCATAAAAACCATTCCAGGTTGTCTCGTTTGATAGGTAGTCTTATGGTACTAGGTTGTGTTCCGGCAATGTCCAATAATCATCTCCTGCCCTTTTTGATCAACTGGGCTATCGTATCTGTCTGTGTCTCTATTGTTTTCTATGGCTCCGTGGCTGTAAACAACCATTCCAGAATACACAACCACTCCCCCGATCTGAATGTGTACTGCGTAATGGCTCCAAAGATGCAGTGCTCGCCTTTAATTATAGATAAGTCAATAGGCACGCTTGGATCCACTCGTTCTACCCATCTGCTGGTGATCATGTCGCTGAGCTTCTGTATAGTCTCCCGCTGTAAGTCAGAGAGTTCGATTCTTCTGGCAGGGTCTGTGCCTTGGAGCAGTGGCTGTAACGGTCGTAAATCATCATTTGTGAACCCTATAACGGGCTGTAACCACTGTAGATCCCCCATCAACGTCTGGGCATCTCTAAGTGTGGCAATGTTGGTGGTTAGCTGCAATTTCTGAGGACGAATGAGGTTTTTGGCTATATGCCAGCCTAGGTACTTCCATAGTGCCTCACTCTGGATTTTTTCTGGGGCAATTTGAAGTCCCACAGCCTGGAGTTTCGTCATGAGTTGTTGCAGGTGAACATCCAGGAAGGGCTCTGGCTGGGCTATTAGGATATCATCCATATAGTGGTAAATGATGGTTGTTTTCCACATCTCTCGAATAGGCCACAATGCAAAATCGACGTAGAGTTGGCACATTGTTGGGCTATTTTTCATTCCTTGGGGTAAGACCACCCAATGGAAATGGCGTGCCGGACACTCTTTATTAATGGCCGGCAAGGTGAAAGCAAAACTCTGACAGTCCGCAGGATGTAGCGAGATTGTAAAGAAACAGTCTTTCAGATCTATGACAAGTAATTCCCAGTTCTCTGGAATCATGGAAAGAGAAGGCAGGCCCGTTTGAAGAGCACCCATGGCTTGCATTTGGCCATTAATGGCTCGAAGATCATGTAGGAGGCGAAATTTTCCTGACTTTTTTGGTATTACAAAAATTGGGGTGTTCCATGGGCTGGTTGAAGGTATAATATGGCCCGCAGCAAGTTGTTCTTCGATGAGCTTGTGTGCTTCTTGCAGCCATTCTTTTTGCAGCGGCCACTGATGTATCCAGATAAGTGTATTAGAAAGCCAATGAAGTTTGATTATGGGCGGCTGCTGTCCAGTGGCCACTGCTGAAAAATTATCTGCAGGGTAGTTATCACAACTCCCATCTGTGTCATGACATCTCTGCCAATGAGCGCATTTACACCTCGTGGGAGAGGCAAGATGGTTGCAAAGACATGGCCTGTCCTTCCATCCACGGTTATACTGATCTGCTGTGAACTCATCAGAGTCTCAGATACTCCTCCAACGCCTTCAATACCATCTTTCACCAGGCTCGCTGGCCAGTGTGAGGGCCATGCAACTATGGAAAAGAGGGTTACGTCGGCACCTGTATCAAGGACAACATCCATGGTTATTGTGTCATGACCATTAGTAATGGTAGCTGGTGCAACCGGCCGTCGATTCATAGCCAGGGTTAGCATGGCCAAGCCACCTGTTGATCCAAAACCCTGCTCTCCCCTTTTAGGCAAAGCATAGGCCTGGGCCAAGTCCTGCAACAAGTTAGTCATTGGCACCAGTTGAGCAATGCGACTGCCTTCTGGTACCAAGATGGGTGGACTGTTAGTGTATGCAACGATTTGTATGATTCCAGTGTAGTCCTCATCAATCACCCCAGGAATGACCAGCAGTCCCTACAGACCTGCAGAGGACCTTCCTAGGAGCAATGCACCAGTGGGTTTGCCATTTATCACTAATGGGCCTTTCATGGAGGTAGCAATGCGGACCAGGCGGTTATCAACCAAGGTTACGCTTATTGCTGTTGCCAGGTCCAGCCCGAGACTCCCAGAGGTGGCTGGACAGATGGTACCGGTGGAGCAGCGATTTGTGTCATCGCGCAGCTGCCGGTTGCGCTGAGCTGGTAGTTTCCCGGACGCCTACACACCGCAGTGGCATGGGTGTCAATCTGGCAGTTGTCACACCAGACCGCAGCTTGCGGGCAGTGGTGAAGCGTATGTCCGGATAATCCGCACTGGAAGCAAATGGCTTGCTGGCTGTTGGTCCGGCGACCACGATTCCCTGAGGTGACTGATTGCAGTGCTGCCATTACAAGCTGTGTGTGTTTATCCAGAATTTGATCAATTTTTTCTGCAACAAATGCCTGCTGCTGGTTTGTAGGCATTCGAGCAACTCGCTCCAACATATCGTCCACTGAGGCCTCCCTAGGCAAGACAGACAATAGTTGTTTGGTCTTATTATTCGCATTCTCAAAAGCTAGGGTTCGAAAAAAGGCCTCTCTTGTCGCAGAATCTAGTTCAGTAGCCACTTCCACTGCTGCTGCCAGTCTATCGATGAAGTGGCTGTAGTCCTCATTTAAGCCTTGCCTGACAGTAGTATAGTTAGGTGTTTTTGGTTTTGTGGGTACCAAATTAAAAGCCGCTCGGGCAGTGTGAGAGTCTGATCCTCTCTCTTGTTAATCAACAAAGATAAAGATTGCATCGTCCCTCCTTAATCAACAAAGATAAAGATTGCATCGTCCCTCCTTAATCTTGTTACTTCTGGGACTCAGACTCGGTGCTTGGCCCAAAAGCTCAGAGATGCAAATCAACAGACAATACCTTTGAAACTCCTAGACCTCACCCTGGCTGGACTGCCCAGGAAGCCTCTATCTTATCTCAGCTGCCCCCAAGGGATGTGTATGCAGGGTGTGGACAGGTGTAGCCGAGAGAGGGCGGAGGCCCTCCCCCCGGTGATGCCGGACCCCTGCGAATGTGTGAGAATGCACAGGAAGATGCCCTGGGGGGGCTGCAGCTGGACACTGAGCAGAAAAATGTATAAAAAGGCAGGAGAAATGCCTGCCAAAGTGTGGCATTCCCACCGGACCACCATTCCCACTGGACCACCGAGGGCAGACCATCACCAGACCACCAGAACTGCACACCGCCTGAAGAACCTCTGACAAACTCCGCAGAAGATCATCCCTGGGCCACGCACCCGTCTCTCTCTCTCTCCCCTTCATCTGCGGCTGAGGGTAATATGATCACAGCCTTTTTCCCTTCCCTGCTCCTTCTTCTCTTCTCCATCGATCTCTTTATCTTTCTCTCTCCCCCTTCTCCCCTCTCTCCCTCTGTTCTGATCTTTCTCTCTCCCCCTTCTCCCCTCTCTCCCTCCGTTTTGCCCAACCTTATCCTTTAATAAACAGTTTCATGGTGATATCTGGTCTCGTTTGCACCTTAATTTCACAACACGGAATCCATATGAACTGATCTAGCTCCTGTGGACAGAGATACTGTTAATCTCTGCTTCTCACCGGACCTTGACAGGCAGTCGCCATGGATGCATGGTGCCATTCAAAGGGATGCCGTATCTGGGCATCCAGCGAACTGTAGGCCCCCTTTCCCAGCAATATGTCCAGATGAACATTAAGCAAAGGGTCGCCCTGGTGTCGCAGTTGTTCCACCTCCTTCCTGCACTCATCACGCCATGCCCTTTGCTGTACGGCAACAGCTGCTTTTGAAAAGCCCCTGTGTCCACAGGAGTTATGACTGCCAGAAGGCGCCTATTTGTATGATCGCGCCAGTCCTCATAGCAACTGTCCTCTGTGTTTAATAGTCCTATTTTATAGAGATTGCTGGATTTACGGCTTTCCCGATCTAACCTCGGTTGCCTGAGAAAACAAAAAAAACGGCTTTTCCTGGAAGAAACTCCAGGCTGCCTGCCAGCTGCCCACATCAGCAAGGGATGCCTGAAAAAACGGCTTTCCCTCTGTAGTAGAGGGCGCCTGAGAAAAAAAGGAAAAAATGGCAATAAAAACAGCTTTCCCCACCAGGGGGCGTCCTAGCCTCCGATCCGTCCCGGCTCTGCCTGCTCCTTACCGCGTGGAGGTGAAGTAGCATTTCAGCCCCTCATCAGGGCCCCAGCGGCCCAAGGGCCAGGTTTAGAGCTTTGTCGATTGCGGCCTGGAGGCCTATCGATGGTCAGGATGCAGGCCTCAGTGCCTGGCCACAGCGATACGGTGGTTCAATCAGTGTGTTCGGGCACCATTTGTCGGGGTCCGGAGGCTGGTGAGAGGTGAGATCGGGGCACTGACGAGTCGACTCAGCAGCTTGCTATGCATCAGTATGCTTTATTGAGGCAATACAGCGGCTTATATGCCACTTGGAAGAGGCATGCACAACTAACTTAGTTTGAGATTGGTACAAGTGGAAAGTACAGATTGGCTCAAAGTTATGTGTAAGGTACAGATAGGTCATTCTGTATGAAAACAACCTGTGGTTCCACCCCAGGGGGCTGGCAGGCTCAGCTCCCTGGAGCTGTGTCTGCCCCAGGGGCCGGCAGGTCCAGCCCTCTGCAGGTGTGCGTGGGTTGCTCACTTGACCACAGCCTGGCTTCCTGAACTAGCAGGGCTTCAAGGACATTCTCCCATCACAAGGTCTCATGTTTACAGCTCATGTCCCGCTGCGGAAGAATTCTCTCCACAATCAACCATCTCGTTGCCGTGGAGGGGGGATCTCTATACCTATGCCTGTTTGGTGGAGGCGAGAAATTAATTTGAGGTGGTATTAATTTTATATAAAAATATAATTTATTAAAATTAATATTTACAAACTCTTGCCACCCCCAACCACTGTGTACTAATATTTAGTTTTGTGCAAAGTTATGAAAACAATTAGGATATGATATATACAGGGATCTGGTTAATAATTGGCAAAACTATTTCAAACTATTTGCAGAGAGAAATTTCCCTTTGGCTTAGTGCCGCTTGGGAACTATGCTACTTGCCCAGCAGGGGCTGAAAACTGTCTGCTCTAAGGCAGAGGCAACTTATATTACAGAAGAATTAAGCTTTACTTATGAGTGTTGTTATTAATTATTAATCACCCTCCTGGGGCTGTGTTTCAGCCTGTGCCCAGTGTCCAGACTCCCAGGAGCTCTGCCTGTGGACTCTGTGGGGCTGGAATCTTCCCGGCTTGAGAGGGAAATGATAAATCTTCCCAGCCTCTGGGGGCTTAGGTTTCTCTAACCTTTTGGTTCTCCTGGCATGGGACGATCTCTGCCTCGATGCTGCTGGTTCTTGTGGATACTGCGTGTCCAGGGATGATCAGATTAGCAGGATTCCAGCAACAGGAGAAGGATGTCCATGCAGTTTCTGGCACAGTCTTCTGCATGGCTAGCAGGCCGTGTGTGAGGGTGT
Source organism: Pogoniulus pusillus (assembly GCF_015220805.1). NCBI lineage: Eukaryota > Metazoa > Chordata > Aves > Piciformes > Lybiidae > Pogoniulus > Pogoniulus pusillus. The sequence continues at coordinate 1,470,060 of NW_026974535.1, read as the reverse complement.
GCAGACAATTCAGGGGTCTGCCATCCTGGCTCTCCCACCAGGCAACAAGCTGGGAGTCTAAGCTGCGCAGATAAAGCAAGGTAGCTGGCCGATATGCACAGCTGGCTCTAGGCTTAGGTGGCTATTGGCTCCTTATATATATGCATCATGTGCAGGCTTGAATGAGCTTCTGCATCTAAAGTACGCAGACAGGTTAACTGCGAACTGAATCAATGCATGAGGTCTGAGCCTCAGTGAGCATTTAGGTATGAGCGGCTGAGCACTTCGGGTGCAGGTCTGTGATGGTTTGGGCATTAACCCACCCCCCCACACTTTTGAATTTGCCCCAGCTAACTCAGACGGCCTCTGGGAATATAAATGAAGCTATTTATTTTACAGCAGCAAATATACAAGCAGCTATTTACAATATATACAGTTATATACAGAAATATACAAAGGATAAACAATACAGAAGCACAACTCCCCTCCCAGAAACCTGAGTCCCCAGGAAGGGCTCTCAAACCACCTCAACACCTTCCCCGGCCCCTCTCAACCTTACCCCAGTTCTCAGGAAGAAGAGAGGTGCAGCCAAGAGGTTAGGGAGCAAGGTTAGTGGGAGCAAGGTTAATGAGATGTGACTAGGTCTGAAGGCAAAGGCAGAATGAAAAAAACAAAACGGAGAATGCTTTACTTCCTCTTCCCAGAGTTCTCAGCGTGACTGTGAGCAAAGAGAAAACCATATTTACCTTTTCACTGCCCATTATCTAGTTCTTTTACCAAAACATTCCAGCTTGCTTCAAACTATCACAATCCACCCCTGTCTACTTCACTCAGAGTATCGCTGAGAATTATTTGATCTAATCTAAATCAATATTTACACTAATGAATATTACAGGTTCAGTTCACACTTCAATCAGATGTAGGTGATTCAAAAGCTCAGAACAGGGACTCCCAGGTGACACTGGGTTTGTGCTCACATACTGTAGATTTCTCTCAGTGTTGGACGCCGATGTTACCTAGAACAGAAAACTAACAGCTTATATTAGACACTCTGCATTTAAACTCTCTCAGCTAAGGTTAGATTTCTCTGTGGAATACACTCGATTTCACCATTCTCCTGCATTACCCAGTAGGTGTGACCAGGACCTTCAGCAGAAACCACCCCTCAGACAGGTTTCCCTTCGCCCGAAGGTGAAAATACCCAAACAGTTTTCCCTAACAGATTCTTTTCACGTACAACAGGAACTGTTGGACCAAATCTGATTGTGCAGGTCCTGCTCTGTTTACTGAACCTCTACTATTTACCGACCAGGTAGCTTGTGCTAAATGTTTGTCCCAGTTTTTCAGAGTTCCACCCCCCATGGCTTTTAGGGTGGTTTTCAGCAAACCATTGTAGTGCTCAATCTTCCCTGAAGCTGGTGCATAGCAGGGTATGTGGTAGATCCATTCAATAACATGCTCTTTGGCCCAGTTGCTCACAAGATTTTTCTTGAAATGAGTACCATTGTCTGACTCGATTCTCTCTGGAGTTCCATGTCTCCACATGATTTGTCTCTCCAAACCAACAATGGTGTTACGTGCAGTAGCATGTGGAACTGGATAGGTTTCCAACCATCCAGTGCTGGCTTCTACCATTGTTAGCACATACTGCTTGCCAGAACGAGATCGAGGTAAAGTGATATAGTCAATCTGCCAGGCTTCACCATACTTGTACTTTGACCATCTCTCACCATACCATAAGGGGTTGATTCGCTTAGCCTGCTTAATAGCAGCACAAATGTCGCAGTCATAGATGACTTGAGTGATAGTGTCCATGGACAAGTCAATTGACCTATCACGAGCCCATCGTTATGTTCCATCACTGCCTTGATGTCCAGATGAGTCATGGGCCCACTGAGCTAAAAACAGTTCACCTCGGTGTTTCCAATCAAGGTCGATGTCAAGATCAGAGTTGGTATCAACTTGAGAATTCTTAGCAGCTTGGTCTGCCTGCTGATTATGTTTGTGTTCCTCAGTAGCTCTGCTCTTAGGCATGTGTGCGTCTGTGCTAGTTTGAAGCAAGCTGGAATGTTTTGGTAAAAGAACTTGATAACAGGCAGTGGAATGAAGAACATGGTGTCAACTTCTCTCACAGTCTCGCTGAGAACTCTGGGAAGAAGAAAGACTTTTTCTCCATTTTGTTTTTCTCTCTTGCTTTTGCCTTAGACCTGGTCACATCTCATTAACCCTGCTCCTAATAACCTTGCTCCCTAACCTCTTGGCTGCACCTCTTTTCTTCCTGAGAACTGGGGTAAGGTTGAGAGGGCCGGGGGGAGGTGTTGGGGTGGTTTGAGAGCCCCTCCTGGGGACTCAGGTTTCTGGGAGGGGAGTTGTGCTTTTGTGTTGTTTATCCTTTGTATATTTCTGTATATAATTGTATATAACTGTATATATTGTAAATAGCTGCTTGTAAATCCTGCTAGCTGTAAATAAATTGCTTCATCTATATTCCCAGAGTCCGTCTGAGTTAGCTGGGGCAAATACAAAAGTGTGGGGGGGCGGGGTAACCCCCAAACCATCACATTTTTAATTGGCTTTCCCAACGTGGGGCTAGATATTTCACTGAGTGGAAATTAGCTCTGGGAATTAAGATGAAGCTAATCAAGCAGCTATTGCACTTGGTGGGGATTGCTGTGTGGCCTGTTTTCTGGTTTTTTGTGTACAATTGGATCAAAGATCTAATTGGTTATTTCTTGCTTCATGTAGTTTTTAAGAAGGCTAAAGTTAAGCTTTCAAACATGTTCTGGAGCTGGGGTGATTTTATTCTTGGTTATGCTGGTTTTAGTGTCACTGAGAATATTACTAGTGATATTACAAGAGTTTTTGTCAATAATGTGAGAATCAATCAAGAGTCTGCTTTATCTACTGCTCTCATGAGGGTCATCCAGCCCCAAACTGAAATGCCAAATCCCTGCAAGGATTGCTACTCGAAACAGAGCATGGCAGGGTTGCTGGGCATTATACTGGCTCTTGTAGTTTTAAATTTCATATTAATTTTGGCATTATGTGTGAAAAATTCAAAACCAGCTTCTGTAAGAACTAGGAAAAATTCTGTGTCTCAGAAGCAGTCTCTTTCACAGCAAAACAAGGGAACGCAGTTATCAGCTTCCCCCTTGCCAGCCTCTGCCCCTCCTTCTCCAAGTGCTGGGAACACAGCCAGCGTTTCCGCCACTAACGTAAACAATAATGATAATGGGCAGAGTTCAGCAGGAGCCTCAGGAGGACAGGCAAATAATCCCACTAATGTTAATAATACTACTAGTGCTAGTAACGCTAGCCCAGTCAGTCCAAATCCTAATGACACCAGCTCAGCCAATTCAAACCCCCAGCCAGCAGACCAGAACCAAAATCCTCCTGTTAAAAGCAAGGCAGATTTGAACTCACAAGCTCCAGGTCAGACCCCTAAGGATACAAATGCTCCAAGTCAGACCTCCAATAATTCAAATGCTCCAGGTCAGACCCCTAAGGATTCAAACCCTTCAGGTCTGACTCCTAAAGATTCAAACCCTCCAGCAGACACATCCAAGTCTGTTGCTGCTCAGGCCCTTCTGGCACCTGCTAAGGCAAAAGCTAAGACAAAGAGTGGTTCACAGGAGGATGTAAGAGACGGGACCTCTAGTGATCAGCAGCAAGAGGAGGAAGAGGAGGCAGTTAGTCTGCGAGACCTTGTAGATGTGCTGAGACAACAATACTCAAGTGAGAGGAGTGCTGTGAGGTTGGCTGCCAAGAGAGAGGATGGTTCCAATGAGTTTAGGAATGCTATGAGGAAGATTGTGTTAGGCCCGGCACCACCAGAACAACAGGAGGAAGAGGAGGAAGATGACATCCAAGGCTCCAAGGATCCACTCAGAGAGGTCAGGGAAGTTAGGAAGGAATACACAAGGGAATCAGGTGAGCCAATCCTAAGCTGGCTAGTGAGATGCCGTGGCATTGGTGCTAATGCAAGTCTGCCAAGCAGCTGGGACCACTCACTAAGGAGAGTGGAGTGGACAAACACCTAGCAGGTCCTCTTGGTAGGGTTAGCTTGTGGACACGCCTTTTGTTGGCTGTGGCTATGAGATATCCTTCCCGAGATGATTTGCCATGGGCTGCCAAGAAGTGGAACACTGTTGAGCAGGGAATTAAGCTTCTGAAGGAGTTTGCTGTGAAGGAAGTGCTTTATGGAGATCATGGCACTCATGAGCCCGATGATATTCCTTTGGGAACAGGTCTCATGAAGAAGCTGATTAAGCTTGCTCCTTCATCCTATGCTAACATCTTGGCCAGCAAATTTCTATCACGGAGTGATAATGGAAGGTCTTTCACTGTTGGTGAATTCACTGACCAGCTCAGGCAGATTGAGGATAGCTTGTCACATTCTGGTATAATCTGTGCCATAAAGACTATGACTACAGAACTTAGAGATGGCATTAAAGAGAGCATGAAAGAACTGAAGGAGGATCTCAAAAATCTGGTAAAGGATACCATTCCTGCATCATCTGAATGGGTGCATGTTTCTGCGGTCAGGAACAGACGCCCACCTCCTACAAGGCAATTCCAGCCCAGGAGGAGACAAATTCCACCCAGACAGCAGCAATCACGTGCATCACTGTGGATACTTCTGCGTGACACATATGGGGAGAACATGAACAAATGGGATGGTAAACCTACTTCAGCTCTTTCAAAGAGGGTCAAGGATCTGCAGAGTGGCAGAAACAGAGGCAATAATGCCAGAAAAGTAGCTGTCACTTCTTCAGCTCCCGAGAGCAACTGCAATTGTTCCAACAGTTGCAGTTCCTCTCACAACAACACCAATCATTGTGTACACCCTACATGCCATGTTCAGCATTAGGGGTGCCCTGCCTCCAGCCAGGAGGAGGAAAGGGATAGTGGAGAGAATCGAATCTATTGGAATGTATTCATTAGGTGGCCTGGCAGTTCAAGAGTTCGGAAATACAGGGCTTTAGTTGACACAGGTGCTCTTTGTACTTTATTGCCATCTAATTGCAAAGGGACGGAGTCCATTTCTATCTTTGGAATCACTGGTGGATCTCAAGAGTTAACTAAGATACAGGCTGAGATCAGTTTAACAGGTAAAGAGTGGAAGACACATACTATTGTAACTGGTCCTGATGCGCCTTGCATTTTGGGAATTGACTTTTTGAGACAAGGTTGTTTCAAAGATCCTAAGGGTCACAAATGGGCTTTTGGAATAGCATCTGTAGAGATTGAGGATGATAAATTGAAATTGTCTGTTAGACCTGAACTTTCAGATGAATCTGCAGTTGTGGGACATCATGACATAGAGGACCTGGAAGTGCCAATTGCAACTCAAACCGTTCATCATAGGCAGTACAGAACTAACCGTGACTCTTTGTTGCCCATTCATCAGCTGATTCGTCAATTGGAGAGTCAGGCTGTCATCGAGAAAGCTCATTCACCTTTCAACAGTCCCATCTGGCCTGTGCGCAAACCTACGGGCGACTGGAGACTGACAGTTGACTTTCGTGCCCTCAATGAGGTGACGCCACCCATGAGCGCAGCTGTGCCGGACATGCTGGAACTCCAGTACGAGCTGGAATCGAAGGAGGCTAAATGGTATGCAACCATAGACATTGCTAATGCTTTCTTCTCTATTCCCATAGCAAAGGAGTGCAGGCCTCAGTTTGCATTCACCTGGAGAGGAATCCAGTACCAGTTCAACCGTTTGCCTCAGGGGTGGAAACACAGCTCAACCATCTGTCACTTAGTCATCCACAATGCACTGGAGAAAGGTAAAGCTCCAGAGCACATCCAGTACATCGACGACATCATTGTGTGGGGCCAAACTGCTGAAGAAGTCTTCGAGAAAGGTAACAAAATCATTGACATTCTGTTGCAAGCAGGTTTTGCCATTAAGAGAGACAAGGTCAAAGGACCTGCCAAAGAAATTCAGTTTCTGGGAGTGCGGTGGCAGGATGGTCGCCGTTACATTCCTCAGGATGTGATCAACAAAGTCTCTACCATGGCTGTTCCCACCAGTAAGAAGGACACACTTTCTTTTCTTGGTGTGGTGGGATTTTGGAGACTACACATTCCTGGTTTCAGTCAGATTGTCAAACCTCTGCATGATGTGACTTGTAAGAGAAACAATTTCGAGTGGGGACCTGAACAACAAGCAGCCTTTGATCAAATTAAGCGAGAAATAGTCCATGCAGTGGGCTTGGGTCCTGTGAGATCTGGTCCAGACATTAAAAACATTCTGTACACGGCTGCCAGTGACAATGGTCCAACTTGGAGTCTTTGGCAGAGAGCTCCAAATGAGACACGTGGTCGTCCGCTTGGTTTCTGGGGACGTAGCTGCAGAGGTTCAGAGACAAATTACACTGCAACTGAGAAAGAGATTCTAGCAGCCTATGAGGGAGTGAAAGCAGCTTCTGAAGTGATTGGAACTGAGTCACAGTTACTTTTAGCTCCTAGACTGCCAGTTCTTAACTGGATGTTCAAGGGCAAAGGTTCATCACCACATCATGCCACAGATGCAACCTGATCCAAATGGATGGCTTTGATAACCCAGAGAGCACGAATGGGTAATCTTGACCGACCTGGTCTGGTGGAGGTGATCACCAACTGGCCGGAAGGCACAGACTGTTCCAAACCTCCAGAGGAGAAAATAACTCGTGCTGAGGAAGCTCCTCCCTATGGTGATCTCTCTGATCAGGAAAAGAACTATGCTTTGTTCACTGACGGTTCCTGTCGTCTTGTTGGGAACAAGCGAAGATGGAAGTCAGCGGTTTGGAGTCCAACCAGGAGAGTTACCGAAACGAAAGATGGAGAAGGAGAATCCAGTCAGTTCGCTGAGGTAAAAGCTGTTCAACTTGCTCTTGATGTGGCTGAACGTGAGAATTGCCCTATCCTTTACCTCTACACCGACTAGTGGATGGTAGCCAATGCTCTATGGGGTTGGCTGAAGGACTGGAAGAAGAATGGTTGGCAGAGGAAAGGAAAGCCTATTTGGTGTGCTGATCTATGGCAGGACATTGATGCACGGCTGGAGAAAATTCCAGTGAAGGTGCGGCACGTAGATGCACACATGCCTAAGAGTAGAGCAACTGAGGAACATCACCATAACCAGAAGGCAGATCAAGCTGCTAAGATTGCTCAAGCTGATACCAACTCTGACCTTGACCTTGACCTTGATTGGAAACACCGAGGTGAGCTGTTCTTAGCTCGGTGGGCCCATGACTCATCTGGACATCAAGGCAGAGATGGAACATTCCGATGGGCTCGCGATAGGTCAATTGACTTGTCCATGGACGCTATCACCCAAGTCATCTATGACTGTGACATTTGTGCTGCTATTAAGCAGGCTAAGCGAATCAAGCCCTTATGGTATGGTGAGAGATGGTCAAAGTACAAGTATGGTGAAGCCTGGCAGATTGACTACATCACTTTACCTCGATCTCGTTCTGGCAAGCAGTATGTGCTGACGATGGTAGAAGCCAGCACTGGATGGTTGGAAACCTATCCAGTTCCACATGCTACTGCACGTAACACCATTGTTGGTTTGGAGAGACAAATCTTGTGGAGACATGGAACTCCAGAGAGAATTGAGTCAGACAATGGCACTCATTTCAAGAACAATCTTGTGAAAAACTGGGCCAAAGAGCATGGTATTGAATGGATCTATCACATACCCTACTATGCACCAGCTTCAGGGAAGATTGAGCGCTACAATGGTTTGCTGAAAACCACCCTAAAAGCCATGGGGGGTGGAACTCTGAAAAACTGGGACAAACATTTAGCACAAGCTACCTGGTTGGTAAATAGTAGAGGTTCAGTAAACAGAGCAGGACCTGCACAATCAGATTTGGTCCAAACAGTAGACGGTGATAAAGTTCCTGTTGTACATGAAAAGAATCTGTTAGGGAAAACTGTTTGGGTATTTTCTCCTTCGGGCGAAGGGAAACCTGTCCGAGGGGTGGTATCTGCTGAGGGTCCTGGTCACATCTACTGGGTAATGCAGGAGAATGGTGAAATCCAGTGTATTCCACAGAGAAATTTAACTTTAGCTGAGAGAGCGTAAATTCAGAGTGTGTAGCATAAGTTGTTAGGAGTTTTCTGTTCTAGGTAACATCGGCGCCCAACACTGAGAGAATCTACAATAGAATCTACAGTACGTGAGCACGAACCCAACATCACCTGGGAGTCCCTGTTCTGAGCTTTTGAATCACCTACATCTGATTGAAGTGTGAACTGAACTTGTATATATTGGTTTATTGTAAATATTGGTTTAGATTAGATTGGATAATTCTCAGCGATACTCTGAGCGAAGTAGACAAGGGGTGGATTGTGCTAGTTTGAAGCAAGCTGGAATGTTTTGGTAAAAGAACTTGATAACAGGCAGTGGAATGAAAAACATGGTGTCAACTTCTCTCACAGTCTCGCTGAGAACTCTGGGAAGAAGAAAGACTTTTTCTCCATTTTGTTTTTCTCTCTTGCTTTTGCCTTAGACCTGGTCACATCTCATTAACCCTGCTCCTAATAACCTTGCTCCCTAACCTCTTGGCTGCACCTCTTTTCTTTCTGAGAACTGGGGTAAGGTTGAGAGGGCCGGGGGGAGGTGTTGGGGTGGTTTGAGAGCCCCTCCTGGGGACTCAGGTTTCTGGGAGGGGAGTTGTGCTTTTGTGTTGTTTATCCTTTGTATATTTCTGTATATAATTGTATATAACTGTATATATTGTAAATAGCTGCTTGTAAATCCTGCTAGCTATAAATAAATTGCTTCATCTATATTCCCAGAGTCCGTCTGAGTTAGCTGGGGCAAATACAAAAGTGGGGGGGGGGCGGGGTAACCCCCAAACCATCACAGCGTCTATGTGCCGCACCTTCACTGGAGTTCTCTCCAGCCATGCATCAATGTCCTGCCATAGATGAGCACACCAAATAGGCTTTCCTTTCCTCTGCCAACCATTCTTCTTCCAGTCCTTCAGCCAACCCCACAGAGCATTGGCTACCATCCACGAGTTGGTGTAGAGGTAAACGATAGGCCAATTCTCACTTTCAGCCACATCAAGAGCAAGTTGGACAGCTTTTACCTCAGTGAACTGACTGGATTCTCTATCTCCATCTCTTGCTTCGGTAACTCTCCTGGTTGGACTCCATACTGCTGACTTCCATCTTCGCTTGTTCCCAACAAGACGACAGGAACCATCTGTGAACAAAGCATAGTTCTTTTCCTGATCAGAGAGATCACCATAGGGAGGAGCTTCCTCAGCACGAGTTATTTTCTCCTCTGGAGGTTTGGAACAGTCTGTGCCTTCCGGCCAGTTGGTGATCACCTCCACCAGACCAGGTCGGTCAAGATTACCCATTCATGCTCATTGGGTTATCAAAGCCATCCATTTAGACCAGGTTGCATCTGGTCTATGATGTGGTGATGAACTTTTGCCTCTGAACATCCAGTTTAGAACTGGAAGTCTAGGAGCTAAAAGTAATTGTGACTCAGTTCCAATCACTTCAGAAGCTGCTTTCACTCCTTCATAGGCTGCTACTATCTCTTTCTCTGTTGCGGTATAATTTGTCACTGAACCTCTGTAGCAACATCTCCAGAAACTAAGTGGACAACCACGTGTCTCATTTGGAGCTCTCTGCCAAAGACTCCAAGTTGGACCATTGTCACTGGCAGCCTTGTACAGAATGTTCTTAATGTCCGGACCAGATCGCACAGGTCCCAAGCCCACTGCATGGGCTACTTCTCGCCTGATCTGATCAAAGGCTGCTTGTTGTTCAAGTCCCCACTCGAAATTGTTTTTCTTACGAGTCACATCATGCAGAGGTTGGACAATCTGACTGAAACCAGGAATGTGTAGTCTCCAAAATCCCACCACACCAAGAAAAGAAAGTGTGTCCTTCTTACTGGTGGGAACTGGCATAGTAGAGACTGTTAATCACATCCTGAGGAACGTAACGGTGACCATCTTGCCACCGCACTCCCAGGAACTGAATATCTCTGGCAGGTCCTTTGACCTTGTCTCTCTTAATGGCAAAACCTGCTTGCAACAGAATGTCAATGATTTTGTTACCTTTCTCGAAGACTTCCTCAGCAGTTTGGCCCCACACAATGCTGTCGTCGACGAACATCGTGCTCGCAGGAAGGTGAGACAGAGGGGCGGTGCCTGGCGAGCGGCAGATTTAAACGAGGAGCGGCAGAGGCGAAACCACAGCCTGCAAGAGAGCAGGACCAAGGCTAGCTCAGCTGAAACGCGCTTTCTCGAAGCCTTTTTTCTCCTCCATTTTGAGGCTCTCGGGCGAGCGGCAGATTTAAATGAGGAGCTAGGCGTCTCTGCTGTGCGCAGCGCAGCGCGCGCCACTGGAAGAAAAAAAACCAACACAAAAAACCCCACCACACCTAACAACTCACATCGGACCTTCAGGAAAGCCAGACATGGTTCAAACTAGGTCCAAGCTGTATAATACTTGTAAAACTGTGGGCACCCAAACAGAGCCCACCTGTAGGAATGCAGGTGTCCAGATGTCTGGATGTGAGGAGTGCTGGAGCCTGGCACTCGAAGTCGAGTGAGACAGAGGCATTGGCTGCATTCGGTGTGAGCAGATTGATTGTCTGCTTAACCTGGTGGCTGAACTCAAGGGAGAGGTGGAACACCTGAAGGCTGAAAGGGAATGTAAAAGAGAGCAACATGCTCTGCAGGCCCCCTTGCCAGAGGGAGACGAACGGAGCAACCAAGGAGAATGGATGCAGGTGCCTGCCAGAAGGGGCAAGGGAAAACCCTTCCAGCCATCCTCACATCCCGAGCTGCCCTTACATAACAGATATAGGGCACTAGAGGTTGAGGATGAGGTGATCCTGGAGCAGGCAGAAGCATCACCAGCTGGGAGGGCAACTGAGACAAATCAGTTGCCCCCTCGCATCAGAACAAGTACCCAGAAGAAAAAGAGGAGGGTGATTGTCATTGGTGACTCCCTTCTGAAGGGAACAGAGGGCCCCATATGCCGGCCAGATCCCTCCCACAGGGAGGTCTGCTGCCTCCCTGGAGCCCGGGTCAGGGATGTTACCAGGAGGCTGCCTACTGTAGTGCAGCCCTCTGATTACTATCCCTTATTAGTTATACAGACAGGGAATGATGAGATTAATAACAGAGGGCTAAAAGCTATCAAAAGGGACTTTAAGACACCGGGGAAAGCAGTTGAGGAAGCAGGGGCACAGGTAATCTTTTCATCTATACCCTTAGTTACAGGCTGGAATACAGAGAAGAATAGGAAAGCGTATTTGATGAACAAGTGGCTCAGAGGTTGGTGCCTCCAACATAACTTTGGATTCTTTGATCTTGGGGAACTTCATCTTGCCACAGGTCTGCAATCAGCAGATGGGATACAACTGTCACAGAAGGGGAGAAGGACCCTGGCACATAAGCTGGCTGGGCTTGTTGAGAGGGCTTTAAACTAGAATGGAAGGGGGAGGGGGTTAAACATGACAGCACCAGAGAGAAATCAAAGGGAATTGAGGATGGTAGGCTAGAGCTAGGGGTAAAGGCAGCAGCCCAGCTGAAGTGCATGTACACTAATGCACGCAGTATGGGTAACAAACAAGAGGAGCTGGAAGCTCTGGTGCTGGAGGAAAACTATGATAGTGTCGCCATCACTGAAACATGGTAGAATGGCTCACATGATTGGAGTGCTGTAATCAATGGCTACAGACTCTTCAGGAGAGACAGGCAAGAGAGAAAGGGTGGGGGAGTGGCACTGTATATTAGAGATGCTCTGGATGTCATGGAGGTAGAAATCAAGGATGATCAAGTTGAGTCATTATGGGTGAGACTTAAGGCGAAGGCCAACAAGGCTAATATCCTGGTTGGAGTCTGTTACAGACCACCCAACCAGGAAGAAGAGGTTGATTTATTACTCTTAAAGCAACTGGAGGCTGCCTCAAGATCACCTGCCCTTGTTCTGGTGGGCGACTTTAACCTACCAGACATCTGCTGGGACTTAAACACTGCAGAGAAGAAGCAGTCTAGAAGGTATCTAGAGTGTGTGGAACACAACTTCTTATCCCAGCTGTTACATGAGCCTACCAGGGGGGCAGCCCTGCTTGACCTGCTGCTCACAAATAGAGAGGGGCTGGTGGGGGATGTGGTGGTTGGAGGCTGCCTGGGGTCCAGTGACCATGAAATTATAGAGTTTTCAATACATGGAGAAACCAGGAGGGGCATCAACAGAACCTCCACACTGGACTTCCGAAGGGCAGACTTCAGCCTATTTAAGGAACTAATTCAGAAAGTTCCTTGGGAAATAGCCCTTGAAAACAAAGGGGTCCAGGAAGGTTGGACCTGCTTCAAGAAAGAACTCCTGAAGGCACAGGAGCAGGCAGTGCCACTGAGCCGGAAGATGAGCCGTCGAGGGAGGCAGCCAGACTGGATGGGCAGGGAGCTGCTGAAGGAATTAAAGATTAAAAAGAGAGTGTATCAGCTTTGGAAAAGAGGGGAGGTGTCCCAGGAGAAGTTCAAGGAAGTTGCTAGGTCTTGTAGAGGAAAAATTAGAGAGGCAAAAGCCCACATGGAGCTCAGGCTGGCCACGGCTGTCAAGGAAAATAAAAAGTGTTTCTTTAAATATATGAATGGCAAGAGAAGGGCCAAGGACAACCTCCAGTCCTTGTTACATAGAGAGGGGAACATAGTGACAAAGGATGAGGAAAAGGCAGAGGTGCTTAACACCTTCTTTGCCTCAATCTTCAATAGTGGGGCAGGTTGTCTCCAGGACAGCTGGACTCCTGAAGTGGTGGATGGAGTCAGGGACCAGTACAGTCCCCCTCTAACCCATGAGGAAGCAGTAAGGGACCTGCTGCGTCATTTGGATCCTCACAAGTCCATGGGACCGGATGGGATCCACCCTAGGGTGCTGAGAGAGCTGGCAGCTGAGCTGGCCAAGCCACTCTCCATCATTTATCAGCAGTCCTGGCTCACTGGAGAGGTCCCTGCAGACTGGAAGCTGGCCAACATGATACCCATTCACAAGAAGGGTCGTAAGGAGGAGCCAGAAAACTACAGACCTGTGAGTCTGACCTCAGTGCCAGGCAAGGTCATGGAACAGGTCATCTTGGGTGCCATCACAAAGCACCTACAGGATGGCCAAGGGATCAGGCCCAGCCAGCATGGGTTAAGGAAGGGCAGGTCCTGCCTCACCAACCTGATCTCCTTTTATGATCAGGTTACCCACCTGGTGAATGTGGGGAAGGCTGTGGATGTAGTCTACTTGGACTTGAGCAAAGCCTTTGACACTGTCTGCCACAAGAAGCTCCTAGTCAAGCTGGCAGCTCATGGTTTGGACAGATACACTCTGTGCTGGATCAAGAACTGGCTGGATGGCAGAGCCCAGAGAGTGGTGGTGAATGGTGCCACATTCAGTTGGCAGCTGTCACTAGTGGTGTTCCCTAAGGATCAGTGCTGTGCCCAGTCCTGTTCAATATCTTTATTGATGACCTGGACAAGGGGATTGAGTCCAGCATCAGTAAGTTTGCAGATGACACCAAGCTAGGAGCAGGTGTTGATCTGTTGGAAGGTAGGAGAGCCCTGCAGAGGGACCTGGACAGGCTGGATGGGTGGGCAGAGGCCAATGGGATGAGATTTAACAAGGCTAAGTGCAGGGTTCTGCACTTTGGCCACAACAACCCCAAGCAGTGCTATAGGCTGAGGACTGAGTGGCTGGAGAGCAGCCAGGAGGAAAGGGACCTGGGGGTGCTGATAGATAGTAAGCTGAAGATGAGCCAGCAATGTGCCCAGGTGGCCAAGAGAGCCAATGGCATCCTGGCCTGCATCAGGAACAGTGTGGCCAGTAGGACAAGGGAGGTTATTCTTCCCCTGTAGTCAGCACCGGTCAGGCCACACCTTGAGTACTGTGTCCAGTTCTGGGCCCCTCAATTCAAGAAGGATGTTGAGGTGCTGGAACATGTCCAGAGAAGGGCAACAAAGCTGGTGAGGGGCCTGGAGCACAAATCCTTTGAGGAGAGGTTGAGGGAGCTGGGCCTGTTTAGCCTGGAGAAGAGGAGGCTCAGGGGTGATCTTATTACTGTCTGCAACTACCTGAAGGGGCATTGTAGCCAGGTGGGGGGTGGCCTCTTCTCCCATGTAACCAGCAATAGAACAAGGGGACTGTGCTAGTTTGAAGCAAGCTAGAATGTTTTGGTAAAAGAATTAGATAACGGACAGTGAAATGAAAACAATTGATGTCAACTTCTCTCACAGTTACGCTGAGAACTCTGGGAAGAAGAAGTAAACTTTCTCCATTTTGTTTTTTTCTTCTGCCTTTGCCTTCAGACCTAGTCACATCTCATTAACCCTGCTCCCACTAACCTTGCTCCCTAACCTCTTGGCCGCACCTCTCTTCTTCCTGAGAACTGGGGTAAGGTTGAGAGGGCCGGGGGAGGTGTTGGGGTGGTTTGAAAGCCCCTCCTGGGGACACAGGTTTCTGGGAGGGGAGTTGTGCTTCTGTATTGTTTATCCTTTGTATATTTCTGTATATAATTGTATATAACTGTATATATTGTAAATAGCTGCTTGTAAATTCTGCTAGCTGTAAATAAATTGCTTCATCTATATTCCCAGGTGTTGCAGAGGGCAGGGACTGATACGTGGCCGAGTCGAGAATTTATCAAAAATAGATATTTTTTATTTTCCCAAAAACCCGCCCCCACAACTATATATACAAAGATTAATTTTGTTTGATAAACAGGTTTAGTTGCATGAGAATTAAATCTACAAGGATACCATCAATAATCTGACTATATTTGGAAGTCAGAAGTTGGAAAAGGACTCAGCTATTAATTAATAGTGGTTTCTTACTAAATTAAGCTAAGCCAAATAACTCACTCAGGCTGGCTCGTGCGGTCTGTCCTTCTCTTCCTTTCCAGTGGCTGCAGGAGTCGTTAAGGGTCGTTAAGGGTCGTTAGGCACACAAAGGTGTGCCTAACAGGAAAGCGAATCCTTGGTCTCTCTGCAGTCCAGTCACAGGGGAGTATGTGAGCTCAGGCAGACACATACGTCCAGGCACAGGCAAAATCCAAAGCGGGAACCCCAAAGGCGGGAAGACCCCCAATATTTATAACCTTCGCTAGACAAAGGGCAGAGTTACCACACCTTAGGCGCGAAAGCGCATGGCCAATCCCAGCCTGGCTCCAGCGCGGGAACTCACGGGGCAGTCGCTCCCTTCACGGGGCAGTCCTCCCCCCCTTTCACAGCTGCAGGGCAGGCGAGGGGGGGGTAAACCAGGCGGCTTTTCCCCTTTCCCCCCGAAGTCTGGGTAGGAGAGGAATTTAGGGGTACAGGACTCCAGGACACCAGGGTCCGTCTGAGTTAGCTGGGGCAAATTCAAAAGTGTGGGGGGGCGGGTAAGAGCCCAAACCATCACAGGGACACAGTCTCAAGTTGTGCCAGGGTAGGTATAGGCTGGATATTAGGAAGAAGTTCTTCACAGAGAGAGTGATTTCCCATTGGAATGGGCTGCCCAGGGAGGTGGTGGAGGCACCGTCCCTGGGGGTCTTCAAGAAAAGACTGGATGAGGCACTTAGTGCCGTGGTCTAGTTGATTGGATAGGGCTGGGTGATAGGTTGGACTGGATGATCTTGGAAGTCTCTTCCAACCTGGTTGATTCTATGATTCTAATTGCATGTGCTCTGGAGCTTTACCTTTCTCCAGTGCATTATGGATGGCTGAGTGACAGATTGTTGAGCTCTGTTTCCACCCCTGAGGCAAACGGTTGAACTGGTACTGGATTCCTCTCCAGGTGAATGCAAACTGAGGCCTGCACTCCTTTGCTATGGGAATAGAGAAGAAAGCATTAGCAATGTCTATGGTAGCATACCATTGAGCCTCCTTCAATTCCAGCTCATACTGGAGTTCCAGCATGTCCGGCGCAGCTGCGCTCATGGGTGGCGTCACCTCGTTCAGGGCACGAAAATCAACTGTCAGTCTCCAATCACCATTAGCTTTGCACACAGGCCAGATGGGACTGACGAAAGGTGAATGAGCTTTCTCGATGACAGCCTGACTCTCCAGTTGACGAATCATCTGATGAAGAGTCACGGTTAGTTCTGTACTGCCTATGATGAACAGTTTGAGTTGCAATTGGAACTTCCAAATCCTCTATGTCATGATGTCCCACAACTGCAGATTCATCTGAAAGTTCAGGTCTAATGGACAATTTCAATTTATCATCCTCAATCTCTACAGATGCTATTCCAAAAGCCCATTTGTGACCCTTAGGATCTTTGAAACAACCTTGTCTCAAAAAGTCAATTCCCAAAATGCAAGGCGCATCAGGACCAGTTACAATAGTATGTGTCTTCCACTCTTTACCTGTTAAACTGATCTCAGCCTGTATCTTAGTTAACTCTTGAGATCCACCAGTGATTCCAAAAATAGATATGGACTCTGTCCCTTTGCAATTGGATGGCAACAAAGTACACTGAGCACCTGTGTCAACTAAAGCCCTGTATTTCCGAACTTCTGAACTGCCAGGCCACCTAATGAATACATTCCAATAGATTCGGTTCTCTCCACTATCCCTTTCCTCCTCCTGGCTGGAGGCAGGGCACCCCTAATGCTGAACATGGCACGTGGGGTGTACACAATGACTGGTGTTGTTGTGAGAGGAATTGCAACTGTTGGAACAATTGCAGTTGCTCTCAGGAGCTGAAGAAGTGACAGCTACTTTCCTGGCATTATTGCCTCTGTTTCTGCCACTCTGCAGATCCCTGACCCTCTTTGAAAGAGCTGAAGTAGGTTTACCATCCCATTTGTTCATGTTCTCCCCGTATGTGTCACGCAGAAGTATCCACAGTGACGCACGTGATTGCTGCTGTCTAGGTGGAATTTGTCTCCTCCTGGGCTGGAATTGCCTTGCAGGAGGTGGGCGTCTGTTCCTGACTGCAGAAACATGCACCCATTCAGATGATGCAGGAATGGTATCCTTTACCAGATTGGTAATGTTTTTAAGATCCTCCTTCAGTTCTTTCATGGCATCCTCAAAACCATCTTTCATGCCCTTTATTTCAGAAGTCATAGTTTGTATGGCACAGACTAGGCCGGAATGTGACAAGCTGTCCTCAATCTGCCTGAGCTGGTCAGTGAATTCACCAACAGTGAAAGACCTTCCATTATCACCCCTTGATAGGAACTTGCTGGCCAAGATGTTAGCATAGGATGAAGGAGCAAGCTTAATCAGCTTCTTCATGAGACCTGTTCCCAAAGGAATATCGTCAGGCTCATGAGTGCCATGATCTCCGTAAAGCACTTCCTTCACAGCAAACTCCTTCAGAAGCCTAATTCCCTGCTCAACGGTGTTCCACTTCTTGGCAGCCCATGGCAAATCATCCCGGGAAGGATATCTCATAGCCACAGCCAACAAAAGGCGTGTCCACAAGCTAACCCTACCAAGAGGACTTGCCAGGTATTTGTCCACTCCACTCTCCTTGGTGAGTGGTCCCAGCTGCTTGGCAGACTTGTCTCCTACCTGCAGGGCATTAGCACCAATGCCACGGCATCCCACTAGCCAGCTTAAGATTGGCTCACCTGATTCTCTTGTGTATTCCTTCCTAACTTCCCTGACCTCTCTGAGTGGATCCTTGGAGCCTTGGATGTCATCTTCCACCTCCTCTTCCACCTGTTGATCTGGTGGTACTGGGCCTAACAGAACCTTCCTCATAGCACTCCTAAACTCATTGGAACCATCCTCTCTCTTGGCAGCCAACCTCACAGCGCTCCTCTCACTTGAGTATTGTTGTCTCAGCACATCTGCGAGGTCTCGCAGACTATCTCCTCCTCCTCCTCTTGCTGCTGATCACCAGAGGTCCCCTCTCTTACATCCTCCTGCGAACCACTCTTTGTCTTAGCTTTTGCCTTAGCAGGTGCCAGAAAGGCCTGAACAGCAACAGACTTGGATGTATCTGCTGGAGGATTTGAATCATTAGGGGTCTGACCTGGAGGATTTGAATTATTAGGGGTCTGACCTGGAGCTTGTGAGTTCAAATCTGCCTTGCTTTTAACAGGAGGATTTTGGTTCTGGTCTGCTGGCTGGGGGTTCAAATTGGCTGAGCTGGTGTCATTAGTATTTGGACTGACTGGGCTAGCATTACTAGCATTAGTGGGATTGTTTGCCTGCCCTCCTGGGATGCCTGTCAATCCTGAGGTGTTGTTAGAAACACTCTGACCTTGGGTACCTGCCTGTCCTCCTAGGGCTCCTGCCGAACTCTGTGGATTGTTGTTGGTTTTGTTATCCTTATCATTGTTTATGTTACTGGTGGGAACATTGGCCGTGTTCCCAGCACTTGGAGAAGGAGGGGCAGAGGCTGGCAAGGGGGAAGCCGATAACTGTGTTCCCTTGTTTTGCTGTGAAAGAGACTGCTTCTGAGACACAGAATTTTTCCTAGTTCTTACAGAAGCTGGTTTTGAATTTTTCACCAATAATGCCAAAATTAATATGAATATTAAAATCATGAGGCAAATATTAAAAACTGTGAGTAGCAAAACAGTTTTAAACGAGCATGTCCCTAAACAAACAGTTGGAATTCCTGGCTTAGGCTGAATAACTCTCATTAGAGCCATATTTAAAGCAGAATTTCCATTGATTGTCATATTATTGACCAGAGTTCCTGTAATGTCCTTGGTAATATTCTCAGAGATATTAAAACCAGCATAACCAAGAATCAAATCACCCCAGCTCCAGAACATGTTTGAAAGCTTAACTTTAGCCTTCTTAAAAACTACATGAAGCAAGAAATAACCAATTTGATCTTTGATCCAATTGTACACAAAAAACCAGAAAACAGGCCACACAAAAATCCCCACCAAGTACAATAGCTGCTTGATTAGCTTCATCTTAATTCCCAGAGCTAATTTCCAATCACTCAAATCTATCTAGCCCCACGTTGGGAAAGCCAATTAAAAAATGTGACGGTTTGGGGGTTACCCCCCCCACACACACTTTGTATTTGCCCCAGCTAACTCAGACGGACCCTGGGAATATAGATGAAGCAATTTATTTACAGCTAGCAGAATTTACAAGCAGCTATTTACAATAAATACAGTTATATACAATTATATACAGAAATATACAAAGGATAAACAATACAAAAGCACAACTCCCCTCCCAGAAACCTGAGTCCCCAGGAGGGGCTCTCAAACCACTCCAACACCTCCCCCGGCCCCTCTTAACCTTACCCCAGTTCTCAGGAAGAAAAGAGGTGCAGCCAAGAGGTTAGGGAGCAAGGTTAGTAGGAGCAAGGTTAATGAGATGTGTCTCGGTCTAAGGCAAAAGCAAGCGTGCAGAACAAAATGGAGAAAGTTTTCTTCTTCTTCCCTGAGTTCTCAGCGTGACTGTTGACATCAATTGTTTTCATTTCACTGCCCGTTATCTAGTTCTTTTACCAAAACATTCCAGCTTGCTTCAAACTAGCACAGCCACATGGGATATGGAGGTTTTAAATTCCTTCTTGAGTTGCTTCATGCCATCTTTTATCTCTTCAGCCATAGTATTTATGGCTGACACCATGGCATTAAATGTAAGGCTATCCTCCATCTGCCTCATCTGATCAGCAACCCACCCACAGTCAGAGGAGTTGTTTCATCATCTTTCCCCACCATTTTACTTGCCAATGTATGGCCATAATTAGAGGGGGTGAGCTGAATAAGTTTCTTTAGGAGAGCTCGGCTCATAGGTATCTCATCAGGGTCCTCTGTCGCATAATCTCCATAGATTAGCTCTCTTATGGCCATCTCTCGCAAGCACTGAACCCCCTGTTCAATTGTATTCCAGCGTAAGGGTCTCCAGGGTAAATCACCCCTGTTGGGGTACCGCAGTGTGGAAGAATTTCTCGCCAGTCGAGGACATAAAGTCATAAACATGGGTAACTGGCGCTGAGAACGTCCTTGGTTCCCAGCGAGGCTAGGAAATCGAGATGTAAACAACTGAGCACCCCACACACAGCTGCAGTGGGCAGAGACTAGATAACCAAGGGGGCTGGAGTGGGTGGTCTGGAAGGCTGACCCTTAGAATGTTGTGATAAGTTAACCTATGCACACCTTACATGTAACTCTGGACCCTCTGACTGTAACCAATCTTAAGCTGAGCATGCCTCTTGCTAGAATGCATATAAGTCACTGTATCACGGAAATAAAGGGGATTTGACCATCTAACCATATTGGTGAACAAAGAGTCATCTTCCCATAGCGCTCCACCGAACGTGATTCCCAACACCGCAGTACTACAGCTGTCAATATGCGTGACCAGAGGTTAGAGTTGCCACCGAGATGTCCTAAGTGCTTATCTATGCCATTGTCTCTCGAGAAAACTCCCAACTGCCTTACTGTCCGAGGGTTTATTTCTATGGTGTCCATGCCTCCATCCCAGCATCTGTTCAGCCAACTCATCAGCAGTTCTCGCTCTTTCTGGGCATAATCTTGCCTAATATGCCTGACCTCCTTCCTTCATGAGTTGAGCAGACTTCTGAAGCTTCTCAACCACAGCAAAAGGGTTCCTGACAGTTCCCTCTTTGGCATTACCCTGCTCTGGTTTATCCCCATCATCATCTGAGCTATCTTGACCCCCAATGCTAGCTGCCATTTTTCTCCTTGTTTTAATTAGAGCAAGGGAGATCTTAACTCTTGCATTTGAATATTCCTGCTCACTGCCATCTGTCTGAACTTCTTTGCCTGATGTAAATCGTACCTTACTCTGGGAGATGCCTTTCATTGAATCATTTAAATTTTGGTTGTCTGCCTGGCTTTGTTCCTCACATGGTGGTGGAACTGGGACTGAGGCAGAAGGACCCTTTCCAGCAGCAGCAGCAGCCGACTCGGCAGAGAGAAGCAGGGCTAAGGCAGGAGCAGTGGCATCAGCAGGCTCAATGGCGTTAGTGGGCTCGCCCTCCGAGGACCACGCCGCATCCCCAGGTACTGCTTCCGGTCCCCTGGTTGCAGGCGACCAGAACCTTAGCCTCAGCAGCCCCTCTAATGGCGGAGTCTCCGGTGTCAGCGACCCTCCTACAGATCAAAACGTTCGAGCCGCATTTTCCACAAACCAGTTCCTCAACTTTATCTGTCCGAGGGACTTTGCCGTAGCCCACACCATCTGCAGCCAGTTGCGCCACAGCAGCCCTTTGTGAGTGCACTTCTGCAGGGGTTCCATCGCTTCTACCCTTACTTTCCTCCATTCTATTCGGTATGAACGGGAACCAGATTGTTTCCTGCCTCCATGCTTCAGGGTCAGTGGGGTACAGGCCATGTCCAACAAATTTTTCTCCTTTCAAAGGTCCCGAGGCAGGACGTTTTGCTGCTCTGCGAGCAGTCTGTCTGCCCAGTGCTGTGGCCTTCCCTCCCCCGCTTCGGTCACAGACTGTTTTTTTTAAACCCTAGCTCCCTGCTATTGCCTCCGGAAAAGGCAAAAACCTCAGTTGTAGCCTGTTTATTCCTGCATCTCTCTCATCTCCAAACTACAACCAGACCTACAATAGCAGCCAGAATCATCAAGTTCAAACATACTAGGCAGGCCACTGGGTAATTCAGCTCTTCCAAATAACTCCTGGTCTCTGACACCAGCATAACAAACGGCACAACCTCAGCAACATTCCTAAACCCTAAAACATCCATAACAAAATCTCCAACCTTCATTAACACAGCTTTTACCCAGTTCCAGACCATCTTAGCAAAGAACGAACACACATGGTAATGCACTGCAGTGGTAAAACACTGCTGAACTGATAAAGTCAAAATTGAAGCAATAATAGGCCAAAATATACCAAACAAATTAATTTTCCCCTGACTTCCTTATCCTGATTATCAATCAAAAGGAAAAAAAACAAACCAAGATCGTGCCCTACATTTGGAAAAGCGACAAAATTAATGGCCCAGGTTAGGGTGAATCCCTCCCCTGATAGAATAAACTCACCACAACACAGATTTTTTTGAAAGTCAGAGAAAGATGAAATTGTATTTATTAAAGTGTAAGTTTAACAGTATAAAGAGAAATAAACTACTAGAGAAAAAATATATAGTAACCTTAAGGAAGATGGGGAAGAGGTCAAGTGGCAAGAAAGCAGCAAAAGCAGCAGCAGCCAAAACAGCAGCCAGGGAAGATAGTAGGCAGGCACAGCTCAAGCAGCAGAAGCCAGCAAGGGGAAAGAACAAGCTGTGCTTCTAGACATAAAGCTCTTGATGCTCCAATGAAATTATATTAACTTATCCATTGTTGCCATTATATGGCCTATCCCTGGAATGTTCACCTCTCCCCTATGTCTGAGCTAGAAAAATCATCTCAAAAGGCCACAACTGCCATGGACCAAAGCACTGGGGGAAGTCCTGTAATGAGTATATGTCTGATGCACCTAAGCACGGTATGATGCTCTGCTGATGGACTAGTTCAAGTGCTGATGGTGGGTGTTGCATTTAGCAAAGGACAAATTTGGTAAGAGATAAACTGCATTCTTGCATTCTACCCTGTCCTCTGAGATTAGAAGGGCTAGGAGTATGCTAGTATGCAAGGAGGGGCTGGGTATGTGTGCTAGTTTGAAGCAGGCTAGAATGTTTTGGTAAGAAAAAGTAGATTAATTGGCTGTGAAAGGAAAACAATGGCTGTGTCTCCTTCCCTCACAGTCCCGCTGAGAGGTATGGGAACAAGAAAGTAAACATTAGATAACACTTTTCGCCATTTTCTCACTCTGCTTCTGCCTTCAGACTGAGCTACATCTCCTTAACCTCACTGCCACTAACCTTGCTCCTTAACTTCTTGGCTGAACCTCTTTTCTTCCATAGGACTGGGTAAGGTTGAGAGGGGCAGGGGGAAGGTGCAAGGGTGGTTGAGAGCCCCTCCTGGGGACTCAGGTTTCTGGGAGGGGAGTTGTGTTTCTGTATTACTTTTAACTTGTATATTTCTGTATATAACTGTATATACTGTAAATATCTGCTTGTATATTGTGCTAGCTGTAAATAAATAGCTTCATTTATATTCCCAGAGCCCGTCTGTGTTAGCTGGGGTACCTTCTAAGTTGTGCCAGGGTAGGTATAGGCTGGATATTAGGAAGAAGTTCTTCACAGAGAGAGTGATTTCCCATTGGAATGGGCTGCCCAGGGAGGTGGTGGAGGCACCGTCCGTGGGGGTCTTCAAGAAAAGACTGGATGAGGCACTTAGTGCCATGGTCTAGTTGATTGGATAGGGCAGGGTGATAGGTCGGACTGGATGATCTTGGAGGTCTCTGGCTGCCCAGGGAGGTGGTGGAGGCACCGTCCCTGGGGGTCTTCAAGAAAAGACTGGATGAGGCACTTAGTGCCATGGTCTAGTTGATTGGTTAGGGCTGGGTGATAGGTTGGACTAGATGATCTTGGAGGTCTCTTCCAACCTGGTTGATTCTATGATTCCAACCTGGTTGATTCTATGATTCTATGATTCTAAAGTGTGGGGGGGCAGGTAACAGCCAAACCACCACAGTATGCCAGCTGTTGATATTACAGGCTTGACATCAGATACCCAAACAGCCTATCTGCTGTTGGTTCAGCTTCAAGTGATTTGGTGCACAAATAGTACAGATTATTTACATTCAGCATACAGAGATTCTTTAATACTGCCAGTGTTAAGGACGCTAAACTACAGAATTGCTATATAGCACCAAAAACTCATCAAACTGTCCCAGACAAACTTTTGATCCCCTGCAAATGAGATAGGAAAATGGAGTAATATTTATACCTCATTATCTACAACTGTGTAGTGTGTGTGTGGGACCGCAGTCAAGCCATGGGCTGACAGCGTAGCCAGCAGTTTGCTGTGGGGGACAGTGTCAAAGGCCTTGCTGAAGTCCAGATAGACAACATCCACAGGCCTCCCCACATCCACCAAGCGGGTCACCTGATCATAGAAGGAGATCAGGTTAGAAAGGCAGGATCTGCCCTTCCTAAACCCATGCTGGCTGGACCTGAGCCCTTTGCCATCCCTTAGGTGCGCTCTTATCACCCCCAAGATAACCTGCTCCATCAGTTTCCCTGGCACTGAGGTCAGGCTGACAGGTCTGTAGTTCCCAGGTTCCTCCATCCGACCCTTCTTGTGGATGGGGACCACGTTGGCCATTTTCCAGTCTCCTCGGACCTCTCCGGTGAGCCAGGACTGCTGGAAAATGATGGAGAGCAGCTTGGCC
Source organism: Pogoniulus pusillus (assembly GCF_015220805.1). Classification (NCBI taxonomy): domain Eukaryota; kingdom Metazoa; phylum Chordata; class Aves; order Piciformes; family Lybiidae; genus Pogoniulus; species Pogoniulus pusillus. Next base: position 1,445,894 of record NW_026974535.1, on the reverse strand, counting down.
AGCTCAGCTGCCAGCTCTCTCAGCACCCTGGGATGGATCCCATCTGGTCCCATGGACTTGTGGGTGTCCAGATGGCTCAGCAGGTCCTGAACTAATTCTTCATGAATTTCCAGGGGAACACACCGCTCCCCGACCCCATCCCCCAGTTCAAGAGGCCACTTGCCCTGAACTCCTCCCTCCTTACTGTTGAAAACTGAGGCGAAGAAGGCATTCAGGACCTCAGCCTTTTCTACATCATCAGTTATAGTATTCCCCTCCTGGTCCAGTAAGGAGTGGAGGCTCTTCTTGCCCTTCCTTTTAGCGTTGATAAATTTATAAAAGTGCTTTTTGTTATCTTTCACGGAAGTGGCAGCCTAAGTTCTAGCTGGGCCTTAGCCTCTCTAATTTTTCTCCTGCATAGTCTGGCTATCTCCTTAAACACGTCAGGAGAAGCCTTCCCCTCCTTCCAGAAGTGATACACCCTCTTTTTTTCCCCCAATTCCTTCAGGAGCTGTTTACTCATCCAGGCTGGTCGCCTTCCCCGCCGGCTCATCTTTCGGCACATGGGAACTGCCAGCTCCTGTGCCTTCAAGAGCTCCTGTTTAAAGTAGGTCCAACTATCCTGGACCCCTTTGTTCTCAAGGACTGCTGCCCAGGGAATTTTGAAATAAGTTTCCTAAACAAATTGAAGTTTGCCCTCCAAAAGTCTAAGGTGTAGGTTTTGTTGTAGTGTCTCCCTACCTCCCTGTATATTGAAAATTCCACTAACTCATGATCACTACACCCCAGGCAGCCTCCCACTGCCACATCTCCTACCAGACCTTCTCTGTTGGACAGCAGCAGGTCAAGCTGAGCTTGACCCCTAGTAGGCTCACTTAACAGCTGCGTCATGAAGCTGTCCTCCATGCACTCTAGAAATCTCCTAGACTGTCTCCTCTCTGCTGAGTTAAGTTCCCAGCAGATATCTGGCAGGTTAAAGTCGCCCACAAGGACAAGATCTGATCTTGAGACAGCCTCCAGCTGTTTGTAAAATATCTCATCTGTTTCCTCATCCTGGTTGGGTGGTCTACAACAGACTCCAACCAGGATGTCAGATTTATTAGTCCTCCCTCTGATTTTAACCCACAAGCTCTCAACCCCTTCGTCCCTCACCTCAAGCTCAGTGGCATGGAGTGACTCCCTAATATACAGAGCCACCCCTCCTCCTCTTCTCCCTTGCCTATCTCTCCTGAAGAGGTTATATCCCTCCAGTATAGCAGCCCAGTCATGCCTGTCATCCCACCAAGTTTCTGAAATGGCGACTATATCATAGTCACCCTGGTGGACCAGGACTTCCAATTCCTCCTGCTTGTTACCCAAGCTGCGTGCATTGGTGTAAATGCACTTCAGCTGGGCTCTGGGTTCCCCAATTGTCCCTAGTTTCCTTCCCACTCTCTCCTTCTCAGAGAGAGTAATTGCCTCACCCACCCCCTTCAGACCTAGTTTAAAGCCCGCCTAATGAGCCCTGCCAACTCCAGTGCCAGGATTCTCCTTCCCCTCCTAGACAATTGCACCCCATCACGATCAAGTAGGTCCGGCTCAGTAAAAGTTCCCCCGTGGTCAAAAAAGCCAAAATGCCGCTGCTGGCACCGTCCCTTGAGCCATTTATTGATATTGTAGGTTCTGCTGTTCCTCTCTGTGAACTCCCTTGCCACAGAGGGAACTGAGCAGAACACCACCTGCGCTCCTGCCCCATCTATCAATTTCCCCAGGGCCTTAAATTCCTTTTTGATTGCCCTGGTACCCCTCTTTTCAATTTCATCCCTGCCAGCCTGTATTACCAGCAAGGGGTAATAATCGGAGGGCCGTATTAGGTTAGGGATTCTCCTGGTGATGTCCCTAACCCGGGCACCAGGAAGGGAGCAGACCTCCCTGTGAGATGGGTCGGGATGACAAATGGGTTCCTCTATCCCCCTCAAGACAGAATCTCCAACAACTATAACCCTTCTCTTTTTTTTATTTTTTGTGGAGCTAGTCACCACAGTTGGTGGTGACTGCTCCACCCTAGGCAAAGTCACAGTTGGATGCTCCTCATCACTCTCACCCTCTGTACCCTCTGTATGCAGGGCCTCATACTTGTTGTGCAAGGGCAGAGGAAGAGGAGGAGAGGGCCAGGGTGGATTTCCTTTACTACCCCTGACAGGGATCTGTACCCATCCCTCACTTTTTCCAGGGGCAGCTTCCTTAGCAGGGGGGATCTGCAGAGCCTGCACCCACAGATCCAGCTCCCTTTCATTCTCCCTTATTGACCTGAGCCTGGACACTTCGTCCTTCAGCTCGGCCACTTCATCTTTCAATTCCGCCACCAAGGTGAGAACGAAGTTCACCTGCTCACACCTGGCACAATTGTTCTCCCCTTCCCCTTCTGCAGCAAGTGAGAGGCTGTAGCACTCTCTGCATCCAGTAGCCTGGACTCCTGTGCTTTCCCAGGTCACATCAGTCTGTGTGCACATGCTCCTCCTGCCCTTTGTAGCACGAGTGACAGGCATAGTGCACAGTGATACTGACAGTCAGAAAAAAAAAAAAAGAAAAAAAAAAAAGCTGCAGGCAGGCTGGCTTTTCACTCTCTCGGCTCGGCAGCCAAAATGTCTGCACCCCTGGGAAGATCTGGAAGCCTCTCAGTAGCTGAGCGGTTCAAATACTGCCACAAAGGAAGCAGTGACTAGCTGAAATTTCTACAATTTACCCTGGCACATGAGCTGGCTGGGTTTGTTAAGAGGGCTTTAAACTAGAGTGGAAGGGGGAGGGGGTTAAGCATGAAAGCACTAGAGATAAACCAAAGGAAATTGAGTATGGCAGGCTAGAGATAGGGGTAAAAGCAGCAGCCCAGCTGAAGTGCATGTACACTAATGCACGCAGTATGGGTCACAAACAAGAGGAGCTGGAAGCTTTGGTGCTGAAGGAAAACTGTGATATTGTTGCCATCACAGAAACGTAGTGGGATGACTCACATGATTAGAATACTGTAATCAATGGCTACAGACTCTTCAGGAGAGACAGGCAAGGGAGAAGAGGTGGGGGAGTGGCTCTGTATATTAGGAATGCTCTGGATGTCATGGGGGTAGAAATCAAGGATGATCAAGTTGAGTCCCTATGAGTGAGAATTAAGGGGAAGGCCAACAAGACCAATATCCTGGTTGGAGTCTGTTATAGACCACCCAATCAGGAAGAAGAGGTTGATTTATTACTCTTTAAACAACTGGAGGCTGCCTCAAGATCACCTGCCCTTGTTCTGGTGGGCGACTTTAACCTGCCAGACATCTGCTGGGACTTAAACACTGCAGAGAAGAAGCAGTCTAGAAGGTATCTAGAGTGTGTGGAACACAACTTCTTATCCCAGCTGTTACATGAGCCTACCAGGGGGGCAGCCCTGCTTGACCTGCTGCTCACAAATAGAGAGGGGCTGGTAGGGGATGTGGTGGTTGGAGGCTGCCTGGGGTCCAGTGACCATGAGATTATAGTTTTTAATATATGGAGAAACCAGGAGGGGCATCAACAGAACCTCCAGACTGGATTTCCGAAGGGCAGACTTCAGCCTATTTAAGGAACTAATTCAGAAAGTTCCTTGGGAAAAAGCCCTTGAAAACAAAGGGGTCCAGGAAGGTTGGACCTGCTTCAAGAAAGAACTCCTGAAGGCACAGGAGCAGGCTGTGCAATTGAGCCGGAAGCGGAGCCGACGATGGAGGCAGCCAGACTGGATGGGCAGGAATTAAAGATTAAAAAGAGAGTGTATCACCTTTGGAAAAGAGGGGAGGTATCCCAGGAAAAGTTCAAGGAAGTTGCTAGGTCTGGTAGAAAAAAAAATCAGAGAGGCAAAAGCCCATTTAGAGCTTAGGCTGCCACGGCTGTCAAGGAAGATAAAAAGTGTTTCTTTAAATATATGAATGGCAAGAGAAGGGGCAAGGCCAACATCCAGTCCTTGTTAGATAGAGAGGGGAATACAGTGACAAAGGACGAGGAAAAGGCAGAGGTGCTTAACAGCTTCTTTGCCTCAGTCTTCAAAAGTGGGACAGGTTGTCTCCAGGACAACTGTCCTCTTTAGCTGGCAGGTGGAGTGAGGGACCAGTAGAGTCCCCCTGTAATCCAGGAGGAAGAAGTAAGGGACCTGGTGAGACACTTGGATCCTCACAAGTCCATGGGACCGGATGGGATCCATCCGAGGGTTCTGAGAGAGGTGGCAGCTGAGCTGGCCAAGCCACTCTCCATCATTTATCAGCAGTCATGTCTCACTGGAGAGGTTCCTGAAGACTGGAAGCTGGCCAATGTGATACCCATCTGTCGTGGAGGGGTTTCTCTTATTCCTCCTCTGTTAGAGGGAGGTGAGAAATTAATTTGAGGCCGTATTAATTTTTTGTAAAATTATCTATTAAAATTAATATTTACAAATTTGTACACCCCCCCCCCCCCACTATGTAATCAAGTTCGTTGTGTAAAGTTATGAAAACAGTTGGGATATATTTACAGGAATTTGATTATTAAATGGAAATATCAAATTATCAACAACTATAGACAGAGAGAAAGATTCCCTTAGGCTTAATGCCTCTTAACAACTATACTGTTTGTCCAGCAAGGGATGAAACTGTGTGTGCTCTTAAGACAGAGGTAACTTATATTACAAAGGTCTTAAAGCTTGCTTAGATGTGTTGCTCTTCAGTATTAAACATTAATCACCCTCCCGGGATTGTGTCACAGCGTGCCCAGTATTCGGGTCTTGGTGAAGCTGGAATCTGTCCCGGCTTGCAGGGGGAATGATAAGTGTTCCCAGTCTCTGAGGTAAACAGGATTTCTCTAACCTTCTCTCCTGGGGTGAAGTGGTCTCTGCCTCGGCGCTGCTGCTTCTGGATGCCATATGTGTCCAGGGATGATCAGCTGGCAGGATTTCCAGGTGCAGGAGAAGGATTTGTCATCTGTACAGCTAGCAGGCTGTGTTTGTAGGTTTGCAGACTATCTGGAAAGGGTCTTCTGAGCCTAGAATTTTCCAGGCTTACAGGACAACTGGCAAGCAGGTTCTGCCGGGCTGCAGGGAGACTTAAGCTCTGTAGATAGATCCAAGATAGCAAGCCAGTATGTACGGCTGCTCTAGGCTTAGGCAGGGGGCTTTCAGCTCCCCATATATGTGTGAAATGCAGGCGTGCATGCGCTCTGCTTCTCAAAGGGTTCGCAGACAGGATAACAGCGCCTTGAGATCAATGCAAGAGGTCTGAGCCTCAGTAATGTTTGCAAGAGAGTAAGGCCTGATCCTGTGTCTAGGCCATGCAAGCAGGTCTGTGATGCTATGTGGATCAGAGAGCTGAGCTTGATCCTCTGAATGCTCTGAACTTCTGAACACGTGGTGCTTCTTTGCACCCCTCTTTATAGACTCTGAGCCGAGATTCAGGGCTCATTTGGCCATCTAAAGTGACCAATCAGGTTGGCAGTAATCCAAACCTTACCTTAATAGGCAGTAGCTGTTTGCCTGGACCCTCCCAATTAGGGGATCACCTGGGCAGACCCCAGGGGTACACTGACTGAGTGTGTGTTTGTTACACAACGTGTTTACTGCCATGGGTCCTGGCAGAAAAACATGTCCAGGCATGCAGAGGCATAGGAAAGCCTCAGTTTTGGGGCTGCTGCCCCTCCACCACACCATCCACAAGAAGGGTCGTAAGGAGGAGCCAGAAAACTACAGACCTGTCAGCCTGACCTCAGTGCCAGGCAAGGTGATGGAGCAGGTCATCTTGAATGCCATCACAAAGCACCTACAGGATGGCCAAGGGATCAGGCCCAGCCAGCATGGGTTTAGGAAGGGCAGGTCCTGTCTCACCAACCAGACCTCCTTTTATGATCAGGTTACCCACCTCGTGAATGTGGGGAAGGCTGTGGACATAGTCTACCTGGACTTCAGCAAAGCCTTTGACACTGTCTGCCACAAGAAGCTCCTAGCCAAGCTGGCAGCTCATGGTTTGGACAGATTCACTCTGTGCTGGATCAAGAACTGGCTGGATGGCCAAGCCCAGAGAGTGGTGGTGAATGGTGCCACATCCAGTTGGCAGCCGGTCACTAGTGATGTTCCCCAAGGATCAGTGCTGGGCCCAGTCCTGTTCAATATCTTTATTGATGACCTGGACGAGGGGATTGAGTCCAGCATCAGTAAGTTTGCAGTTGACACCAAGCTAGGAGCAGGTGTGGATCTGTTGGAAGGTAGGAGAGCCCTGCAGAGGAACCTGGACAGGCTGGATGGGTGGGCAGAGGCCAACGGAACGACATTTAACAAGGCCAAGTGCAGGGTTCTGCACTTTGGCCACAATAACCCCAAGCAACATTACAGGCTGGGGACAGAGTGGCTGGAAAGCAGCCAGGAGGAAAGGGACCTGGGGGTACTGATAGACAGTAAGCTGAAGATGAGCCAGCAGTGTGCCCAGGTGGCCAAGAGAGCCAATGGCATCCTGGCCTGCATGAGGAACAGTGTGGCCAGTAGGACAAGGGAGGTTATTCTTCCCCTGTACTCAGCACTGGTCAGGCCACACCTTGAGTCCTGTGTCCAGTTCTGGGGCCCTCAATTCAAGAGAGATGTTGAGGTGCTGAAATGTGTCCAGAGAAGGGCAACAGAGCTGGTTAGGGGCCTGGAACACAAACCCTATGAGGAGAGGCTGAGGGAGCTGGGGTTGTTTAGGCTGGAGAAGAGGAAGCTCAGGGGGGACATTGTAGCCAGGTGGGGGGTGGCCTCTTCTCCCAGGCAACCACCAATAGAACAAGGGGACACAGTCTCAAGTTGTGCCGGGGAAAGTGTAGGCTGGATGTTAGGAGGAAGTTCTTCCCAGAGAGAGTGATTGGCATTGGAATGGGCTGCCCAGGGAGGTGGTGGAGTCACCGTCCCTGAAGGTCTTCAAGAAAAGACTGAGTGAGGCACTTAGTGCCATGGTCTAGTTGAGTGGATAGGGCTGGGGGATAGGTTGGACTGGATGATCCTCGAGGTCTTTTCCAACCTGGTTGATTCTATGAAAAATTACAGATTCAGTGTTTGGTTGGAAATATATTCCCTATATATATATAAACAGTAAGAAAACAGTTTGAGAAAACTGTGGAAAAGAAAATCTTAGGAAAAGAGAAATCCACAGCCACTGAATACTCCCCACTAACAAGAGGCAGGCATTTCCCAGAGACTCTAGGAAATATTCCAATTATACTCACAAGGTGATGCTGGTAGATGTGAGAATTCCTCTTACAGTCTCCTGTTCTCAGAAAACCCTTCCAGAACTGCTGCTTATAGTCCACATGCGTGATGCACAAAGCCAGACGAGAGAGCGAGAGAGCACTTTGCATCAAGAGAATGCAGCTTTTCTGCTCACTCCTTTTTAATATCTCCCAACTAGTTGCTGGAAACTCAATCTATAGCATTCTGAGCTTGCCCCAGCATGGGGTCTTGGCATGTGGCTTGGGGAAGGGTCCATGTGTCCACCGACTACATCCCTAGGAGAGTAAGGTGCCTTCCCCTGCCCCTTTCCCATGCTTTTCTCTTTCCCCCATCCTGACTCCACACTGGGGAGGGGAAAAGAAGGGGTTTAGGCACACTGCCACACTACATTCCATTAACGTTAGAGACAATTAGTCTCAGATCCTGGAGTGGTGGGCAACCTTGCTCCCAAAGTTAACAGGGGTTGCAGTTCAGTAAGGTTTGTTTGTGCTCCTTGTGGATTCTCATTTTCTCATACAGAACATAGTAATAACATACAACACTGTATCAACTACTTTACAGGTAGAGCAACAGTTTCTCTGAGTTGAGTCCAGTAATAGAGCATCAATTGCTCTAAGTCCTTTGTCTGAGGTAACATAGTCAGGACTTATATGATGGTCTCAATTGCCACTCCATTGATGTGTCTTTGTCACTGAAGAGCGAGTCCTCACCCTCCCATGTGCTGGCTGCTCCACTGGAACCAAGTCTTTGATCTGGCCTCTGTCCTGCAAGGACACAAATCTGGCCATGGTGTAAAGAAACCGGGCTTGACAGTTAATAATCAGGGACTATCCACCACGCACTGTTGTGGTGTGTCTTCCCATTCCCATGCAAGGCTTCCCAGGCGTATAAGCTTCTAGGTTTGGCCAGCATCATGGGTAAAATACCAAAGAATGGTAGCTTTACCAGTACAGGTTGGCCCACCTGTATCTGGCATAGGGATTTACCCTTTGGCCCATTTGGTATGTGGTCAGTATCAATTACTGGTTCAGTGAGACAAAATGCCTTGATTTTCGGGCTTACATAACTTTCCCATCGGTTGTGGGTAATTGTGGTGCAAGGGCTAACCAGTCCTAAAATAAATTCACACGTAAACCAACTACATCCTGGAATGTCCAGGACATAATCCCCCTATCCCACTCCCCTTCTGGAGTCAGGAGACACAGAATCACAGAAGGTTAGGGTCTGAAAGGGACCTCAAAAGAACATCTAGTACACCCCCCCTGCAAGAGCAGGATTACCTATACCAGATCATACAGGAACTCATCCAGGATGATTTTGAATATCTCTAGAGAGGGAGACTCCACAACCTCCCTGGACAGGCTGTTCCAGTGTCCTGTCATCCTCACAGTGAAAAAATTCCTCCTCATGTTTAAAAGAAATTTCCTATGCCTCAACTTCCATCCATTGCCCCTTGTCCTGTTACTGGGCATCACCAAGAAGAGTCTGCCTCCATGCTCTTGGAACTGACCCTTTATATATTTATAAACATTAATGAGGTTACCCCTCAGTTTCTTCTTCTCCAAGCTAAAGAGCCCCAGCTCCCTCAGTCTTTCCTTGTAAGAGAGATGTTCCATTCCCTTGTGTTGTGGAAGGCCAATAGGCCTAGCGCATGTCCTGGCTTGTCCAGACATGTCCCCGGTTCCCGCTCCTTTCTGCTGATGATGAAGCAAGGGTGGGAAAAGAAGACAAAGGCTTGATGCCATCGAGTCTCCTTCTCTCTGGTAAACAAGGTACCCACACATGTTTATACACTCATTTGTGTCTTCCCTAATATGGGTTAAACTTTACCTAATATGGTCAAGTTTGCCAAACTGCCATTCTGATTGGGTAAGCTCTGTGGCCAAAGAGCCATTAGTCTTGGGCTGAATTGATAAAAGAGATGAGCAGGTAAAACACAACATGCTCTGCTGTTGTATTCATGTTTTTGCCATCGTACCCTGCCATGCTTTGCCATGCTTCTGCTTTATTATGTTATGCACCATTGTGTCTGCTAAGCTCCAAGCCAACTTTGCTGCACAATAACAAGCCCTGATTATTTGGGCTTGTACACCTGGAACTGCCTTACCTCAGTTTACCAGGAATAGGCAATAAGTGCCTCCATGTGGTAGGCAAGAATCAGCCACCAACAAAACATGTCTGTCTGTACATCTGTGTGATGGTTTGGGCATTAACCCACCCCCCCACACTTTTGAATTTGCCCCAGCTAACTCAGACGGACCCTGGGAATATAAACGAAGCAATTTATTTTACAGCAGCAAATACACAAGCAGCTATTTACAGTATATACAGTTATATACAGAAATATACAAAGGATAAACAATACAGAAGCACAACTCCCCTCCCAGAAACCTGAGTCCCCAGGAGGGGCTCTCAAACCACCCCAACACCTCCCCTTGCCCTCTCAACCTTACCCCAGTTCTCAGGAAGAAGAGAGGTGCAGCCAAGAGGTTAGGGAGCAAGGTTAGTGGGAGCAAGGTTAATGAGATGTGACTAGGTCTGAAGGCAAAGGCAGAATGAAAGACAAAATGAAGAATGTTTTACTTCTTCTTCCCAGAGTTCTCAGCGTGACTGTGAGCGAAGAGACACAATTGTTTTTCATTTCACTGCCCACTATCTAGTTCTTTTACCAAAACATTCTAGCTTGCTTCAAACTAGCACAATCTGCAAGACATCCTGCCTGCATCTCTGCAAACCTCTGTACCAAGTCTGGAATCCAAGAGGAAGTAGGATCAGGTCAGAGATTGTCTACTTCCCCCCGCCAAGCACCTTGTTAGAGCCTGGGAAGATCCAGAAGCCTTCAGCATCTGGCGGGACATCAACAGAATTTCCTTTAAGTGTTTGTGTACTGTCTGGAAACTATAATTTAGTTCTGGGGATCTGGAGATACATTTTGTGAGTAAATATTCAAAAGCCTCTCTGTAACTAAATTCTAAGCATCTTCTACCTTAAGCAGAAAGGAGCCTCTCAAGTCCCCTTAGTGGGCAAGCAGTATATCGACCACAAGAACCTCTTTCCATTTCTAATAGTTTAATGATTGTATTTTTGCTAGCTATTTCCTAAGTGTTTAAAGTGCTTGTTTTCCCTCCGTGTAATATTTTCCATAACTGTGCAAAGAACCTGTTAAAAAATAAGTTTTGTGGCAGGATTCCTGGATATAAAAAATAATAAACAATATTAATTATTGAATAAATCTGCCTTATCAGTAACACCTTAATCATCTTTGTGGTGCTGTGCTGGACTCTCTAAAGCAGTTCTGTGTCCTTGAACTGGGGGGCCCAGAACTGGACATAATACTGCAGATGTGGCATCACCAGGACAGAGTAGAGGGGCAGAAAAACCTCTCTCGACCTACTGGCCACACCTCTCCTAATAGACTCCAGAATGGCATTGGCCCTCCTGGCCACAAGAGCCCACTGATGGCTCATGGTCAACCTCCCATCAACTAGGACTCCCATATCCTCTTCCCCTTCACTGCCTTCCAATGGGTCAGTGCACAACCTCTACTGATACCTGGGGTTGTTGAGATATGGGAAAGAGGGCAAAGACCTGAAGACAGTGAATCTTAGGACAGGGGCTTGCCCAAACACACTTTGCTCATGTTCACATCTTGGGGTAAACAAGGAACATGAACCTGTCCCATGCTCACCTAGTGGGAAGATTCATCCTCTCCCCTCAAGCCGGGAAGATTCCAGCCTCCAAGTCCGCGGGCAGAGATCCCCTGAAGTCTGAACATTAGACATAGGCTGTGACACAGCCCCGGAGGGTGATTAATAATTGATAAAGAGTTGTGAGTAAAAGCTTTAATACCTCTGTAATATAAGTTGCCTCTGCCATAGAGCAGAAAGAGTTTCAGCACGCTCTGCTGGGCAAATAGCATTAAATCCCAAACGGCACTAAGCCGCAGGGAAAACTCCTCTCACTGTTTATACTTTGAATGTTTGCTAGTTAATTAACTATTAACGTCGGTAGAGCACCTGGGTACAATGACTCTTTGTTCACCAATATGGTTAGATGGTCATAATCCACTTTATTTCCGTGATGCAGAGACTTATATGCATTCTTGCAAGAGGCGTGCTCCACCAAGATTGGTTACATATAGAGGGTACAGGGTTACATGTAAGGCATGGATAGGGTAATATACTATAACAATCTGACGGTCAGCCTCTGGGACTGGCTAACTCTGCCCACCTGCAGATGGCAGATGGCACTCCATCCCCTGCAGCTGCACATGGGGGGAACTACCCAGCGCTTGGTATCTTAACTCCCAAGATGGACTCAAGGACACTCCCAGCATAGGTTGCTCATGTTTATCATTTTGTGTCCTCTGCTAGCAAGAATCTCTCCAACAATTAACAAATTCCCTGTACATATTTTATCCTAAATTGTTTTCATAACCGTGTACCTAACTGAATATTAATATACAGTGGTTGGGGGTGGCAAGAGTTCAGAATATTGAATTTAATAAATATAATTTTTTATATAAAATTTATTTCGCCCCAATTAATTTCTCTCCTCCACCAAATAGACGTAGGTACTGAGAATCCCCCTCTGCAACATGGTCTCAATCACACTCTTTCATACGGTCAGACAACTGAATCCCACCCAACTGAATAGTATCCTTTATATATACAACTCAGTTGTCTTCATTTGGATCTTCGCATGCAGAATTATGGGCTATTGACTGCAGTTCCTCAGGGAGCTCTCAAAAATTCTTCGCTTGCCTTTTATTGTTCGTGATGGTGTTGGTCCCAGTCCAGCCAAGGCAGGAGCCACTTAAGTAAAGTGGGGCGTGCCTCTCCTTACCTCAACCAGAATCTAGGGCCTAAGACCATCCCGGCTTTCATCACCAAATTGTAATAAAAGACAGGCTCAAAAATCAATCAAAAATTGCATTCGGGCAACAAAAAGCAAGCAAACAGTGCTGGGTGCTGTGGGGAGATTTCTCTACCAACGAGCACAAGTTAGTTCCTTAGTTTGTGGTTTATATTATGCTTCCATATACATATGCATTAACTACTCCAGGAAAAGGCAGTCTTATGCAAATTGTTCCATGGTATGGACAGAACTTGGGTGGGGTCTCATGGCACATGCCCTTTTTGCTCTGAGGGTCACTTCTTCCCCTTCTGAAGGCTGGAGTCTTCCTCTGTACAACCCTGACCCCACTGTCCACGCTGCGTAAGCTTTTGTCTATCTCAGCATGTCTAAAAAAAAAAATCTTACTACCTAAGCAGTCATTTCCTGCTTACTTGTATTTCCTGTTATCTACTGATTGCAACAAGCAATCCACTGTAGCACTCAATCTTCCCTGAATTTAGCACATAGCAGAGTATGTGGTAGATCCACTCAACACCATCCTCTTGAATTGAGTGCCATTGTCTGACTCGATTCTCTCTGGAGTTCCATGTCTCCACATGATTTGTCTCTCCAAGCCAAGAATGGTGTTACGTGCAGTAGCATGTGGAACTGGATAGGTTTCCAGCCATCCAGTGCTGGCTTCTACCATCGTTAGCACATACTGCTTGCCAGAACGAGATCGAGGTAAAGTGATGTAGTCAATCTGCCAGGCTTCACCATACTTGGACTTTGACCATCTCTCACCATACCATAAGGGCTTGATTCGCTTAGCCTGCTTAATAGCAGCACAAATGTCACAGTCATAGATGACTTGGGTGATAGCATCCATAGATAAATCAATTGACCTATCGCGTGCCCATTGGTATGTTGCATCTCTGCCTTGATGTCCAGATGAATCATGGGCCCACCGAGCTAAGAACAGCTCACCTCGGTGTTTCCAATCAAGGTCAATGTCAAGATCAGAGTTGGTATCAACTTGAGAAATCTTAGCAGCTTGATCTGCCTGCTGGTTGTGTTGGTGTTCCTCAGTGGCTCTGCTCTTAGGCATGTGTGCGTCTACGTGCCGCACCGTCACTGGAATTCTCTCCAGCCGTGCATCAATGTCCTGCCACAGATCATCACATCGAATAGGCTTTCCTTTCCTCTGCCAACCATTCTTTTTGCAGTCTTTTAGCCAACCTCACAGGGCATTGGAATTGGTGTAGAGGTAAAGGACAGGTCAATTTTTGACATTCACCTACATAAAGAGCAAGTTGGACAGCTTTTACCTCAGTGAATTGACTGAATTCACATTCTTCATGGGGGGCACAGAAATCCACTGTGAGACACCGGTCTCCGTTAGGCTTGCACACAGGCCAAATCATATTGTTGAAAGGCGAATGAGTTTTTCTGATGACAGCCTGACTCTCCAGTAGACAAATCAGCTAATTAATGGGCAACAAAGAGTCACGGTTAGTTCTGTACTGTCTGTGGTGCACATTTTGAGTAGCAATTGGCAGTCTCAGATCCTCTATCTCATGATGTCCCACAACTGCAGTTCAGGTCTAATGGACAATTTCAATTTACCATCCTCAATTTCTACAGTTGCTATTCCAAAAGCCTATTCGTAGTCTTCTGGATCTTTGAAAGAACCTTGTGTCAAAAAGTCAAGTCCCAGAACACAAGGTGCATCAGGTCATAGAATCATAGAATCATAGAATCAAACAGGTTGGAAGAGACCTCCAAGATCTAAGTGCCTCATCCAGTCTTTTCTTGAAGACCTCCAGGGACAGTGCCTCCACCACCTCCCTGGGCAGCCCATTCCAATGCCAATCACTCTCTCTGTGAAGAACTTCCTCCTAACATCCAGCCTATACTTTCCCCGGCACAACTTGAGACTGTGTCCCCTTGTTCTATTGGTGGTTGCCTGGGAGAAGAGGCCAACCCCCATCCGGTTACAACCTCCCTTCAGGTAGTTGTAGACAGCAATGAGGTCACCCCTGAACTTCCTCTTCTCCAGGCCAAACAAGCCCAGCTCCCTCAGCCTCTCCTCATAGGGTTTGTCTTCCAGGCCCTTGACCAGCTTTGTTGCCCTTCTCTGGACATGCTCCAGCACCTCAACATCTTTCTTGAATTGAGGGGCCCAGAAATGGACACAGTACTCAAGGTGAGGCCTGACCACTGCTGAGTACAGGGGAAGAATAACCTCCCTTGTCCTACTGGCCACACTGTTCCTCATGCAGGCCAGGATGCCATTGGCTCTCGTGGCCACCTGGGCACACTGCTGGCTCATCTTCAGCCTACTATCTACCAGTACCCCCAGGTCCTTTTCCTCTTGGCTGCTTTCCAGAGACTCAGTCCCCAGCCTGTAGTGCTGCTTGGGGTTATTGTGGCCAAAGTGCAGAATCCTGCACTTGGCCTTGTTAAATGTCATTCCGTTGGCCTCTGCCCACGTATCCAGCCTGTCCAGGTCCCTCTGCAGGGCTCTCCTACCTTCCAACAGATCAACACCTGCTCCTAGCTTGGTGTCAACTGCAAACTTACCGATGCTGGACTCAATCCCCTCGTCCAGGTCATCGATAAAGATATTGAACAGAACTGGGCCCAGCACTGATCCTTGGGGAACACCACTAGTGACTGGCTGCCAACTAGACGTGGCACCATTCACCACCACTCTCTGGGCTCGGCCATCCAGCCAGTTCTTGATCCAACACAGAGTGAATCTGTCCAAACCATGAGCTGCCAGCTTGGCTAGGAGCTTCTTGTGGCAGACAGTGTCAAAGGCTTTGCTGAAGTCCAAGTAGACTACATCCACAGCCTTCCCCACATTCACCAGGCAGGTAACCTGATCATAAAAGGAGATCAGGTTGGTGAGACAGGACCTGCCCTTCCTAAACCCATGCTGGCTGGGCCTGATCCCTTGGCCATCCTGTAGGTGCTTTGTGATGGCACCCAAGATGACCTGTTCCATGACCTTGCCTGGCACTGAGGTCAGGCTCACAGGTCTGTAGTTTTCTGGCTCCTCCTTACGACCCTTCTTGTGGATGGGTATCACATTGGCCAGCTTCCAGTCTTCAGGAACCTCTCCAGTGAGCCAGGACTGCTGATAAATGATGGAAAGTGGCTTGGCCAGCTCAGCTGCCACCTCTCTCAGAACCCTCGGATGGATCCCATCCGGTCCCATGGATTTGTGAGGATGCAAATGTCTGGGCAGGTCCCTTACTTCTTCCTCATGGATTAGAGGGGGACTGTACTGGTCCCTGACTCCATCCACCACTGGAGACAACCTGTCCCACTATTGAAGATTGAGGCAAAGAAGCTGTTAAGCACCTCTGCCTTTTCCTTGTCCTTTGTCACTGTATTCCCCTCTCTATGTAACAAGGACTGGAGGTTGTCCTTGCCCCTTCTCTTGCCATTCATATATTTAAAGAAACGTTTTTTATTTTCCTTGACAACTGTGGCAGCCTAAGCTCCAAGTGGGCTTTTGCCTCTCTAATTTTTCCTCTACAAGACCTAGCAACTTCCTTGAACTTTTCCTGGGACACCTCCCCTCCTTTCCAAAGGTGATACACTCTCTTTTTAATCTTTAATTCCTTCAGCATCTCCTTGCCCATCCAGTCTAGCTGTCTCCCTCGTCAGCTCGTCTTCTGGCTCAATGGCACAGCTGCTCCTGTGCCTTCAGGAGTTCTTTCTTGAAGTAGGTCCAACCTTCCTGGACCCCTTTGTTTTCAAGGGCTTTTTCCCAAGGAACTTTATGAGTTAGTTCCTTAAATAGGCTGAAGTCTGCCCTTTGGAAGTCCAGTGTGGAGGTTCTGTTGATGCCCCTCCTGGTTTCTCCATATATTGAAAACTCTATAATTTCATGGTCACTGGACCCCAGGCAGCCTCCAACCACCACATCCCCTACCAGCCCCTCTCTATTTGTGAGCAGCAGGTCAAGCAGGGCTGCCCCCCTTGTAACAGCTGGGATAAGAAGTTGTGTTCCACACACTCTAGATACCTTCTAGACTGCTTCTTCTCTGCAGTGTTTAAGTCCCAGCAGATGTCTGGCAGGTTAAAGTCACCCACCAGAACAAGGGCAGGTGATCTTGAGGCAGCCTCCAGTTGTTTAAAGAATAATAAATCAACCTCTTCTTCCTGGTTGGGTGGTCTGTAACAGACTCCAACCAGGATATCGGTCATGTTGGCCTTCCCTTTAATTCTCACCCATAGGGACTCAACTTGATCATCCTTGATTTGTACCCCCATGACGTCCAGAGCATTCCTAATATACAGAGCCACTCCCCCACCTCTTCTCCCTTGCCTGTCTCTCCTGAAGAGTCAGTAGCCATTGATTACAGCATTGATTACAGGACCAGTTCCATTAGTCTGTTTCTTCCCCTCTTTACCAGTTAAACTTATCTCAGCCTGCAACTTAGTTAACTCTTGAGAGCTACCAGTGATTCCAGAAATAGTTATCAACTCAGTCCCTTTACAATTTGATAGTAATAGAGTACACTGAGCACCTGTATCAACTAAAGCCCTGTATTTCTGTACTCTGGATGCCATCCTCATCATCTTCATCTTCTTCTCCTTGATTTGGAACTAAAAGTTTCCTAGGAATATTCCTGAATTCCTCAGAACCTTCATATTTTTTAAACTTGTGCCTTCCTATGGCCTTTCCCCTTGTACTCAGTACTATATTGCGGCTTCAATACCTTAGTAATGTCCCTAAGGCTTTCTCATCCTCCTGCACGGTTTCATTTGGTCTGCCAGATGCACCTTCTCCTGCATCCTCTTCCTCCTTAGAATCACTGTGTTATAGTTTTATCTTTTGCCTTTCCTTTTTCTGGAGCTAGGAAAACTGTTGTTTAACAAGTACCTCCTAGGGGATCGCTGTCATCTAACACAGGGTTATCTATTTTCTACTTGGCCATTCTGGGTGGATGAACAGGTACAATTTTATCAGCAATGGAGTCTGGGGTAGCATCAGCCTTAGGCACAGTTGGACCAGCAGAGGCAGGAGCTGGTTGGCAATCTGCAGCTTTAGTGGGAGTGGGTGAGTCCTGGGTGAATCTTGCTGCATCTGCTGGACTCGTTCCTTTTCCAGCAGCCATGGGCAGAAACACCCTTGCCTCACTCATTATGGCCCCATCAGCTGGACACAGGTGTGCCTCTCTAATGGTGGATGTGGCTGATCCTGTGCTATCACACCCCCCCCCCCCCAGTTTGCGAGGGTGGTTCCCCCCCAGTTTGCGAGGGTGGTTCACCAGTGCTGCTCATCGCTGCAGCCAGCTCCCCCACAGGGGTTCTGCTGCTGCCGTTTGAAACTGCCTTCTGCTTCTGCTCCTCCACACAGCTCTGAGCAGCGTTGCCTGGTGACCTTATCTCACTGGTCTCAGAATCTCTACTGCGCCTTCTGTGAGAGGAACAGGAATGCATTCTTGAAGTGGCCATATGTGATTTTTCCACATCCAAAGCTATGTCCATCCCTATTATTACAATCACAAGAACCAGAATTAAACATAAAAGGCACACAACAGTGCTACTTCTAAGAACCTGATCTTCCATGTGTTACACAAAATCTCCTGAACTCACATGGAGAACCAACTCAACTAAATCATATGAGACACTAATGGTAGCATTTTTATAAGCATTATAGCCCATAAAACCAAAACAGTAATTACCAAGCTTTGGAAACATGGATTTCACTCTTCTCCATACCATTATTACATAAGAGCAAATTTGATGATATAGAGATGACACAATCCACCTATGGAAAAGCCATAATGTACCTGGATAAATCAAATGCCAGATCATCCAAAATAGCTTCACCTTTCTATCCAGAATTGCTTATTAATAAATAAATCGAGCTGGGTGCACATTGGGCTGCCAAAAATAGATGTAGTGGGTTGGGAGCCCCCCCCCCCCCCCCAAACTGAAATCTACCAGACCAGCTCAGATGGCTTGGAAGTAAGATAAAGCTATATTTACAGCAATGCTAAATTTACAAACATATATGGACAGTATATTCACATATATTTACTATTATACACAATTTAGAAATTATACAGAAATATAAACTTCCCTCCTGGACAAAGAAAACAAGCCCAGAAGGGGCCCAATGCCACTCTCTCTCTCCCACACAGAAAACAACCAGCAAGGCTTACGCCATAATTGTTAGCCAAGGTTAGTGGAAGATATTAGAGAGAAGATATCCAGCACTCAGAAGCAAGGAGGGACAAATTGTTTATACTTAGGCTTTTTACCCCTTTTAGCAAACCAATGAATGATATAGACTTCATGATTATTTTCTTTTTACAACCAATGATCTAATTTCTCTCATTAGAATATTCCAATGAGCCTTAAACCAGCATACCCTGGTAGGCTCACACACCAGCTATCTCAAGAAGATAACCTCCAAACACTCTTAAGCACCTTCTAGACTGTCTCCTCTCTGCTGCATTAAGATCCCAGCAGATATCTAGCAGGTTCAAGTCACCTACAAGAACAAGGGATCTTGAAACATCCTCCAGCTGCTTATAGAATGATACATCTAGCTCACTGTTCTGGTTGGGTGGTCTATGACAGACCCCAACCAGGATGCCAGTCTTGTTGGCCTTCCCTTTGATTTTTACCCATAGGCACTCAGTCTGATCATCATTAATCTCCATTTCTGTGTTGACAAAAGCCTCCCTAATATACAGGGCCATCTCTCCACCTCTTTTCCCATGCCTGTCTCTCCTGAAGAGCCTGTATCCATCCATTGCAGCAATTCATCCCACCACATGTCCACGATGGTGACTACGTCATAGCTTCCCTGTTGTACCAAGGCTTCCAGCTCCCCTTGTTACCCAAACTGTGTGCATTAGTGTACATACACTTCAGCTGGATCACTGATCTCACTCCTGACTCTGGCTTACCACCCTCAGTCACCTCTCTGGAAAGCCCAGTTTCATCCCCTCCCCTCTTCAAAGCTAGTTTAAAGCCCTTTTAATGAGCCCTGCCAATTCATGGACTAGAATCCTTTTGCCCTTTTTCAATAGATGGGGCCCATCTGGGTCTAGCAGGCCATGTGTAGTAAAGGTTACTGCATGATCAAAGTATCGAAATTCTGCTGATGGCACCAGTCCTTGACATATTTATTGATAACGTGGGTCCTCCTTTTCCTTTCAGTAATCATCTCTGCCACTGAGGGAACTGAGCAGAACACCACCTGCACTCCTGACCCATCAATCAGTCGACCCAGAGCTTTGAATTCCTCTTTAATTACCCTGGTGCCTTTCTTATCAACCTGATCACTGCCATTCTGGACAATCAGCAGTGGGTAATAATCAGAGGGCTGAATTAGGCGTGATGGCTTGAGAGTTTACCTCCCTCCCCCCAAGATTCACAATACTAGCTCAGATGGCTAGAAGTAAGCATAGCACAGTATGTACAAGCATATATACACATTATTTACAACTATATACAATTCGAAGTAACACAGAAATTCAAAATCCCTCCCAAGCAGCAAGACCGCCCAGGAGGGCTCCAAATTAACTCCCTCCTCAAAAATAAGTGAAATAAACCTGTATTGGAAATTAATAATCATTGTGAATTATGAATATTAATTCCTGTATTTTTAAAAATTATTAATATTCAAAAATTGGGGGAAATTCCCTGAGATTCTTTGGATTTTCAGTCAACAGGAAGCAATTGCACAGAATTAAACAGTTTAAACAATCAGAACTTGGAAAATAGTAACAGGAAAACAGGAAAATTCTAACTATGCTTATGGAGTCTTGGCTTTTACTCCAGCATATATACTCACGATGCCTTTGGTCCCTGAGTAAGTCTCCTGTATCAAAGACACTTTCAAACTCATGATAATGATCCCAGGCAGAGGAAGGAGATGCTTCCAAAACTCGTCATAATGATCCCAGGGTAAAATACAAAATATTCCAGGCAGAGGGAAGGAGAGAAGAACTGAGATGCTGCTGCTGAGCTAGTGCAAGCTGCATACAAGTAGCTGACGTGATTCCCAGTTAACAAGCCGTGAATGGGGGTGCTGCTCCTGGTGGAGGTTCAGTGTAGAAAAGTGGAAAGGCACGGTTTCTAAATCACCCCCCATTATAGCCATAATTTTGAAAATAAAACTGGCTGATAGGCCTCAAGGCTTTGCTGGATCCAAACCCTTATTATTTGCTCATCTAACGCCACTCCTGGACCTGCAACAGGAAAAGGAAAGCAAGGGTTAAACCACCCTGGCAGGATTTATGCCAGGAAACCCTGCCTACCAGGACAGGGTTTCCTTCATGGACTGTCCTTTCACCTATCCTCAATATCCTTCTTGAAGTGAGTGGCCCAGAACCGCACACAGTACTCAAGGTGGGGCATCACCACCGGCAAGTACAGGGCAGAATTACACTCCTAGTCTTGCTGTCCACACTATTCCATTGGCCTTCAATGGCACCTGGGCACATGGCTGTCTCATGTTAAGCCAGCTGTCAAACAGTATTCCTAGGTCCCTCTCAGCTGGGCTGCTCTCCAGCCACTCATAGCCCAGTCTGTATGCCTGCATGGGGTTATTGTGGCTTTCGGAGGGCGAACTTCAATTTGCTTAGGAAACGTATTTCCAAAGTCCCCTGGGCAGCAGTCCTTGAGAACAAAGGGGACCAGGATAGTTGGACCTACTTTAAACAGGAGCTCTTGAAGGCACAGGAGCTGGCAGTTCCCATGTGCCGAAAGATGAGCCGGCGGGGAAGGTGACCAGCCTGGATGAGCAAACAGCTCCTGAAGAAATTGGGGGAAAAAAAGAGTCTGTATCACCTTTGGAAGGAGGGGAAGGCTTCTCCTGACGTGTTTAAGGAGGTAGCCAGATTATGCAGGAGAAAAATTAGAGAGGCTAAGGCCCAGCTAGAACTTAGGCTGCCACTTCCGTGAAAGATAACAAAAAGCACTTTTATAAATTTATCAACGCTAAAAGGAAGGGCAAGAAGAGCCTCCACTGCTTACTGGACCAGGAGGGGAATACTATAACTGATGATGTAGAAAAGGCTGAGGTCCTGAATGCCTTCTTCGCCTCAGTTTTCAACAGTAAGGAGGGAGGAGTTCAGGGCAAGTGGCCTCTTGAACTGGGGGATGGGGTCGAGGAGCGGTGTGTTCCCCTGGAAATTCATGAAGAATTAGTTCAGGACCTGCTGAGCCATCTGGACACCCACAAGTCCATGGGACCAGATGGGATCCATCCCAGGGTGCTGAGAGAGCTGGCAGCTGAGCTGGCCAAGCCGCTCTCCATCATTTTCCAGCAGTCCTGGCTCACCGGAGAGGTCCCAGGAGACTGGAAAATGGCCAACGTGGTCCCCATCCACAAGAAGGGTCGGATGGAGGAACCTGGGAACTACAGACCCGTCAGCCTGACCTCAGTGCCAGGAAAACTGATGGAACAGGTTATCTTGGGGGTGATAAGAGCGCACCTGAGGGATGGCAAAGGGCTCAGGTCCAGCCAGCATGGGTTTAGGAAGGGCAGATCCTGCCTTTCTAACCTGATCTTCTATGATCAGGTGACCCGCTTGGTGGATGTGGGGAGGCCTGTGGATGTGGTCTATCTGGACTTCAGCAAGGCCTTTGACACTGTCCCCCACAGCAAACTCCTGGCTAAGCTGTCAGCCCATGGCTTGGATGGCAACACTCTGTGCTGGGTTAGGAACTGGCTGGAGGGCCGGACCCAGAGAGTGGTGGTGAATGGTGCCACTTCCAGCTGGCGGCCAGTCACTAGTGGTGTCCCTCAGGGATCTGTGCTGGGCCCCATCCTCTTTAACATCTTCATAGATGATCTGGATGAGGGCATGGAGTCAGTCATCAGCAAGTTTGCAGATGACACCAAGCTGGGGGCAGATGTGACTGAGTTGGAAGGCAGAAGGGCTCTGCAGCGGGACCTTGACCGCCTGGACAGATGGGCAGAGTCCAATGGGATGGCATTCAATAGCTCCAGGTGCAGGGTGCTGCACTTTGGCTAAAACAACCCCATGCAGAGATACAGGCTAGGGTCGGAGTGGCTGGAGAGCAGCCAGACAGAGAGGGATCTGGGGGTACTGATTGATACCCGCCTGAACATGAGTCAGCAGTGTGCCCAGGCGGCCAAGAGAGCCAGTGGCATCCTGGCCTGCATCAGGAATGGTGTGGTCAGCAGGAGCAGGAAGGTCATTCTGCCTGCATTCTACTCTGCACTGGTTAGACCACACCTTGAGTACTGTGTTCATTTCTGGGCCCCCCAGTTTAGAAGGGATGTTGAGATGCTTGAGTGTGTCCAGAGAAGGGCGACAAGGCTGGTGAGAGGCCTTGAGCACAAGCCCTACGAGGAGAGGCTGAGGGAGCTGGGATTGTTTAGCCTGGAGAAGAGGAGGCTCAGGGGTGACCTTATTGCTGTCTACAACTACCTGAGGGGTGGTTGTGGCCAGGAGGGGGTTGCTCTCTTCTCTCAGGTGGCCTGCGCCAGAACAAGAGGACACAGCCTCAGGCTGCGCCAGGGGAGATTTAGGCTTGAGGTGAGGAGAAAGTTCTTCACTGAGAGAGTCATTGGACACTGGAATGGGCTGCCCGGGGAGGTGGTGGAGTCGCCGTCCCTGGGGCAGTTCAAGGCAAGATTGGACGTGGCACTTGGTGCCATGGTCTAGCCTTGAGTTCTGTGGTAAAGGGTTGGACTTGATGATCTGTGAGGTCTCTTCCAACCCTGATGATACTGTGATACTGTGATAAAGTGTAGGACTCTGCACCTGGTCCTCTGTGATGGTTTGGGTGTTCCCCACCCCCACACACTTGAGAAATCACCCAGACTAGACTCAGACGGCTCTGGAAATATGAATGAAGCTCATATTTACAGCTAGCACAATATACAAGCAGATATTTACAGTATATACAGATATAGACAGAAATATACAAGGTAAAATGTAATACAGAAACACAACAGCCCTCCCAGAAACCTGAGTCCCCAGGAGGGGCTCTCAACCGCCCCCTCACCTTCCTCCTACCCCTCCCAAATTTACCCCAATCCCAAGGAAGAATGGAGGTTCAGCCAGGCAGGGTAGGAAGCAAGGTGGATTAGAAAAAGAAAGTGGAGGGTGAGGTTAGAGAGTGAGATCCAGCTTGGAGCTCGCCAGCAGCAGTGAGAGAAGACTGCCTTATCTATGTTTTGCTTTTATTGTTATACATGTCAGTAAGCCTATGAGCGAAGTAGACATCACCATTGTTTTCCTTTCACAGCCTGTAATCTAGTTCTTCTCACCAAAACATTCTAGGTAGCTTCAAACTAGCACAATCCACCCCTGTCTACTTCACTCAGAGTATTGCTGAGAACTATCTCATCTAATCTAAAACAACTTTTACACTAATGAATATCACAACTTCAGTTCACACTTCATTTTGGCTATCTCAGATGTAGGTGATTCAAACGCCCAGAAAACAGCAAACAGTTTGTCTCCCCATGAATGAGACAAGAACGGGGACTCCCAGGTGATGTTCGCTTCATGCATGCGTACTGTAGATTCTCTCGTAGATTCTTTCATTGGACGCCGATAGTATCTGAAACAGAAAATTCCTAAGAGCTTGTATTATACACTCTGAATTTAGACTCCCTCAACTAAAGTTAGATTTCTCTGTGGAATACACTGGATTTCACCATTCTCCTGCATTACCCAGTAGTTATGACCAGGACCTTCAGCAGACACCACCCCTCGGACAGGTTTCTGCCGGTGGAGCACCTGGGTAAAATGACTCTTTGTTCACCAATATGGTGTCTTGGGTTCAAATGCAGGTTCCCAGAGACTCTTATAAATTTAGTAGACCCAATGACAATTTATAGAATTTATAGAGTGCCCTCCCCTCTTCCCCCTCCTTTCCCCAAAAGACAGGGAGAGAGATAAAGGTAGGGACACCCAAATAAATCAATCTCACTCGATTTGGAAGTTAAAAAGGAAAAGTTTAACAATAACTTAGAAAAAAAAAGGGATTGGAGGTAGGGAAGCTTACAAAGGATAAGGAAGGGAAAACAGCAAAATACAAACAGGGATGGATACAACCCGAGTAGTGTGATGGTGTCTCTGCCTCGTGGCTGCCACGTGGTGTGCTGGGCTGGTATGCAGTATCAGTGTATGTGTGTGTAGCGTGCACGCAGGAAAAAGAGGAAAGAGACAGGGAGGTCCTGTCTCTTTTATACCACAGGAAGTGGGGGGAGTGGGCTAACCATCACCTGGAGTGTGGCCCACCCCTGGGGAGGGGCCAAGACCCCTAGGGTCAGGTTCAGGGTCACTCCCCCAGGAGTGTTAACCCTATACATATGGTTAGATGATAATTTTCCGTTTATTTCAGTGTTACAGAGACTTATATGCTCTCTTGCAAGAGGCGTGCACAAGTAACTTCGTTAAGGGTTGGCACATGTGAATAGCTCCAGTTGGTCCAGGGTTACAAGCATGGCATGCATAGGGTGGCATACAATAACATTCTGAGGGTCAGCCCCAGGCTGGCTAACCCAGCCCCCTTGGGCTGGCTAACTCTGCCCACATGCAGCTGGCACTCCATCCCCTGCAGCTGCATGTGAGGGGTGCTACCCAGCGCCTGGTATCTTAATTCCCAAAACGGACTCAAGGACACTTCCCAGAACGGGTTGCTCATGTTTATCATTTCATGTCCAATTAGCAAAAATCTCTCCACAGGTTTCCCTTTGCCCGAAGGTGAAAATACCTAAACAGTTTTCCCTAACAGATTCTTTTCACGTACAACAGGAACTTTATCACCGTCTACTGTTTGGACCAAGTCTGATTGTGCAGGTCCTGCTCTGTTTACTGAACCTTTACTATATACCAACCAGGTAGCTTGTGCTAAATGTTTGTCCCAGTTTTTCAGAGTTCCACCCCCCATGGCTTTTAGGGTAGTTTTCAGCAAACCGTTGTAGCGCTCAATCTTCCCTGAAGCTGGTGCATAGTAGGGTATGTGGTAGATCCACTCAATACCATGCTCTTTGGCCCAGTTTTTCACAAGATTGTTCTTGAAATGAGTGCCATTGTCTGACTCGATTCTCTCTGGAGTTCCATGTCTCCACATGATTTGTCTCTCCAAGCCAAGAATGGGGTTACGTGCAGTAGCATGTGGAACCGGATAGGTTTCCAGCCATCCGGTGCTGGCCTCTACCATCGTTAGCACATATTGCTTGCCAGAACAAGATCGAGGTGAAGTGATGTAGTCAATCTGCCAGGCTTCACCATGCTTGTACTTTGACTGTCTCTCACCATATCATACAGGCTTGAATTGCTTAGCCTACTTAATAGCAGCATAAATGTCACAGTCATGAATGACTTGGGTAATAGCGTCCATGGACAAGCCAATTGACCTATCGCATGCCCATTGGTATATTGCATCTCTGCCTTGATGCCCAGATGAATCATGGGCCCACCGAGCTAAGAACAGTTCACCTCAGTGTTTCCAATCAAGGTCAAGATCAGAGTTGGCATCAACTTGAGAAATCTTAGCAGCTTGGTCTGCCTGCTGGTTGTGTTGATGTTCTTCAGTGGCTCTGTTCTCAGGCATGTGTCTACATGCTGCACCTTCACTGGAATTCTCTCCAGTCGTGCATCAATGTCCTGTCATAGATCAGCACACCAAATAGGCTTTCCTTTCCTCTGCCAACCATTCTTCTTCCAGTCCTTTAGCCAACCCCATAGAGCATTGGCTGCCATCCATGAGTCGGTGTAGAGGTAAAGGATAGGCCAATTTTCATGTTCAGCCACATCAAGAGCAAGTTGGACAGCTTTTACCTCAGCGAAATGACTGGATTCTCCTTCTCCATCTCTCGCTTTGGTAACTCTCCTGGTAAGACTCCAGACTGCTGACTTCCATCTTCGCTTGTTCCCAACAAGACGACAGGAACCATCTGTGAACAAAGCATAGTTCTTTTCCTGATCAGAGAGATCACCATAGGGAGGAGCATCTTCAGCACGAGTTATTTTCTCCTCTGGAGGTTTGGTACACTCTGTGTGTCACGGAAAATAGTTTGGGAGAATTGTGGGGAAAACACGCGAGGCTAACTTGTAAAGATCAAGTGATTTATTGCTTAGACACGGAGATCCCCCTCCTGAAACTAGATCACCCACGTGAATTCTTTTGATATGAGGTTGTAGAGTAACATTTCAGAAAACGGCAAATAAAAGAGAGTCTGTAATTTCCTTAGAGAGTTCTTTTGAGTCTTTGAAGTTATTCGGTCTTTAGGTAAAAGAGTCTTTTCTTTGGGTTACTCACTGTTTAAGGAGTTACTTCAGCAAAGTTCGAAGGTTTGGGCGTTGTCCCTTTCTTCGTCAGGATTGGGCCCAAGCGGCAGTTCGTCCCCTGCAGCCTCTGTATTCGAGCAGGACGAGGCGAACAGGCAGTGAGGGAGAGCAATCGAGCAGAGAGAGCGAGCTCCCGATCCAGGCAGATTCACCATTTTATAATGTTTTAAAAGAGGTGTGCCCAAGCGTTTCAGGCGATTTTTACGTTATTCTTACAGATTGGTACAAATTATAATTAACCTACACAATTGGACAATTTCTACCAAAACAACTTCCAAGACCACCCCAAGTTCGGCCCACACCAGGTGTTGAGCGGGCCTGAGAACTGCCGTTCCCCCTAACCAAAACAGTGGCCAATGTTTACCTTTTATCTCAACTAGGGAGAGATTCTCTCATGGGACTGAAGAATTGTTTTGGTTTCTTTGCGATGGTTTGGCCTTCAAAGTGAGGCACTAAAACTTGCACAACATGGACCTGTTAGGGGCTTCTGCTACCCTCCATGACACTGTGCCTTCCAGCCAGTTGGTGATCATCTCCACCAGACCAGGTTGGTCAAGATTACCCATTCATGCTCATTGGGTTATCGAAGCCATCCTTTTAGACCAAGTTGCATCTGTGGCATGATGCCTTTGCACATCCAGTTTAGAACTGGCAATCTAGGAGCTAGAGGCTGTTGTATCTCTTTCACTGTTGGGGTGTAATTTGTCTCTGAACCTCTGCAGCTACGTCCCCAGAAACCAAGTGGACGACCACGTGTCTCATTTGGAGCTCTCTGCCAAAGGCGCCAAGTTAGACCATTGTCACTGGCAGCCGTGTACAGAATGTGTTTAATGTCCAGACCAGATCGCACAGGTCCCAAGCCCACTGCATGGACTACTTCTCGCTTGATCTGATCAAAGGCTGCTTGTTGTTCAGGTCCCCACTCGAAACTGTTTCTCTTACGAGTCACATTGCGCAGAGGTTTGACAATTTGACTGAATCCAGGAATATGTAGTCTCCAAAATCCCACCACACCAAGAAAAGAAAGTGTGTCCTTCTTACTGGTGGGAACTGCCATGGTAGAGACTTTGTTGATCACATCCTGAGGAATGTAACGGCGACCATCCTGCCACCGCACTCCCAGAAACTGAATTTCTCTGGCAGGTCCTTTGACCTTGTCTCTCTTAATGGCAAAACCTGCTTGCAGCAGAATGTCAATGATTTTGTTACCTTTCTCGAAGACTTCCTCAGCAGTTTGGCCCCACACAATGATGTCGTCGATGAACTGGATGTGCTCTGGAGCTTTACCTTTCTCCAATGCATTGTGGATGACTGAGTGACAGATTGTTGAGCTGTGTTTCCACCCCTGAGGCAAACGGTTGAACTGGTACTGGATTCCTCCCCAGGTGAATGCAAACTCAGGCCTGCACTCCTTTGCTATGGGAATAGAGAAGAAAGCATTAGCAATGTCTATGGTAGCATACCATTTAGCCTCCTTCGATTCCAGCTCGTACTGGAGTTCCAGCATGTCTGGCACAGCTGCACTCATGGGTGGAGTCACCTCGTTGAGGGCACGAAAATCATCCCCTTTATCTCTGTTGTCATAGTTTGTATGGCAGAGACTAGGCCAGAATGTGACAAGCTGTCCTCTATCTGCCTGAGCTGGTCAGTGAATTCGCCAACAGTGAAAGTTCTTCCATTATCACTCCGTGATAGAAACCTGCTAGCCAAGATGTTAGCATAGGATGAAGGAGCAAGCTTAATAAGCTTCTTCATGAGACCTGTTCCAAGAGGAATATCATCAGGCTCATGTGTGCCACGATCTCCATAAAGCACTTCCTTCACAGCAAACTCCTTCAGAAGCTTAATTCCCTGCTCAATGGTGTTCCACTTCTTGGCAGCCCATGGCAGATCATCTCGGGAAGGATATCTCATAGCCACAGCCAACAAAAGGCGTGTCCACAAGCTAACCTTACCAAGAGGACTTGCTAGGTATTTGTCCACTCCACTCTCCTTGGTGAGTGGTCCTAGCTGCTTGGCAGACTTGTCTCCTACCTGTAGGGCATTGGCACCAGTGCTAAGGTATCTCACCAGCTAGGTTAGGATTGGCTCTCCTAATTCCCTTGAGTATTCCTTTCTGACTTCCCTGACCTCTCTGAGTGGATCATTGGAATCCTGGATGTCGTCCTTCTCCTCTTCCTCCTGTTGATCTGGTTGTTTCTGGCCTAGGAACTCAACTTTCCTAAGAGCACTCTTAAAATCATTGGAACCATCCTCTTTCTTGGCAGCCAACCTCACAGTGCTCTTCTCATCCAAGCACTGAGATCTAAGTATGTTCGCCAAATCTCGAAGACTATATGTCTCCTCTTCCTTCTCTTGCTCACCAGAAGTCCCCTCTGCTAAGTCCTCTTGAATCACTCTTCATCAAACATTTTGTTTTAACTTTCACCTTGGCATGTGCCAAGAGAACCTATGCTGAGATGGATTTTGACGATTCCACTACCAGTTTTGAATTACTGGGGGTCTGGCCTGAGGCCTGTGAGCTCAAATCTGCCTTAGGGCTATTTTTTTTTTCTGCTGCCTGGGGAGTCAAACTGGCTGAATTAGTGTTATTAGTTGAAGGAACACCTTGGGATTGAGTAGTATTTCCCTGTGTTCCTGGGCATTCTGCCATGTTATAATTTTTGGTGGGAACATGGGTAGCTTTCCCAGAATCTAGGGGAGGAGGTGTAGTGGTGGCCCCCCCTTGCTCTGCCCCCAAGCTATCAGTGTTTACTCTTAGATTGCTGTTTTTCTCACTCTGTTTATCTTTCGTCTGGGACACCGGCCCCTTCTTTTTACTTCTTAAAGGCATCACACTCAAAATTCTCTTATGTAATTCCAAAACTAATATGAAAATCAAAATTACAAGGCCCAAGTTCACACATGACAGAAATGCCACAGTCTGACGTGAATAATATTCAGAATAAGAGTCAACCACCTGAATTTTAGGTAAGATAACTCTCATGAGGGCTGTAGATGAAGCCGAAAAAGTACTACCTCCATTTCCTGTAATGTTACTGGTGAATGCCTCTGTAATATTACTGGTAAAAGACTCAGTGACATTAAAACCTGTATAGCCAAGAATGAAATCCCCCCAACTCCAAAAAATGGATCTAAGTTTAGCTTTGATCTTCTTCAAAATGAAACAAAAGGTAACCAATTTGGGCTTTGATCCAATTATAAACAAGAAAAGAGAAAATAGGCCACACAGTAGCCCCCACTAAGTAAAACAGCTTCATTAGCTTCATTCTGATTCCCAGAGTTAATTAACAATCACTCAAAATCAATTTGCCCCACGCTGGAGTGTTAAAAGATGTGATGGTTTAGGTGTTCCTTGCCCCTCCACACTTGAGAAATCACCCAGACTAGATTCAGCTGGCTCTGGAAATATGAATGAAGCTCATATTTACAGCTAGCACAATATACAAGCAGATATTTACAGTATATACAGTTATAGACAGAAATATACAAGGTAAAAGGTAATACAGAAACAGAACAGCCCTCCCAGAAACCTGAGTCCCCAGGAGGGGCTCTCAACCACCCCTTCACCTTCCCCATACCCCTCTCAACCTTACCCCAGTCCCAAGGAAGAATGGAGGTTTGACCAGGCAGGGTAGGAAGCAAAGTGGATTAGAAACAGAAAGGGGAGGGTGAGGTTAGAGAGTGAGATCCAGCTTGGAGCTCGCCAGCAGCAGAGGAGAAGTGAGAGAAGACTCCCTCATCTATGCTTCACTTTTATTCTTATACATGTCAGCAAGTCTATGAGCGAAGTAGACATCACCGTTGTTTTCTTTCCACAGCCTGTAATCTAGTTCTTCTCACCAAAACATTCTAGGTAGCTTCAAACTAGCACATCCTCACAGAACTTTAGAGGTTGAAAGGGACCTCCAGAGATCATTGAGTCCAACCTCCCTGCCAAAGCAGGATCCTCTAGTGTAGTTTGCACAGGAACACATATAGGTGGGTTTTGAAAGTCTCCAGAGAAGGGGACTCTGTAACCTCTCTGGGCAGCCAGTTCCAGTGCTCTATAACCCTCGCTGTAAAGACATTTCTCCTCATGTTGAGGTGAAGCCTTCTATGTTCCAAAACTATGTCCTGTTGAATCTCATACCATTGGCCTCAGTCCATTGACCCAGCCTATCCAGATCCCTCTGCAGCATCTTCCTACCATCCAGGAGATTGACAGTCACTCCCAACTTGGTGTCATCCATAAATATACTGATGGTAGACTCAATCCCTTCATCCAGGTCATCGATAAAGATGTTGAATAGAACTGGGCTCAGTAGTGATGCCACTGGTCACCGGACACCAACTGGATGTGGCACCATTCATAACCACTCTCTGCACCCAGTTATCCAGCCAAGTTTTAACTCAGTAAAGGGTGCACCTGTCCAGGCCATGGTGTCCCAGTTTGAGACCACAAGCTATCCAGGACTGGAGGACAGAAATGACTCTTACCTCTTTTCAAGAGTAAGAATGAGGATTGGAATTTTAAAGAGAAATTCTATTTTAAGGAGTACATATACAAAAAGCAATCAGGTAGAATAAGTACAAAACCCATTAGGCTCAAACTGGCCTTCTCAAATCCTCTATCCCTCCCACCCTCAGTCAGCCTGAGGGTAGGCCAAAACTGCCCTCCCCAGCTGGGGCCTATAAGGCCTCAGTAGGCTTCATGACGCAGTTCACAATTCCCTGCCAGCTAGTAGCCATCTCCCCCACAAGCCATGAGATAAAGGATGTGCACTGTTCCCAGCGAGAAGTGAAGGGAGGGAAGGGCAGGGAAGAGAAGGGTATCATTTAGGCTCTGCCTTTTAAGCTATGATACCGGAAGATGGAATAGAATAATAATATTACAATAGAATAATAATATTACAATATCCTGGGATAGGCAGGTCCATCCTCCTGGGATGGGCCTGTCCCTATGGTTTTAAGGGTGACCCAGAATCCCTCAAGCTACCACACGTGGACTGCCAACTTTTCCAGGAGGATGTTATGTGAGACTGTGTCAAAGGCTTTGCTGAAGTCTAGGTAGACCACATCCACAGCCTTCCCCTCATCTACCAGGCAGGTCACCCAGTCACATAATGCGATGAGGTTGGTTAGGTAGGACCTTCCTTTCCTAAACCCATGTTGGCTAGGCCTGATTCCCTGGTTTTCTTGTACATACCACTCAATGGCACCCAGGATGACCTGCTCTATAACCTTGCCAGGTACTGAGGTCAGGCTGACAGGCCTATAGTTTTCAGGATCCTACTTCCAGCCCTTCTTATGGATGGGCATCACTTTGGCCAACCTCCAGTCATCTGGGACCTCCCCAGTTAGCCAGATTTAGTCTAGACCTTAAGTTCTAATTGTAAGTTCCAAAATTGCAGGTCTGTTCTTAAACCCTTGAGGCAACACCGTTCAGGTATACTGATTTTTCCTACCCATGGTAGGGCTTTTCCATTCAAATGCAAATAATTTCTGGCCATCTCAGGCTAAGACAGAGAGAGAACTGTATCTTTTAGATCTATTCCTGTGAACTCACCTAATATGTCCTGGGCTGGGCAAGGCTTCACACACAGAAATGACACTTAAAAATGTAACACCACAATTACAAAAAGTCAATTAGCATTTGAAAAACACTCAGCTGCACACCCCTCCCCCCCCCAACTCTCCCTGCTCTAACAGCAGCAGGCAGCACCAACCCATCCTCCCACTCTGCTCAGGAGAGGAGAGAAAAAAAATTCAAGCTCACACTAACACACAGAGCCAGATCCTGTTTCATACAACACAAATATCATTACCAATGAGGCAGATCATGTAGTCCAACCCCCCTGCCAGAGCAGGATCACTTATACCAGACCACACAGGAATGTGTCCAGGCGTGTTTTGAATACCTCCAGAGAGGGAGACTCCATAACTACCCTGGGCAGCCTGTTCCAGTGTTCTGTCAAACTCACAGTGAAAAAATTCCTCCTCATGTTTACATGAAACTTCCTATGCCTCAGCTTCTAGCCATTGCCCCTTGTCCTGTTATTGGACATCACCAAGAAAAGTCTGGCTCCATCATCCTGGTACTCGCTCTTTACATATTTATAAACATTGATGAGGTCACCTCCCAGTCTCCACTTCTCCAAGCCCCAGCTCCCTCAGTCTCTTCTCCTCATAAAAGAGCTGTTCCATTCCCTTAATCATCTTTGTGGCTCTGTGCTGGACTCTCTCAAGCAGTTCTATGTCCTTCTTGAACTGGGGGGCCCAAAATTTGACACAGTACTCCAGATGCAGCCTCACCAGGGCAGAGTAGAGGAGCAGGAAAACCTCTCTTGACCTACTAGCCACACCCCTTCTAATAGACTCCAGAATGGCATTGGCCCTCCTGGCCACAAGAGCCCACTGATGGCTCATGGTCAACCTCCCATCAACTAGGACTCCCAGATCCTTTTCCCCTTTGCTGCCTTCCAACAGATCAGTCCCCAACCTATACTGATCCCTGGGGTTGTTCTTTCCCAGGTGCAAGACTCTACACTTGCCCTTGTTGAATTTCATTAATGTTTTTCCTGCTCAGCCCTGCAGCCTGTCCAAGTCTCACTGAATGGCAGCACAGCCTTCTGATGTCTCAGCCACTCCACCCAGTTTGGTGTCATCAGCAAACTTGCTGATAGTGCACTATGTGCCCTCATCCAGGTCATTGATTAATACATTGAACAGAACTGGTCCCAGTACTGACTCCTGAGAGACTCCACTAGTTACAGGCCTCCAACTAGACTATCCCATTGACCACAACTCTCTGGATTCTTTCCTTCAACCAGTTCCCAATCCACCTCACTACCTGATCATCCAGACCACACTGCCTCAGTTTAGCCAGAAGGATGCTGTGGGAGACAGTGTCAAATGCTTTACTGAAATCCAGATAAACCACATCCACTGCTCTACCATCATCTATCCACCTGGTTATGCCCTCTTAAAAGGTTATCAGGTTGGTCAAACATGACTTCCCCTTGGTAAAACCATGTTGACTGCTCCTAATGACCCCCTTGTCCTTGATATGCCTTAGGACACTGCCAAGGATAAGTTGCTCCATGTGGTGGAGGGCCACATAGGCCCAAATAGCCTTGTTTACAAGTCTATTCTTGCCCGGACATGTTTTCCCCCCGAAAGGTGTTTTTCTATCTAAACCAGGGGAAAACAAATTAAGTGGACAAAGGAGCACAACAAGCCTGGCGCCTTCAGGTCTGGCCTTCCCTGCTTGCAAGGTTGAGGTAAACAAGTTGTATAAGCTCACGTGCCTAGGGTGTGGGCCCACCTGTGCCCTCTCCATATTTGGGGGTACCGGACCTGTGGACCCTACCTTATTTGGCATGTTTTGGCCTGCTGCCAGACACTTATTGGACAGTATTGTGGCCAAAGGGACCATCAATCTCGGGACCACATCTCATAAATAGGGCAATTCAGTGTTCCTGCCACCCTCCTCCCTCCTCCACCCACCGCTCCTAGCCTCTTTGTTGCCTCTGGGGCCACCACCGCTGCATGGTTGCCAGCCCACGGTACTTCGCACCGGTCCAAGGAAAAATTGACCAAGGCACTCCCAGCCAGCCGCCGCTCCAGCCCGTCGTTCCCAGCCTGATTGTGCCTGTGGAGCCTCCTCAGACAGCTGCGCCCCAATAATACCCAAACTGAACTATTCAGATCCACGAGAGTCAACAATGTGGCTTTTACTACCCATATTTGGGACCACCGAGACTGTGACTCTAACCAGTGAGTAACTGAACAATCTTGATTCGAGCAGCTTAGAAATTCCAGTGACTCTACCCGTGGCACTTTTATGCCACAAGACTCTCTATCCAAAACCTTTTCAAACCTCTACTAAAGTCCTGATTCCTGCTGCAAATAGACATCCCGTAAAATAATTTCACAACCGCATACAAAGAACTTGTGTAGGTTAACTGTATATAAGTTGGGGGGGGCACATTCTCTTTGTATATAATATTAAATTATTTAAAACCCTTTAAATTCGGCCTCATATTTAATCCCCTAAAACCCAAACAAAACCCCTTCACAACACTCCATCGCCTTTCCAGGAATGGAGGTGAGGCTGACCAGTCTATAGTTGCCTGGGTCCTTCTTCTTACCCTTTTGGAAGATTGGAGTGATGTTTGCTCTCCTCTAGTCCCCAGGCACCTCTCCCATCCACCATGACTTACTGAAGATGGTGGAGAGTGGTTTGGTAATGACCTATGTCAGCTCCCTCGACACCTGCAGGTGCATACCATCAGGAGACATGGACTTATGGATGTCCAGATTATTCAACTGATCCTTAATCCATTCCTTGTCAACCAGAGAAGACTTCTCTGTCATGCTTTCCTCTGATGCCTCAGATGTCAGGGGCTCCTGAGGACAGTCTCCAGCAGCACAGATGGAGATGAAGAAGGCATTTAGTAACTCCGCCTTCTTTGTGTCCTGTGTCACCAAGGCACTCACCTTATTCAGCAGAGGGCCTACATTGCCTTGAACATTAGCTTTTCCTGCAATGTATTTGAAGAAGCCCTTTCTGTTATCCTTGACCTCCTTTGCAAGGTTGAGTTCCAACAAGGTCCTAGCCTTCTTAGTTGCCTCCCTACATCCTCTGACAACAGTACTATACTCCTCCCAAGTGGCCAGCCACTCCTTCCATGATCTATAGACTCTCTTCTTCCACTTAAGTTTGCTTAGCAGTTCCTTACTTAACCATGCAGGTTTTCTGGCTCACTCTCTCAACTTCCTAATTGTTGGGATGCATTGATCTTGAGCTTGGAAGAATAGGTCCTCAAAGGCTAACCAACTATCATGGGCCCCTCTGCCTTCTAGTACCCTGCCCCATGAGATTTCACCCAACAGTTGCTTGAAAAGGCCAAAGTTAGCCCTCCTGAAATCCAGGGTTGTAGTCCTCCTTCATATGCTGTTCCTACCAGACAAGATCTTGAACTCCACCATCTCATGGTCACTAAGACCAATTCTGCCTTTGACCTTTGCTGCTTCAGCCAGACCCTCCTTATTGGTGGGGATAAGATCCAGCAGTGCTCCCCTCTTAGTTGGCTCCTCCACCATTTGCATCAAGAAGTTACCATCGATGCACTGGAAGAACTTCCTGGACTGCGGCTGGCTGAGTAGGCCTTCCAGCAAATATATGGATAGTTAAAATCCCCCATGAGAACCAGGGCATGTGAGTGCAAGGCTGCTGTTAGCTGTCTGTAGAAGGCCTCATCAACTTCCTAATCCTGCTCAGGTGACCTGTAATAGACACCCACAACTGTATCATCCATGCTAGCCTGTTGCTTAATTTGCACCCACAAGCTCTCAACTTGCCCCTCATCCACCCCTGGACAGAACTCAAGACATTCTAGTTGCTCCCACATGTAAAGAGCAACTCCATCACCTCAGCTTGCTGACCTGTCTTTCTTAAAAAGGACATAGCCATTCATGACCACATTCCAGTCATGTGAGCAGTCTCACCATATCTCTGTAATCGCCACCAGGTCGTAACCCCTTGACCGCACATGGATTTCTAACTCCTTCTGTTTATTCCCCATGCTACATGCATTGGTGTATAAACATTTCAGGGATGGAGTTGAGTACATAGTTTTCAGCCATGAAGGGGAGTAGACCCTCTGGTTATCTAAGATGCCCACACCCTCGTTAACCTTTTCTTTGAGGGCTGCAAATCCCAACCAAGTGATGTTTCTCTTTTATCACTTCATATAGAGGTTTTATTATTACTCCATAATTGCAGATCCATAATTGGTACCAACCTGTCATTTCCAGAAAGGCTCTCAAGTTCCTGTTACCATCTGGAAACAAGTATTCTGTAGATGACTTCTGGTGTTCCCACTTCCAGGTGGACTGCTTGCTTGCTGCAAGAGACTGATTCAAAATCCACTTAGTCTCAAAAAAGCTTGCTTGTGCCTCAGTTTCTTGGCCTTAAGTTCTAATGATAAGTCCCAAAACTGCAGGGCTGTTCTTAAACCTTTATTGTTGCTGCCAGTAATCTGACAAATGCAATGACACACTTTGGATTGAAGCAGGTGCTCTTTATTCCAGGCCAGTGCAAGCATAAGACCTATGCAGGACAAAGGACTAAAACCAAAAGACCAAAAAGGCCCCTGTCACTCTCACGGTGACTCCTTTTATCCCATCATACAAACAACACATTAACATAATTGAGGCAAGTACAGCCCAGTCTTTAACATACATCATGTCTTGTTTTTCCCCTGGGCCAGATGTCCCACTATCTTTCCTCCCCTGTGGGAGGCATCCTGAAGCTATGGGAATGAACATCAAGTGCTTATACACTACACGTTAT
Organism: Pogoniulus pusillus; assembly: GCF_015220805.1. Taxonomy (NCBI): domain Eukaryota; kingdom Metazoa; phylum Chordata; class Aves; order Piciformes; family Lybiidae; genus Pogoniulus; species Pogoniulus pusillus. The sequence goes on along the minus strand of NW_026974535.1, from coordinate 1,409,209 downwards.
TTTTATCTCTTACATTGGATTCCCACACCTTATGATAACAATGTCCAGTTAAACTGATTTTTCTTACTCATGGCAGGGCTTTCCATTCAAATGCAAATGTGATGGTTTGGGTGTACCCCACCCCCCCACACTTTAGAAGGTACCAAACTAGACTCAGCCGGCTCTGGGAATATAAATGAAGCTATTTATTTACAGCTAGCACAATATACAAGCAGTTATTTACAGTATATACAGTTATAGACAGAAATATACAAGGTAAAAGGTAACACAGAAACACAACAGCCCTCACAGAAACCTGAGTCCCCAGGAGGGGCTCTCAACCACCCCTGCACCTTCCCCTGCCCCTCTCAACCTTACCCCAGTCCTACAGAAGAATAGAGGTTCAGCCAAGAGGTTAAGAAGCAAAGGTGAGTGGAAGGTGAGGTTAGGGAGATGCAGCTCAGTCAAAGCCCAGCCAGAGAGTGCCAGAGATGGTGAGAGTGTTATCTAATGTTTACATTTCTCCTTCAGTGAGACTCTGAGGGAAGGAGACATCACCATTGTTTTCTTTTCACAGCCTATGATCTACTTTTTCTAACCAAAACATTCTTGCCTGCTTCAAACTAGCACAGCAAATAATTTCTGTCTCTCCTGAGGCCAAGGCAAACAGAAAACATGTCTTTTAGATCTGTCTCTGTAAATTCACCTAATACATCCTGTCTATTTTCACACAAATACATGCTGCATTTTTCACTTTCCCTGGAATCCTACTTAAAACATTCAGTAGCTGTTCCTCCTTGCTTAAGTGTTATTACTGCATCAAATTGTATTCAATAATACACAACACAAAACATGCATAACACTTTTGGATAGTGTGGTGGTTTGGCCCTGGCTGGGAGCCAAATGCCCACCAATGTCACTCTGTTGCTCCCCTTCTTAAACGGACAGGGGAGAGGGGGAAATATAACAAAACTCAGTGATGAGATAGAAGCAATTTAATAATGACAATAAGCAGAGCAATAGAGCACATGGAAAGCAAAAGCAGGGAGAGAGATGTTAGTCTCTACTTTCCATCAGCAGATGATGTTCAGTCTCAGGGAAGCAGGGCTCTCTATGCTTGGTGGTTACTTTCAGAGGACAGACACCATGGACAAATTCCCACAACTTCCTTCTTTTACTTAGTTCTTATATCTGAGCTGACATCATATGGCATGGAATATCTCTTTGGCCAGTCTGAATCAGCTGGCTTGGCTGTGTCCTCTCAGTGTACTGTTGGGGTGGGGAGATGTTGGAAAAAACCCAACCTGGACACTCAGCAGTAGCCAAAACACTGCTGTGTTATCAACATTCAACTACAGCACTGCAAAGCACAGCACTAGAAATATGCTTTGAAGAGAATTAACCCCAGCTCAGCCCAAACCCACTACAGATAGTCTGGTATATATAAAACTAATATATTCTGTTGATATGGGAAAAGGAACAGAGAATATAGAATGCAGCAACCTAGGTAACCCATTAACTGTATAAGCAGTTATATAAGGCATCATCAATCAGATGAACACAAAGGAGGTGTTTTAAGCATGACAGGGTCCTGAAACACTCCCATGGAGAAGAATACTGTATTCAATGATGAGAACATTGAAAACTCTGGCCTAGAATATGACCCACAACTGATGCCACATGGATGAAAGGTAGAGAGGTCAGAGCAAGGAAGACATCGAGTTTTCATCATAAAGACCCCAAAAGATGACCACCAGGTGGCAATGAGCATGTGTGAAGAAGCAGGCCATTATGGAAATGAGTTCCAGGAACTGATTGTAATAACTCCACCTATTCCCAGAACTAATTGTACTAACCCTACCCCTATACTGAAAATGTATGATTTTGCAGCATAAGTACCTTACCTGATTAAGGTGCAGGTGTGCGGGGTTATGTTGAAGAGTGATCCTGCCCAGACACAAATTTCCCTATCCATTTACCCATTGGTGGATTTAGTCTTCCTGATACACAGAATCACAGAACCTTAAGAGGTTGGAAGGGACCTTGTCGCGGAGGGGATTCTGCCACCTACGCCAATTGTGGCAGAAGGGAGAAATTAATTGGTGCAAAATGATATTCTATAAAAATATCTAATTTATTAATTCTAATATTCTGAACTCTCGCCATCCCCAACCACTGAATTTTAATATTATTTTGGATCTTACATGGTTATGAAAGACATTCTAGGAATAATATCAAACAGTAACTTGTTAATAACTAGCAAACATTCAAACTATGAACAGAGAGAGGAAATTTCCCCATGATCGAATGCCACTTGGGGTCAATATGCTGCTTGCCCAGTAGATGGGCCCAAGCTCTTTCTGCTCTATGGCAGAAGGCAATAGAAATTACAGAGGCATTAAAGCATTTACTCACAAAATCTTATTAATTATCAATCACCCTCTGGGACTACGTCACAGCCTATGCAATGTCCAATCTTCAGGAACTCTGCCCATGGACTTTGAGGCTGGAATTCTCCTGGCTTCAGGGGAAATTAGAATCTTCCTGGCTTCTGGGGAAAGGACAGTCTCTGACCTTGCTCTCCTGGCTTCTTCTGGATGCTTTGTGTGTATGTCCAGGGATTCTTAGGCAGGACCTCCAGATGCAGAGGCAGGATGCTGTACAGTCTCAGCACAGTGTCATGCTGGCCACACAGGCCGATCGCGTGCAGACAATCCAGGGTCCGCTCCTGGTAACTTCACAGCAGTGGAGTTTACCGGGCAGTGATAATGCAGCATAATAGGCAAAAGCCACAGGCCTGGACCTCCCAAATATGGGGATAGCATTTGCCTTGCACCCGATAAGCACATGGGCTTATACAACCACGTTACACAACCAGGGGCCCTGGGCAGGCCAGACTTTATGGCACCAGGTCTGTTGTGCTTCTTTGTGCTTGTTTATGTGTTTACCTCTGGTGTGGGCAGAAAAACATGTCCAGGCAAGACAAGGCATATATAAGCCTACTTTTGGGCCTATGGGCCCTCCACGACAGACCTCCAGAGATTATTGTGTCCAATCTCCCTGCCAAGGCAGGACCCCTAGGGTAGTTTGCACAGGAACACATACAGGTGGGTTATTAACACACTGGTGGAGCACCTGGGTACAATGACTCTTTGTTCACCAATATGGTTAGATGGTCATAGTCCGCTTTATTTCTGTGATACAGAGACTTATATGCATTCTTACAAGAAGCGTGCTCCACCAAGATTGGTTACATATAGAGGGTACAGTGTTACATGTAAGGCATGGATAGGTCAATATACCATACCAATCTGAGGGTCAGCCTCTGGGGCTGGCTAAACTCTGCCCACCTCCAGCTGGCACTCCACCCCTGCAGCTGCATGTGGGGGGAAGCTACCCAGCACCTGGTATCTTAACTCCCAAGATGGATTCAAGGATGCTCCCAGCACAGGTTGCTCATGTTTATCATTTTGTGTCCTCTGCTAGCAATAAATTCTCCAACAATTCCCTCTCTTTCTTTTGAGCAACCTGGGCTTAATCTTTCAACTTCACATAGGCTGTTCAACACAGAGGCAAATGATACAGCTACAAATCAATAAAATCAGAAAGAGAATAAACCTGTTAGAGCTTTCATTAGTAGCATTAGTCTGGCAAGCTAACAACCCAAGCTTAGCTAACAAACCTAAAAGCTTTTTCTGCAAGAGACAGTAAGTCATGTGTTCAAAAGCCCAAAAGTCCAGACGAACATCACAGTCACAGGAGAGTGCAGGTGTGCCATGTCTTCGTTGGCTCTGTGTGGCAGTCGACGTCGTAGATTCACAGATGTATCTGTTGTCCAGTATTCCTCCTCAGACTCCCATAGTTCTGGATTCACTCTATAGTTCTCAGAAATCTTGATGTTTTCATCACACTCCTTAGCTATGAGCTGCATCTGTCTATTGTGCTTAAGAACTACTCATTTCTAAATACAATGCAAAGATATGCCCTAGATGTTGCTTTCAGAATATTCTATTAGGCCTTTCCCCACAGTTCTTCATTTGCTTTAAGAATTTAAGGCAGTGTTTCTCATCTTTTTGCAGGGCCCTTTGCAAAAAGGTAAGCACGTCGCCATCTATGCCAATTAAGTGGGCTTTGGCCTTTACAACACGTGCTATTAAATCTTGTGAAAATACCCAAATTCATTAACCATGAACAAACCTTATGATCCATACACACATAATCATCATGTCAGTACTCCTTTCAAGTCCTTTCCATAATTTTGCCATCTGAGCAAGACTTCCGCTCACTTTAGGAAAAACAGGTTGGTCATAATCAAGTTGGTCTCCATTTTAAGGCCTGTGAAGATAAATGATCAAACACAAGCAAATACAAGAACAAATGCAGACATATTCAATTGCCTAGGCTAACAGATCCATTGGTCTAGTCTGTGTGATGTAATCACAGAAATTTTGAAAAAGAAAAACTTTCCCTCTGCTATCCTACTTTCCTCTAATCCCATTTTCTCCTGCCTATGACACATAGTAGGAATTATCGGTAATGTGACAGGTGAATACATCAGTCAGGAATTTATCGGCTATTGACTTGACTGCCACTGCTGTCAGGTGGTTAAAAAAGATGCGTCTGTGCACACCCATGCCCTGCAACAGAGGCAGAAAATGGTGCTAAGTCCTCATCGGTTATTCTCACTATCTCTTCCATAAACTTTTTGACATCTGGCATTGTTTTCAAGTCCGTGTATAAGTCAGGCTTTTTGAAGTCTGATTGTGGCCTCAGTAATTTTCCAACTCAAACAGTTCCAAAGGCTCTGCTAGGCCAGCAAAACCTGCAAAGAGATAAGGGAGGGAGGGAGGAGGCGGGGGGGGGGGGGGGGGGGGGGGGGCGGAGGGGGAGGCATATTCAGCAGCAAATGTCATTGCTTTTGCCTTTGCCCTCCAGCTGGCCCAGCCCCCAGCTGTTTCAGCTCGTCCACCATTTGTTTTTTCTTTCCTTCCCTCACCCTTATCCGATCCACAGCTGTACCAAATTCAACCTCCTGATGCTTTACTCTGAAAACTTCTAAACTGCTGTTTTTTCTCAGACACACTCAAGACAGAAAGGCAGAACACTGGAGAAAAAAAAGAAAAAAAGGCAAGAGCTAAGCCATTTAACAAAGCTGTGTGAGCTATCGAAATGCTAATTCCCCTGTAGCTTTACAAATGCAATTAACCTAACTCTCTGAAACAACTCAAGCAGACCCATGGATTCTTTCCCACCGATCTTTCCCCAATGCACTCATTCCCGGCACCTCCCCTCAGTCCTCATGACACAAACACCCAGAAGATCAAGGCAACAAGTCTGACTCTCTCTGTCCCGGCTGAATTTAGCCCTCTGATTTCTGGAGATTCATCAGGAAACCTCTTGGCTGCAGGGTGCGTTCTGCTGAGGGTGGAGCAGGCGCGGTATGACGGTGTGGGGGATGGTGAAGAAGGGCGGATCTAAGAGGCTGCTCGCCAAGCCGCAGGAAGTGGAGGGGGGTTCCGATTTCGCTGGTGTGGTCGCTTCTGCAGTCTCTTTTTTCTCTCTGCTGTTTGTCCCTTTGTCCCTTCAGTAACATCTTTTACTGCTTAAAAGCGAAAAGTCTCTGTCCTGCATTGCACGCTGTCGTTGGCGGGGGTGCGGAGGCACAGTGGGGGGAGCTGCATTCCAGACGATAAACAGACCCTGCCGATCTCGGTAAGAGCCGCCGCAGCAGATGGCAGATTCGCCACAGCAGTCGGTAGATTCGTTACAGCACAAACGGCTGCAGACGAGCAACTTCACGGCAGTCCCGGAAACTTTTTCAAACTGAGAAGCTTTCGCGGCTGCTGAGTGCCTATCGGCAGCTGCCATTATGGGTGCCGGTGAGTGGCTGTCGACAGCCACCATTACGGATGCCGCTGGGGCGGTTTCCGGTCACGTGCGGCAGCCATTGCGCCTGTCGGTGGGATTTTCGTCCGCTAAGGCAATTATTTACGTCTCACCAGGTGTGTTTGAGCGATTTTAATGGCTCTATAGTCAGCAGCAACTCAGTCCCAAGCGCATCTCTCCCACGTCTCTCCCAGCGCTCTGGCTAGACCCTAATAGACAAAGTCCTCTAGCCTCCTATGCGCTCAGCTCACGGAGCTTATTCACGTCTGACGGAATGTCTCTCTTGGAGAGTAAACATGTCAGCGGGGACAGTGCCACGTCGGTTCCCATGTCGGCCTTACCTGTATCACACGGAGTGCTCAGCCGCGGCTCTGAGCTTCTGGCTATCGTCCCCTTCTTTCAGTGATGCCCTCCGGTACGGTGTCACCAGTGACAATAATTTTTTCGATATGAAAACGTCTGCAGTGTGGTCGTCCCCTTTGCCAACCCTCCGGCCTCTTGACCGTGGTCCTTCCCGCTGCTGGCCTGCCGCGGTCTGACCCACATGCCTGATTCACTGTTCAGGCGCCATATATTAACTGCCGGTGGAGCACCTGGGTAAAATGACTCTTTGTTCACCAATATGGTTAGATGGTCATAGTCCGCTTTATTTCTGTGATACAGAGACTTATATGCATTCTTAGAAGAGGTGTGCTCCACCAAGATTATTACATATAGAGGGCACAGGGTTACATGTGTGGCACGGATAGGTCAATATACCATACCAATCTGAGGGTCAGCCTCTGGGGCTGGCTAAACTCTGCCCACCTGCAGCTGGCACTCCACGCCCTGCAGCTGCATGTGGGGGGAAGCTACCCAGCGCCTGGTATCTTAACTCCCAAGATGGATTCAAGGGCACTCCCAGCACGGGTTGCTCATGTTTATCATTTTGTGTCCTCTGCTAGCAAGAAATTCTCCAACAGTGGGTTTTGAAAGTCTCCAGAGAAGGAGACTCCACAGCCTCTCTGGGCAGCCTGTTCCAGTGCTCCATCACCCTCACTGTAAAGAAGTTTCTCCTTGTGTTGAGGTGAAGCCTTCTATGTTCCAGTTTGTAGCCACTGCTTCTTGTCTTATTGGTGCGCACCACCAAAAAGAGATTGGCTTCTTCCACGTGACACCCATCCCTCAGATATTTGTACACATGGATAAGATCTCTCCGCCTTCTCCAGACTAAACAGCCTCATGTGTCTCAGTCTCTCTTTGTAGGGGAGATGCTCATATGCCCCAATCATCCCCGTGGCTCTCTTACAACAAACAACAGAAAAGCCAACCAAACAACAACCAAAAACCCACCTAAGCAACAAAAACACAAGGAAAACTCATAATTATGAAATTTATTCTCTAGTGAACATACTGCAGCAGAAGAGATACAGCACACACCTTTTGGTTTCTTTGCTGGCTGTGTACTATGGAGAACTGAGTGCAAAAAGGTCAATTTCTATCTCACTGACATTACACAACCAGTAGTGAAAACTTGTAATTTTAGAGAAGGAGCTAGCACAGATAATTTAGGTATCCTAAAGCTCTTTGTCACTGCAACCTCAACATAAACCATATTTTTTAAATCCATCTTCACAAGAAAATCTCTTATGCATATTTTCCTTTTATTTAGATAAAGCATGAGAACTGACTTTTATGTGTTTAAAATATAGTTATCAGAATATTAACAAGTTTAAATTCACCCCACACCCATCGGCATTCATGAAAAAAATAAAACAAGATGAAAATTACTTTGAGCTAACAATATCATGCCAATCATTGGGAAGGTTTCTTTATGGTCTAGCCAGGAAATTGCTCCAACTAGCTCTGTCTTAGGAGTTGCAAGAAATTTCAGAAAATTATCCAACTCTGATCTTAAATATCAGTTCATAATTTACAGAAAACAAGCACAGGGAGAGCAGAGAACTCTGCATTCATGTGTCTGGAAGCCATTTAATGAAAATATCTGAAACAAGAAAGTTTCACGAATTAGACTGCAATGGTAATAACCAACTTCAGTTAAAATAAATTTGTTCCTCTGTTTATCTATTTGTGTACATTTGCCTCTGAATAGAGGCTGTCATGACACTCCAAGAGTATATGAAATGGTTTCACTCTTTGCCCTTTCCTTTCTGTTTAGTAACAGGCATTAATCACAGTATCACAGTATCATCAGGGTTGGAAGAGACCTCACAGATCATCAAGTCCAACCCTTTACCACAGAGCTCAAGGCTAGACCATGGCACCAAGTGCCACGTCCAACCTTGCCTTGAACAGCCCCAGGGACGGCGACTCCACCACCTTCCCGGGCAGCCCATTCCAGTGTCCAATGACTCTCTCAGTGAAGAACTTTCTCCTCACCTCGAGCCTAAATTTCCCCTGGCGCAGCCTGAGGCTGTGTCCTCTCGTTCTGGCGCTGGCCACCTGAGAGAAGAGAGCAACCTCCTCCTGGCCACAACCACCCCTCAGGTAGTTGTAGACAGCAATAAGGTCACCCCTGAGCCTTCTCTTCTCCAGGCTAAACAATCCCAGCTCCCTCAGCCTCTCCTCGTAGGGCTTGTGCTCGAGGCCTCTCACCAGCCTTGTCGCCCTTCTCTGGACACACTCAAGCATCTCAATGTCCCTTCTAAACTGGGGGGCCCAGAACTGAACACAGTACTCAAGGTGTGGTCTAACCAGTGCAGAGTACAGGGGCAGAATGACCTCCCTGCTCCTGCTGACCACACCATTCTTGATGTAGGCCAGGATGCCACTGGCTCTCTTGGCCACCTGGGCACACTGCTGGCTCATGTTCAGGCAGGTATCGATCAGCACCCCCAGATCCCTCTCTGTCTGGCTGCTCTCCAGCCACTCCAACCCCAGCCTGTATCTCTGCATGGGGTTGTTGTGGCCAAAGTGCAGCACCCTGCACTTGGAGCTATTGAATGCCATCCCATTGGACTCTGCCCATCTGTCCAGGCGGTCAAGGTCCCACTGCAGAGCCCTTCTGCCCTCCAACTCAGTCACATCTACCCCCAGCGTAGTGTCATCTGCAAACTTGCTGATGACTGACTCCATGCCCTCATCCAGATCATCTATGAAGATGTTAAAGAGGATGGGGCCCAGCACAGATCCCTGAGGGACACCACTAGTGACTGGCCGCCAGCTGGATGTGGCACCATTCACCACCACTCTCTGGGTCCGGCCCTCCAGCCAATTCCTAACCCAGCACAGAGTGAATCTGTGTTGCCATCCAAGCCATGGGCTGATAGCTTAACCAGCAGTTTGCTGTGGGGGACAGTGTCAAAGGCCTTGCTGAAGTCCAGATAGACCACATCCACAGGCCTCCCCACATCCACCAAGCGGGTCACCTGATCATAGAAGGAGATCAGGTTGGAGAGGCAGGATCTGCCCTTCCTAAACCCATGCTGGCTGGACCTGAGCCCTTTGCCATCCCTTAGGTGCGCTCTTATCACCCCCAAGATAACCTGTTCCATCAGTTTCCCTAGCACTGAGGTCAGGCTGACAGGTCTGTAGTTCCCAGGTTCCTCCATCCGACCCTTCTTGTGGATGGGGACCACGTTGGCAGTTTCCAGTCTCCTGGGACCTCTCCGGTGAGCCAGGACTGCTGGAAAATGATGGAGAGCGGCTTGGCCAGCTCATCTGCCAGCTCTCTCAGCACCCTGGGATGGATCCCATCTGGTCCCATGGACTTGTGGGTGTCCAGATGGCTCAGCAGGTCCTGAACTAATTTTTCATGAATTTCCAGGGGAACACACCACTCCCCGACCCCATCCCCCAGTTCAAGAGGCCACTTGCCTCCTCCTCCCTCCTTACTGTTGAAAACTGAGGCAAAGAAGGCATTCAGGACCTCAGCCTTTTCTTCATCATCAGTTATAGTGTTCCCCTCCTGGTCCAGTAAGCAGTGGAGGCTCTTCTTGCCCTTCCTTTTAGCATTGATAAATTTATAAAAGTGCTTTTTATTATCTTTCACGTAAGTGGCAGCCTAAGTTCTAGCTGGGCCTTAGCCTCTCTAATTTTTCTCCTGCATAGTCTGGCTACCTCCTTAAACACGTCAGGAGAAGCCTTCCCCTCCTTCCAACGGCGATACACCCTCTTTTTTTCCCCCAATTTCTTCAGGAGCTGTTTGCTCATCCAGGCTGGTCGCCTTCCCCGCCGGCTCATCTTTCGGCGCATGGGAACTGCCAGCTCCTGTGCCTTCAAGAGCTCCTGTTTAAAGTAGGTCCAACCATCCTGGACCCCTTTGTTCTCAAGGACTGCTGCCCAGGGGACTTTGGAAATAACTTTCTTAAGCAAATTGAAGTTTGCCCTCCAAAAGTCCAAGGTGTGGGTTTTGTTGTAGTGCCTCCCTATCTCCCTGCATATTGAAAACTCCACTAACTCGTGATCACTACACCCCAGGCAGCCTCCCACTGTCACATCTCCTACCAGCCCTTCTCTGTTGGAGAACTGCAGGTCAAGCTGAGCTTGACCCCTAGTAGGCTCACTTAACAGCTGGGTCATGAAGCTGTCCTCCATGCACTCTAGAAATCTCCTGGACTGCCTCCTCTCTGCTGAATTAAGTTCCCAGCAGATATCTGGCAGGTTAAAGTCACCCACAAGGACAAGATCTGAAGATCTTGAGACAGCCTCCAGCTGTTTGTAAAATATCTCATCTGTTTCCTCATCCTGGTTGGGTGGTCTACAACAGACTCCAACCAGGATGTCAGATTTATTAGTCCTCCCTCTGATTTTAACCCACAAGCTCTCAACCCCTTCATCCCTCACCTCAAGCTCAGTGGCATGGAGTGACTCCCTAATATACAGAGCCACCCCTCCTCCTCTTCTCCCTTGCCTATCTCTCCTGAAAAGGTTATATCCCCCCAGTATAGCAGCCCAGTCATGCCTGTCATCCCACCAAGTTTCTGAAATGGCGACTATATCATAGTCACCCTGGTGGACCAGGACTTCCAGTTCCTCCTGCTTGTTACCCAAGCTGCGTGCATTGGTGTAGATGCACTTCAGCTGGGCTCTCAATTCCTCAATTGTCCCTAGTTTCCCTCCCACTCTCTCCTTCTCAGAGAGAGTAATTGCCTCACCCACCCCCTTCAGACCTAGTTTAAAGCCCGCCTAATGAGCCCTGCCAACTCCAGTGCCAGGACTCTCCTGCACCCCAAATGTGCTTTTCCAGTAAGCTGCACAGAGGATTTCAGAGCTTGCAAGGTGTCACGGAAAGTAGTTTGGGAGTTTGTGGGGAAAATACGTGGAGACTCACTTGTGGATTTTCAAGTGATTTATTGCTCAAACACGGAGATCCCCCTCCCGAACTAAATTCCCCACGTGAGTTCTTTTAGGATTGAAGTTGTAGAATAACATTTCAGAAAATAGCAGATAAAAGAGAGTCTGTGATTTCTTTAGAGTTCTTTTGAGTCTTTAAAGTTACTCAGTCTTTAGGTGAGGAGTTCTTTCTTTGGTTTACTCACGATTCAGTGGTTCAGATTAGCAGGATTCGAAGTTTGGGCGGTGTCCCTTTGTTCGTCAGGATCGGGCCCAAGCAGCTTCAGACCTCTGCGGGCCCCTCGTCGGGCAGGGCCGATCAGGAGCGAGAGGTCACCGGGGCAGGAGCGAGGCAGACAGGCAGGCTAGCGAGCGAGCAGGTAGGAGCAAGTACCAGCAAGCTCCCGATCCAGGAAGGCACACCATTTTATAATGTTCAAAAGAGGTGTAACCCTCCAGTCCAGGCTATTTTACGTTATTCTTACAGATTGGCACAAAGTTATAATCAATCTATACAATTGGAGAATTCTTACCAAAACAGTTTCTAAGACCACCCCAAGTTCGGCCCACACCAGGTGTCGAGCGGGCATGAGAACTGCCGTTCCCCCTAACCAAAACAGTGGCCACTGTTTACCTTTTATCTCGACCAGGGAGAGACCTTCTCATGGGACTGAAGGATTGTTTTGGTTTTGCAAGGCTCTTGGCATTAATGTGAGACACTATAACTTTCACAACAGGGAGGCCTGCTAAGGGCTTCTGCTACCCTCCATGACACGAGGCAGTATGGCTGTTTGAGAAAAAGAACCATTCCACTTATGCATACTACCATATTCTTGGCATGAAGCTGCTGAGAAAGTGCTTCTACCTCAGACATCTCTGTCATGGAGAGTAGCAGAAGCCCTTAGCAGGCCTCCCTGTTGTGAAAGTTATAGTGTCTCACATTAATGCCAAGAGCATCGCAAAACCAAAACAATCCTTCAGTCCCATGAGAAAGTCTCTCCCTAGTTGAGATAAAAGGTAAACATTGGCCACTGTTTTCCTAACTGTCGGCCTTGCTTCCCAGGCATGCTCGACACCTGGTGTGGGCCAAACTTGGGGTGGTCTTAGAAATTGTTTTGGTAAAAATTCTCCAATTGTATGGATTGATTATAACTTTGTGCCAATCTGTAAGAATAACGTAAAATAGCCTGGGCTGGTGGGATACACCTCTTTGAAAACATTATAAAAATGGTGTGCCTTCCTGGATCGGGAGCTCGTGAGCTCGCTCTCTCTGCTCTCGGCTCTATGCCTGCTCGCTGCCTGCTTCGTTCCTGCCTCGGCCTGCCCAAGGAAGGGGCCGCAGAGGCCTGAAGCCCACTTAGGCCTGATCCTGACAAACAAAGGGACACCGCCCAAAACTTCGAACCTAGCTGAATTAAACTGCGGAACAGTGATTAACTCAAAGAAAAGACTCTTCTACCTAAAGACTGAATCACTTTAAAGACTCAAAAGAACTCTAAAGAAATCACAGACTCTCTTTTATTTGCCATTTTCTGAAATGTTATTCTACAACCTCAGATCAAAAAGAATTCACGTGGGGAATTTAGTTCGGGAGGGGGATCTCCGTGTTTGAGCAATAAATCACTTGAACTATACGAGTGACCCTTCGCGTATTTTCCCACAACCTCCCAAACTACCTTCCATGACAATCTCCTTTCAGTAACAAATGTCAACTGTAAAACAGGCTAAGGATTTCTAACACCTCCCCTGTTTGCAGCACAACTTTGATCTCTAAAGGACAGTTCTTAGGTAAAGAAACTGCTTTTTGAAGTGACTCTAAATTGCTGCAAGTCATTGCTTGCATAAAGCCCAAACCACTAAAAACAGTGAACTAACAGTTATTGTCCTCAGTCTCTCTGTAGATGCAAGAGCAGAAGGGAAGAAAACAAGACAGCGCTAGTTCAAGTTCATAAGCATGTGTTAAAAACATATGTAATCCTCCTTCTTCTAAGGCCCAAGGAGAAGGAAACCCTGAGCCACCTAGAATGCAACAGAAGACCTGACATTACAAAACTTTCCAACAAAGCACAGCAGCATACTCCCCCAGAATCCTAAATACACTGCCTGGTACACTGAGCACAAGGGAGAGAAGAAAGCAAGGCTGACTGTGCACAAAGAACTGTTTCAGAACATTACAAGTCCTTACACTGTGTATTTCTATTTTCCTATCACACATTCTGGACAGAGATTGATCAAGTAGTTTTGTCTTAAACATATTTAGTCACTCAAGTATTTAGGCCTTTTCCCTTTTATAAAGGGAACACAATGACGTTATGCACACTGAGCTACAAGATAACTGCACACAGCAATTTTCAGAGCAAACTTGGCCCAGCCTTTGCATGTTGGCTCCCTCTTATGGAAAGAAATTAAAAAGCAAGTATCACCACTAAAGGTACCTGCCTCCCGTTGAATGCTGAAGGCAACCTGCACTTTTGGTGCAGCAGTTTTTTTCACCTGACACCAACACGCATTTGAGGAAGACTACCAAAATACACAAAATTCTACCTATTGCATAAAAAGTAATGTTACATGCAAAGATAAAAGCATCTTCCATTTGTATGACACAAATCTTAAATTTACATTGTGCTTTTTGGAGTTGTTATTACTTCTTGCTTGATCCAATTACAAGGTCTTTGACAAATAAAGATAACAAGTAACATCACGTGATCTAGTTGTGCTAGTTAGACTCTATCAACTATACTGTTCACATACCAAAAAAAAAAAAGGTTTGCATATCATAGAATCATAGAATCAACCAGGTTGGAAGAGACCTTCAAGATCATCCAGTCCAACCTATCCCCCAGCCCTATCCAGTCAACTAGATCATGGCACCAAGTGCCTCATCCAGTCTTTTCTTGAACACCTCCAGAGATAGTGCCTCCACCATTCCAATGCCAATCACTCTCTCTGTGAAGAAATTCCATCCTAACATCCAGCATATAGTTCCCCCAGCACAACTTGACACTGTGTCCCCTTTTTCTATTGGTGGTTGCCTGGGAGAAGAGATCAACCCCCACTTGGCTACAATGTCCCTTCAGGTAGTTGTAGACAGCAATGAGGTCATCTCTGAGCCTCCTCTTGCCAGCCTAAACAACCCCAGCTCCCTAAGCCTCTCCTCACAGGGTTTGTGTTCCAGGCCTTTCAACAGCTTTGTTACCCTTCTTTGGACACTTTCCAGCACCTCAACATCTTTCTTGAATTGAGGGACCCAGAAATGGACACAGGACTCAAGGTGTGGCTTGACCAGTGCTGAGTACAGGGGAAAAATAATGTCCCTCGTCCTCCTGGCCACACTGTTCCTGATACAGGCCAGGATGCCATTGGCTCTCTTGGCCACCTGGGCACACTGCTGGCTCATCTTCAGCCTACTATCTACCAGTACCCCCAGGTCCCTTTCTTCCTGGCTGCTTTCCAGCCACACTGTCCCCAGCCTGTAGCGCTGCTTGGGGTTGTTGTGCCCAAAGTGCAGAACCCTGCACTTGGCCTTGTTAAATCTCATCCCATTGGCCTCTGCCCACCCATCCAGCCTGTCTAAGTCCCTCTGCAGGGCTCTCCTACCCTACAACAGCTCCACACCTGCTCCTAGCTTGGTGTCATCTGCAAACTTACTGATGCTGGACTCAATCCCCTCGTCCAGGTCATCAATAAAGATATTGAACAGGACTGGCCCCAGCACTGATCCTTTGTGAACACCACTAGTGACTGGCTGCCAACTGGATGTGGCACCATTCACCACCACTCTCTGGGCTTGGCCATCCAGCCAGTTCTTGACCCAGCACAGAGTGACTACATCCACAGCTGTGATGGTTTGGGTGTTACCCACCCCCCACTTAAGAAATCATCCAGAGTAGGCTCAGTCGGCTCTGGGAATACAAATGAAGCTATTTACAGCTAGCACAATATACAAGCAGATATTAACAGTAAATATAGTTATATACAGAAATATACAAGGTAAAAGATAATACAGAAACAGTACTCCCCTCCCAGAAACCTGAGTCCCCAGGAGGGGCTCTCAACCACCCCTACACCTTCGCCCTGCCCCTCTCAACCTTACCCCATTCCCAAGGACGATTAAAGGTACAGCCAAGAAGTTAAGAAGAAAAGGTGAGTGGAAGGTGAGGTTAGGGAGCTGCAGCTCAGTCTGAAGCTCAAGGCAGAGAGCGAGACAAAAATGGCGAGAGTGTTATCTAATGTTTTTGTTCCCTCTTCAGCAAGACTCTGAGGGGAGTAGACATCACCATTGTTTTTCCTTTAACAGCCTATGATCTAGTTCTTCTCACCAAAACATTCTAGCCTGCTTCAAACTAGCACAATCCACCCCTGTCTACTTCACTCAGGGTATTGCTGTGATCTGATCTAATCTAAACCAATATTTACACTAATGAATATTACAAGTTCAGTTCACACTTCATTCTGCCTACCTCAGATGTCGGTGATTCAAAAGCTCAGAACAGTTTGTCTCCTCACAGATGAGACGAGAACAGGGACTCCCAGGTGACGCTGAGTTCATGCTCATGTACTGTAGATTCTCTTGTAGATCCTTTCATTGTTGGATGCTGACGCTACCTAGAACAGAAAACTCCTAACAGCTTGTATTAGACACTCAGAATTTAAACTCTATCAGCTCTGGATTTCACCATTCTCCTGCATTACCCAGTAGGTGTGACCAGGACCTTCAGCAGAAACCACCCCTCGGATAGGTTTCCCTTCGCCCGAAGGTGAAAATACCCAAACAGTTTTCCCTAACAGATTCTTTTCACGTACAACAGGAACTTTATCACCGTCTACTGTTTGGACCAAGTCTGATTGTGCAGGTCCTGCTCTGTTTACTGAACCTCTACTATTTACCAACCAGGTAGCTTCTGCTAAATGTTTGTCCCAGTTTTTCAGAGTTCCACCCCCCATGGCTTTTAGGGTGGTTTTCAGCAAACCATTGTAGTGCTCAATCTTCCCTGAAGCTGGTGCATAGTAGGGTTGTTGCGGAGGGCAGAAATACGTGGCCGAGTCGAGAATTTATCAAAAATAGATATTTTTTATTTTTCTCAAAAACCCACCCCCACAACTATATATACAAAGATTAATTTCGTTTGATAAACAGGTTCAGTTGCATGAGAATTTAATCTACAAGGATACCATCAATAATCTGACTATATTTTGGAAGTCAGAGGTTGGAAAAGGACTCAGCTATTAATTAATAGCGGTTTCTTACTAAATTAAGCTAAGCCAAATAACTCACTCAGGCTGGCTCGTGCGGTCTATGTTCCTCTTCCTTTCCAGCGGCTGCAGGAGTCGTTAAGGTTCGTTAAGGATCGTTAGGCACACAAAGGTGTGCCTAACAGGAAAGCGAATCCTTGGTCTCTCTGCAGTCCAGGCACAGGGGAGTGTGTGAGCTCAGGCAGACACATACGTCCAGGCACAGGCAAACTCCAAAGCGGGAACCCTAAAGGCGGGAAGACCCCCAATATTTATAACCTTCGCTAGACAAAGGGCAGAGTTACCACACCTTAGGCGCGAAAGCGCACGGCCAATCCCAGCCTGGCTCCAGCATGGGAACTCACGGGGCAGTCGCCCCCCCCTTCACGGGGCAGTCCCCGCCCCCTTCACGGCTGCAGGGCAGGCGAGGCGGGGGGTAAACCAGGCGGCTTTTCCCCTTTCCCCCCGAAGTCCGGGCAGGAGAGGAATTTAGGGGTACAGGACTCCAGGACAAGGGTATGTGGTAGATCCATTCAAAACCGTGCTCTTTGGCCCAGTTTTTCCCAAGATTGTTCTTGAAATGACTGCCATTGTCTGACTCGATTCCCTCTGGACTTCCATGTCTCCATATGATTTGTCTCTCCAAGCCAAGAATGGTGTTACATGCAGTGGCATGTGGAACTGGATAGGTTTCCAGCCATCCAGTGCTGGCCTCTACCATCGTTAGCACATACTGCTTGCCAGAACGAGATCGAGGTAAAGTGATGTAGTCAATCTGCCAGGCTTCACCATACTTGTACTTTGACTGTCTCTCGCCATACCATAAGGGCTTGATTCGCTTAGCCTGCTTAATAGCAGAACAAATGTCACAGTCATAGATGACTTGGGTGATAGCGTCCATGGACAAGTCAATTGACCTATCGCATGCCCATTGGTATGTTGCATCTCTGCCTTGATGTCCAGACGAATCATGGGCCCACCAAGCTAAGAACAGTTCACCTCGGTGTTTCCAGTCAAGGTCAAGATCAGAGTGTGTATCAACTTGAGAAATCTTAGCAGCTTGGTCTGCCTGCTGGTTGTGTTGGTGTTCCTCAGTGGCTTTGTTCTTGGGCATGTGTGCGTCGACATGCCACACCTTCACTGGAATTCTCTCTAGCCGTGCATCAATGTCCTGCCATAGATCAGCACACCAAATAGGCTTTCCTTTCCTCTGCCAACCATTCTTCTTCCAGTCCTTTAGCCAACCCCATAGAGCATTGGCTACCATCCATGAGTTGGTTTAGAGGTAAAGGATAGGCCAATTCTCACGTTCAGCCACATCAAGAGCAAGTTGGACAGCTTTTACCTCAGCAAACTGACTGGATTCTCCTTCTCCATCTCTCGCTTCAGTAACTCTCCTGGTAGGACTCCAGACTGCTGACTTCCATCTTCACTTGTTCCCAACAAGACGACAGGAACCATCTGTGAATAAAGCATAGTTCTTTTCCTGATCAGAGAGATCACCATAGGGAGGAGCTTCTTCAGCACGAGTTACTTTCTCCTCTGGAGGTTTGGAACAGTCTTTGCCTTCCGGCCAGTTGGTGATCACCTCCACCAGACCAGTTCGATCATGATTACCCATTCGTGCTCGTTGGGTTATCAAAGCCATCCATTTAGACCAAGTTGCATCTGTGGTATGATGCGGTGATGAACCTTTGCTTTTGAACATCCAGGTAGTCTAGGAGCCAAAAGGAATTCTGACTCAGTTCCAATCACTTCAGAAGCTGCTTTCACTCCTTCATAGGCTGCTAGTATCTCTTTCTCTGTTGGGGTGTAACTTGTCTCTGAACCTCTGTAGCTACGACCCCAGAAACCAAGTGGACGACCACGTGTCTCGTTTGGAGCTCTCTGCCAAAGACTCCAAGTTGGACCATTGTCACTGGCAGCCGTGTACAGAACGTTTTTAATGTCCGGACCAGATCGCACAGGTCCCAAGCCCACTGCTGTTGGGGTACGGAGGCTGGTGAGAGGCGAGATCGGGGTACTGACGAGTCCATTCAGCAGCTGCTATGCATCAGTATATCAGTATGCTTTATTAAAGCAATACAGTGGTTTATATAGTGCCCAGAGGAGGCGTGCACA
This sequence comes from Pogoniulus pusillus, assembly GCF_015220805.1. Classification (NCBI taxonomy): domain Eukaryota; kingdom Metazoa; phylum Chordata; class Aves; order Piciformes; family Lybiidae; genus Pogoniulus; species Pogoniulus pusillus. Next base: position 1,390,717 of record NW_026974535.1, on the reverse strand, counting down.
ACCTGCCTGGGGCTGGCAGAAGTGGACAGTACAGATTGGCCACAATTATGTGCAAGGTTACCTTGTGGTAAACAAACTGTGGTTCCCACCCAGGGGGCTGGCAGGGGTCAGCCCCCTGGAGCTGTGCCTGCCTCAGGGGTGGGCAGATTCCACCCCCTGGCAGCTGTGCATGGGTTGCTCATTGTTCTCAGCCTAGGCCCCTGGGAACTTGCAAGGCTCCAAGGACATCTCCCATCATAGGGCCTAATGTTTACATTCCGTACCTCGTTGCAGGAGATATTCTCCCACACACTGCATGGACTATGTCTCGCTTCATCTGATCAAAGGCTGCTTGCTGTTCAGGTCCTCACTCAAAATCGTTTCTTTTATGAGTCACATAATGCAGAGGTTTGACAATTTGACTGAAACCAGGAGTGTGTAGTCGCCAAAATCCCACTGCACCCAAGAAAGATAGAGTGTCCTTCTTGTTGGTGGGAACTGCCATGATAGAGACTTTGTTGATCACGTCCTGAGGAATGTGACAGCAACCATCCTGCCACCGCACTCCCAGAAACTGAATTTCTTTGGCAGGTCCTTTGACCTTGTCTCTCTTAATGGCAAAACCTGCTTGCAACAGAATGTCAATGATTTTGTTACCTTTCTCGAAGACTGTTGGGAATCACGTTCGGTGGAGCGCTATGGGAAGATGACTCTTTGTTCACCAATATGGTTAGATGGTCAAATCCCCTTTATTTCCGTGATACAGTGACTTATATGCGTTCTAGCAAAAGGCGTGCTCAGCTTAAGATTGGTTACAGTCAGAGGGTCCAGAGTTACATGTAAGGTGTGCATAGGTTAACTTATCACAACATTCTAAGGGTCAGCCTCCCAGACCACCCACTCCAGCCCCCTTGGTTATCTAGTCTCTGCCCACTGCAGCTGTGTGTGGGGTGCTCAGTTGTTTACATCTCGATTTCCTAGCCTCGCTGGGAACCAAGGACGTTCTCAGCGCCAGTTACCCGTGTTTATGACTTTACATCCTCGACTGGTGAGAAATTCTTCCACAGAAGACTTCCTCAGCAGTTTGGCCCCACACAATGATGTCGTCGATGTACTGGATGTGCTCTGGAGCTTTACCTTTCTCCAATGCATTGTGGATGACTGAGTGACAGATTGTTGCGCTGTGCTTCCACCCCTGAGGCAAACGGTTGAACTGGTACTGGATTCCTCTCCAGGTGAATGCAAACTGAGGCCTGCACTCCTTTGCTATGGGAATAGAGAAGAAAGCATTAGCAATGTCTATGGCTGCATACCATTTAGCCTCCTTCGATTCCAGCTCGTACTGGAGTTTCAGCATGTCCGGCACAGCTGTGCTCATGGGTGGCGTCACCTCGTTGAGGGCACGCAAATCAACTGTCAGTCTCCAGTCTCCGTTGGGCTTAAGAACAGGCCAGATGGGACTGTTGAAAGGTGAATGAGGTTTCTCAATGACAGCCTGACTCTCCAGTTGACGAATCAGCTGATGAATGGGCAACAAAGAGTCACGATTAGTTTTGTAATGCCTGTGGTGAACATTTTGAGTAGCAATTGGCACTTCCAGATCCTCTATGTCATGATGTCCCACAACTGCAGATTCATCTGAAAGTTCAGGTCTAATGGACAATTTCAATTTACCATCCTCAGTCTCTACAGATGCTATTCCAAAAGCCCATTTGTGACCCTTAGGATCTTTGAAGCAATCTTGTCTCAAAAAGTCAATTCCCAGAATGCAAGACGCATCAGGACCAGTTGCAATATTATGTTTCTTCCACTCTTTACCAGTTAAACTGATCTCAGCCTGCAACTTAGTTAACTCTTGAGATTCACCTGTGATTCCAAAAATAGATATGGACTCTGTCACTTTGCTATTGGATGGCAATAAAGTACACTGAGCACCTGTGTCAACTAAAGCCCTGTATTTCTGAACTTCTGAACTGCCAGGCCACCTAATGAATACATTCCAATAGATTCGGTTCTCTCCACTATCCCTTTCCTCCTCCTGGCTGGAGGCAGGGCACCCCTAATGCTGAACATGGCATGTAGGGTGTACACAGTGATTGGTGTTTTTATGAGAGAAATTGCATTTCCTGGAATAATTGCAGTTGCTCTGGGGAGCTGAAGAAGTGACAGCTACTTTTCTGGCATTGCTGCCTCTGTTTCTGCCACTCTGCATTTTCCTTGACTCTCTTTGAAAGAGCTGAAGTGGGTTGACCATCCCATTTGTTCATGTTCTCCCCATATGTGTCACGCAGAAGTATCCACAGTGACGCACGTGATTGCTGATGTCTGGGTGGAATTTGTCTCCTCCTGGGCTGGAATTGCCTTGCAGGAGGTGGGCGTCTGTTCCTGACTGCAGAAACATGCACCCATTCAGATGATGCAGGAATGGTATCCTTTACCAGATTGGAAATGTTTTTAAATCCTCCTTCAGTTCTTTCATGCCATTGCTAATGCCATTCTCAATGCTGTCTTTGATGCTATCATCTGGCAAATGGTGCCTGCTTCATGATTTAAGAAAAATTAATGATGCTACGGAATCCATGGGAGCGTTGCAACCAGGGCTCCCCTCTCCTAAAATGATTCCTAAAAACACACTTTAACTGTCATAGATTTGAAAGGTTGAGTTTTTTTAGCATTCATCTTCACCCTGAAGGTGCTCCTCTGTGGAAGAATTTCTCGCCAGTCGAGGACGTAAAGTCATAAACATGGGTAACTGGCGCTGAGAACGTCCTTGGTTCCCAGCAAGGCTAGGAAATCGAGATGTAAACAACTGAGCACCCCACAAACAGCTGCAGTGGGCAGAGACTAGATAACCAAGGGGGCTGGAGTGGGTGGTCTGGGAGGCTGACCCTTAGAATGTTGTGATAAGTTAACCTATGCACACCTTACATGTAACTCTGGACCCTCTGACTGTAACCAATCTTAAGCTGAGCACGCCTCTTGCTAGAATGCATTTAAGTCACTGTATCACGGAAATAAAGTGGATTTGACCATCTAACCATATTGGTGAACAAAGAGTCATCTTCCCATAGCGCTCCACCGAACGTGTTTCCCAACATCTGGCGCTCGAACAGAGGAGTCAGGACACAAGCCGGCCGTAGGTGAGACTGCGTTGGGGGCCGGAGGGTTGGCCCGAAGACAGAGGGGTCTGATCAACTTGTGGGACGTTCTCCGTATCGGAGAGAGTAAGCGTCATTCGGTGCCGCTGGGCCGGGTAGTGCTGCCCGGAGGTGGCAGTAGTCTGGACGTTCATTTCCGGAGTGAACAGCCCATGTGTAAGGCAGGTAAGGCCCACAGTGGATTTGCTGGGGCACTGCATCTGCTGGCGTATTTGTCTCATGAGAGAAGTTCGCTGGACATTGAGCTCTGAGAGCTGCTGGCCCGGGCGTATGCACAGGGTCATGCGAGTAATGAGCCTCCCATGATTTTAAGATCGAAAGTGCAGCAGGAGGTCGGAGACGCACTGTGGGATGCGGTTCTTAGCAACGGAACAGACTCTGAGTCGACCCGCCAGCTAAGTCCCGCCCGGCGGGAGGTGCTCCGCACGTTACTAAAGATGAAAGCCGAATGCAAGGCGGCGGCGGTGGTTTTCCTGTTACTTCTAGCCCTGCCGGCCGTTACAAACACGTCTGACGCGTGCGCGGCGCCAGGTTTCTCCTCCGCCCCCGCCCCGAGCGTCCCGAAGAGTGAAAGCTCCGTGGTTCGGTTTTTCGGTCTCGGCAGAGCTGCTTCCGTTAAAGGCGTGGCTGGGAAAGGTTGTCAGCTCTGTGGCGGAGTTGAAAATGAGCGTGCCGTACGATCCCGGCGGGCACCCATGTCAGCCGCCCCGCGCTCCACCTCCGCCCTCCTTCCCTACTGGAGCCGCGCCCGGTAACCCGATTATAGCCACATTGACCGCAGGGGCATCGGCAAGAGACAAGTTAGAACGTATCCACAGCAGGGAGCGATACGCGGTTCGCAACAAGGTTGCCGGTGATTTGCCTTTATAGTACCATCTGTGACTGAAGCTGAGCCTGCAAGCCGCTCTGAGTACACAACTTTGCCGCGAGGCATGCGGACCACACCAACTCTCTGCTGATTGTTCGTTGCAAGGCATTGCAAGCCCCCCGAAAGGAACTGGGCATGTGCAATTGTTTATCACTATGTGAATGACTTTGTTTTCTGTCCCCGCTGACGAGTCTTAGTCTCCGAGAGACATCTCGTCGTGTTTCAGCTCTGTGGGCTGCGCGTAGGAAGCTAAGGACTTTTTGATCGGTCTAGCCGGAGCGCTAGGAGAGACGCGCTTGGGACTGAGTTGTTGCTGCTGCCTATAGCGACTCACTGACACACCCATAATGGCGGCTGCCCGTAGCGACTCACTGACACACCCATACTGGCGGCTGCCCGTAGCGACCCGCCGGCAGCCAGTTACAATCGCTTCTCAGCTTGGAAAAGTTTTCGGACCTGCCGCGCGGAGGGCGGCTGCCTGCCGCTGTGTGTACTGTGTCGAATCTGATGCTGTAGCCCGCGCGTCCCCGCGGATGGCTGCATGCGATACGGGACACCGACTTTTAGTTTTCAGCCGGTAAAAGACGTTACTGAAGGTACAGAGGAACGGACGGTAAAGAGAGAATGGACCGACGGCAGACGCGACCGCACCGGACGGCTCGGGACCCTCCCTTTCCTGCGGCTCGGCGGAACAGTCTTCAGATCCGCCCCCTTCACCGCCGCACGCCCGCCCCATCTCCGACGGACCGCATCCCAAAGCTGTGGGGTCTCCCGTGAGTCTTCAACAGCTGGGGGACTGAGGGGGATGCTGAGGGGATCGGTGGGGTGGGAAGAGTTTGTGGGTTTCCTTGAGTCGTTTTCAGAGTTTAGTCAATTTACGTTTGTATAGCTACAGGGAGATTAGCAGTTCGATAGCTCACAGCTTAGCCTCTGCCTTTTTTTTTTTTTTCCTCTCTCTGTCTTGGAGAGTCTGAGAGGGAGGACGGCAGTTTGGGAGTTTTCAGAGTAGATTTCATGTTGTGTACTAAGGATTGGTAGTGGGATGGGAGAAGGACGAAAACAACAAGTGGTGGCTGACCTGAAACAGCTGTGGGTTGGGCGAGATGGGGGGCCAAGGACAAAAGCGGCGCTGCGGCTGCTGGCCTCCTCCTCCCCCCCCCCCTCTCTAGCCACCTGTGGAGGGCCCGCGGGGCTCCGTTCCCCCCCCGCCCGTTGTTTCTTTTACGGATTTTTTTTTTCCTTGCTAGGAGGCAGTGAAGCCTCGAAGCTGTTTTGACAATGCCAGATGTGAGAAGAAAGCTCTTCACTGAGAGACTGATTGGATACTGGAATGGGCTGCCCGGGGAGGTGGTAGAGTCGCCGTCCCTGGTGCCCTGGAGCTGTTCAAGGCAAGGTTGGACGTGGCGCTTGGTGCCATGGTCTGACCTTGAGCCCCGTGGTGAAGGGTTGGACTTGATGACCTATGAGGTCTCTTCTAACCCTGATGGTACTGTGATACTGTGCTACTGAAAACAGATGTCAGAAAGTTTATGGAAATGGTAGCAAGAATGACGAGGATGACTTAGGACCATTTTTGCCCCTGTTACAGGCATGGACACGCACAGGTGTATTTTTTTAGTCACCTGATGATAACAGTTTGCATTCGAAATGATAGCTAGTAGTTCCTGACTGGGGTATTTACCATCGCCTTACTGGTTAATTCTTTCTACAGACTACGCAACAATGACTTGCACCCGCTGCTCAGTGGCAAAAAGAAAAAGAGGGAGATTGCTAGGACATAGCAGAGATGACAGTGCCACTGACCATGGGTGGAAACTTATACAGACATGGAAGGCACCAAGCAGGACAGATTAGAACTCAGATGCATTGCCTCTCACAGCGAGGGTGTAGGCACTGAGATCCACATTGCAAGTCACTAACCAGATTCTGGACTAGGAACAGGGAATGATAGAGCTTGTAAGCTAATGCCAGTCAGCTCCTTCCCCCAATAACAGATAAAGACAGGACTAGCATAGAAGTTTACTGGAACAACTGCTAATTGCATGAAATGAGTCTTGTGACAATTCTGACTTTTCCTTTTTCTGAGAATACCATGGTATTGTTATCTTCTTGGATTTTCCTTGCCTTTTCTTGAAGTTCCTGTAGCTGATAGATTTTTAGAGTAAGATAAGTTAAGACTAAGGGTTTGTAGTTTTGGGAACTTAGGACATAAGGATGTTATGGGATGTTTTTCTTGGGTATATTTAGGCATTATTGAAAAGGGGAATATGGGTTATAGGACAGTAGGATAGCAGAAGAAATCTTTTCCTTTTCGGGATTTTTCTAATCACATCATACAGACTAGGCCAGTGGATCTGCTAGCCTAGGCAATGGATGTGTCTGCATTTGTTCTTGTATCTGCTTGTGTTTGACCATTTATCTTCACAGGCCTTGATGAAGACCAACCTGATTATGACCAACTTGTTTTTTTCTAAAGTGAGCAGAAGTCTTGCTCAGATGGCAGAACTGTGAAAGGACTTGAAAGAAGCACTGACATGATGATTGTATTTGTATGGATCTTTAAGGTTTGGACCATGGCTAACGAATTTGTGTATTTTTACGAGTTTTCAGTGATTGTGGTTTAATGGAATAGGTTCAGTTTAACAGCTTTGTAAAGGCCAAGGCCCACTCAAATTGGCATAAGATGGCAGTGTGATTTTTTTCTCTTGCAAGGGCCCTGCAAGAGATAAAAAACACTGCCCTAAATTCTGAAAGCAGATGAAGAACTGTGGGAAAAGGCCTAAGTAGAATAGACTGATAGTAACATCTAGGGCATATCTTTGTATTGTATTTAGAGGTTAGTAGTTCTTAAGCACAATAGTTAGACACAGCTCATAGCTAAGGAGTGTAATGAGAACATCGAGTGAATCCAGAACTATGGGAGTCTGAGAAGAATACTCGACAGCTGAGTGACCTACAAATCTGCAATGTCGACTGCCACACAGAGCCAGTGAAGACGTGGCACACCTGCACTCTCCTGTGACTGTGATGTTTGTCTGGACTTTTGGGTTTTTGAACGAATGACTTACTGTCGCTTGCAGAAATATCTTTTGGGATTGTTAGCTAAGCTTGGGTTGTTAGCTTGCCAGACTAATGCTACTGATGAAAGCTCTAACAGGTTTATTCCTTTTGATTGTAGCACTGTTGATCTGTAGCTGCACCATTCACCCCTGTGTTAAACAGCCTATGATAACTTCCTTAGCAATGAGGGTGGACACTGCGGTTCAAACGACAGTGACAAGACCCATGTTAGACCCTTAGGTGCTTTTGGAGCAAACAATTGGCGTTATGGTGTCAAAGCATCAAGAAGGGGCCAAGGTCATCTGTTGTGGAACAACAGAACCGCCAAGGCACTTCCCACTGGTGTGTTCCTTATTTGTGGTGATAGAGCCTGGCAAGGCATACCAAAGAACGTTTATGGAGGTCCATGTTATCTGGGTAAACTGACAATGTTTGCCCCTCATCTTAGTCAACTTAGGAACCTAGCCCGACGCCGGCCTAAGCGATCTTTAAAATTGAGTCCTAATTGCAATGACAACGTTCAATTATTATCTACAGCTGCTCGTGTTGCCTTAGCTGTATTTCTACCAGGAGGAGCAGCTGGAAAAGCATTAGTACAGCTAGAGAGACTCGCGTGTTGGTCAGCAAAACAAGCCAATGTCACCACAAAGGTTTTAGGACAACTATTGGTTGATCAAAATAGCCTTTGTCATGCCCTATTGCAAAATCGAGCAACCGTTGATTTTCTTTTGCTAGCCCAAGGACACGGCTGCAAGGACTTCGAAGGGATGTGTTGTTTGAATTTATCAGATCATGCTGAGTCCATTCACAAGAGTATAACCTGGTTGAAAGGTCATATTGACAAGATCGAAAAGGAAACATCGACTTTTGATGACTGGTTGCAGAACCTGTTTGGGGAAATCCCTGGGTGGTTAAGCAGCTTATTAGGAGAAGGCTTACGGTTATTTGTTATTTTCATAATAATTCTGCTATGCGCTTGTATTGTCTTTGCTTGCATTAAGAAGAACTTAACTAAGGAAGTTAGCCAGGTGTGGGTTGCTCAAAAAGAAAAAGAGGGAATTGTGGAAGAATTTCTTGCCAGTCGAGGATGTAAAGTCATAAACATGGGTAACTGGAGCTGAGAACGTCCTTGGTTCCCAGCAAGGCTAGGAAATCGAGATGTAAACAACTGAGCACCCCACACACAGCTGCAGTGGGCAGAGACTAGATAACCAAGGGGGCTGGAGTGGGTGGTCTGGGAGGCTGACCCTTAGAATGTTGTGATAAGTTAACCTATGCACACCTTACATGTAACTCTGGACCCTCTGACTGTAACCAATCTTAAGCTGAGCACGCCTCTTGCTAGAATGCATTTAAGTCACTGTATCACGGAAATAAAGGGGATTTGACCATCTAACCATATTGGTGAACAAAGAGTCATCTTCCCATAGCGCTCCACCGAACGTGTTTCCCAACACTCCTCAGTTTGCCTTTTCCATCCCAATATGCGAGCACATCTAAAGCATTATCAATGGACTGTATTGCCACAGGGAATGAAAAGTAGCCCCACAATTTGTCAATGGTATGTGGCTAAAGCATTATCTCCAGTACATGAACAATTTCCTCAGGTATTGCTGTATCATTACATGGATGATTTGCTTATTACTGCCAAAGATCCACTTGACATGGAACAGGCAGTACAAGAGGTTTGTGCAGCCATTAAAAAAGCCTGTCTGTGCTAGTTTGAAGCAGGCTAGAATGTTTTGGTGAGAGAAAGTAGATAATTGGCTATGAAAGGAAAACAGTGGTTGTGTCTCCTTCCCTCACAGTCTCGCTGAGAGGCATGGGAAACATTAGATAGCACATTTGCCATTTTCTCTCTCTGCTTTTGGCTTCAGACTGAGCTACATCTTCCTAACCTCACTGCCACTAACCTTGCTCCTTAACCTCTTGGCTGCACCTCTTTTCTTCCTGAGAACTGGGGTAAGGTTGAGATGGGTAGGGGGAGGTGCAGGGGTGGTTGAGAGCCCCTCCTGGGGACTCAGGTTTCTGGGAGGGGAGTTGTGCTTCTGTATTGTTTTTACCTTGTATATTTTTGTATATTTCTGTATATATTGTAAATAGCTGCTTGTGTATTGTGCTGCTGTAAATAAATAGCTTCATTTATATTCCCAGAGCCCATCTTAGTTGGCTGGGGCATTTCAAAAGTGTGGGGGGGGTGGATAACAGCCAAACCCCCCCACTCTCTTTGTATCTCTAAAGAAAAGATACAGAGAATTGAACCTTGGCAATACTTGGGATGGAAAATAAGAGCTCAAACAATAATACCTCAGAAGGTTCAGCTGCAAACTCAAGTGAGCAATTTGCATGATGTTCAAAAACTACTAGGTTCTATAAATTGGCTATGGCCTCTTCTGGGTATTTCTAATTCTGATTTGACCCCACTATTTGAACTCCTAAAAGGTGACATTAATTTGTCTGCCCCCCGCTCTCTGACTCCAGAAGCAAAGGAAGTCATTAAAAAATTTTGTGAAGCTATACAATCACGACAGGCTCATCGTTGGGACCCTGACCTGCCACTATTTCTGATAATTTTGTGGGATGATGTTAAACCTTTGGGTCGCATCTTTCAACGGGATCTGAGCCTGAAAGACCCATTGCTACTTCTTGAATGGGTCTTTTTACCTCATCAGTCTTCAAAAACTATTTATTCCCAGCCAGAAATGTTTGCTCATATCATCATGAAAGCCAGGAATAGGGTAGTCACCCTAATAGGCAGACAATTTTCAATTATTTGCATTCTGCTTACAGATGCCTATTTTAGCTGGCTGATGCAGAATTCTTTACCATTTTAAGTGGCAGTCCAGGGGTATGTGGGTCAGTTTTCAAATCACCATCCACCCCACAAATTGTTTCATTTATCTTTTGCTCTGGCAGAGAAACCTAAGAGAAGCTTCCAACCACTGGATGCAGTTACCTTTTTTACAGATGGGTCAGGAACATCACAAAAGTCAGCCATAGTTTGGTGGGATGTCAATATGCAATGCTGGCATTCAGATGTTTCTCTACATCCAGGTTCTCCTCAAACAGTGGAACTAGCAGCAGTAATGCATGTGTTTCACTTACATCATGAAAAGCCTTTCAATTTAGTTACGGATTCTGCCTTGTTGCGGAGGGCAGGAATACGTGGCCGAGTCGAGAATTTATCAAAAATAGATATTTTTTATTATTTTCAAAAACCCGCCCCCGCAACTATATATACAAAGATTAATTTAGTTTAATAAACAGGTTCAGTTACATGAGAATTAATCTACAAGGATACCATCAATAATCTGACTATTTTTGGAAGTCAGAAGTTGGAAAAGGACTCAGCTATTAATTAATAGCGGTTTCTTACTAAATTAAGCTAAGCCAAATAACTCACTCAGGCTGACTCGTGCGGTCTGTGTTCCTCTTCCTTTCAGTGGCTGCAGGAGTCGTTAAGGGTCGTTAAGGGTCATTAGGCACACAAAGGTGTCGACAGGAAAGCGAATCCTTGGTCTCTCTGCAGTCCAGGCACAGGGGAGTGTGTGAGCTCAGGCAGACACATACGTCCAGGCACGGGCAAACTCCAAAGCGGGAACCCCAAAGGCGGGAAGACCCCCAATATTTATAACCTTCGCTAGACAAAGGGCAGAGTTACCACACCTTAGGCGCGAAAGCGCACGGCCAATCCCAGCCTGGCTCCAGCGCGGGAACTCACGGGGCAGTCCTCCCCCCCTTCACGGCTGCAGGGCAGGCGAGGGGGGGGGGGGAAACCAGGCGGCTTTTCCCCTTTCCCCCCAAAGTCCGGGCAGGAGAGGAATTTAGGGGTACAGGACTCCAGGACATGCCTATGTGGCAGGGATTGTTATGCGTGCTGAAGCTGCTGCACTTAAAGATGTTTCCAATCCTCACCTTTTTGATTTGCAACAGAAATTGATTTTTCTTTTAAATAACAGACAACATTCATTTTTTATTATGCACATTAGATCTCATACTGACCTCCCAGGATTTCTTGTGGAAGGGAATCGCCAAGCAGACTTTACCAGTTTTGACTTTACCTGATCGAATGGCTCAGGCCAAGCTTAGTCACATGTTTTTTCATCAAAATGCAAAGGGCTTAAGAAAGCAATTTGAATTGTCTGCTCAACAAGTGGCAGATATCATTGCATCCTGCCCAGATTGCCAACGTACCATTGTACCTACGGGTAGTGAAGGTGTTAATCCTCGTGGATTAAACAGCTTAGAAATTTGGCAATCAGATGTTACTCATGTTCCTGATTTTGGATTGTTTAAATATGTACATTCTTCCATTAATACATTTTCTGGAGCATTATATGCCTCCTGTCACAAAGGAAAAAACCAAAGGATGCAAAAAAGTATTTTCTTAGGGCCTTTGCCATGTTAGGAGTGCCTCGAGCTATTAAAACTGATAATGGCCCTGCATATATTTCTCAATTCTTGCAAAGCTTTTTTCCAGAATGGGGAATTTGGCATGTCACTGGGATTCCACACTCCCCTACAGGGCAATCTATCATTGAGAGAGCACACCAGACTTTGAAATCTCTTTTGCAAAAACAAAAAGGGGGAGGCAGGATTTCAGTGACACCTGAAGAAAGATTACAAAAGGCACTCTATGTTTACAACTTTTTGAATTGCACAAGGACAGATGCTATTCCACCAATAGTGCGACATTTTGGAAATAATCACCTTTTTGAGCTTCAGGAGAAGCCACCAGTTTTAATTCTTGACCTAGAATCAGGTAAAGTCAAAGGTCCTTATCCTTTAATAACACGGGGAAAAGGATATGCTTGTGCCTCCACAAAGTCAGGTCCTCGGTGGATACCAGCAAAATATGTTTGTCCGTACAAAGGATCGATCCAAGAAGATCAGACGGACAAGGACAATGCAACAGCCTTGACTCCAGGATGAAAGTTGCAGTTATTGTGATCTTGGGAGTATGGGAGGTTGGATTAGGTGTTAGTTTCTTTATGTTTTCAAAAACTAATGTTTGGATTACTTTAGTTAATGTCACTGAATTAGAATTGCTTTGTTTAGTTATGGCCACTCTTTAGAATTTATTTTTTATAAACCTTTTTGTGGGATGGGAACTTATTGGATTTATTTGTAGTATTGTAAAAATGCTTTGTTATGTATTGCTTATAATATTCTTGCTATTCATATTGTTACTATGTATTTTGCAGTGTATTTAATGAATGATTGGTTGTGCTACTGTTAGGTTCTCCTTTGTACAACAAAAAGGGGGAGATGCAGGAATAGGGGAATGGCCTGTTAGTTAGGAACAGTTGTCCAAGATGAAACAAATACAGCATAGACCTTAGGCATGCAATGTGTGGGTCAGACGGACCTCAGAAGAGAAAAATAAATAGGATCCTGTGGTCAGGACTGCTCAGATAGTTGCATAGCTACATATATCAAGGAGCAGGGAAAGTAATGATGAAAGTAGAAACAGCATCTTTCACCTGAGCAGAGTATGTTAGCCAATCATATAGTAGTTACTAGCTTTCTTACTGTAATTTTAACCAATCAGTGATTAATATGCTGTCCCGGGTTAGGTCAGATCCCTCCCTCGGGGACAAATAAACTCACCAAAACACAGATTTTTTTTTTTTTAAAGTCAGGGAAAGATGAAATTGTATTTTCTTATAGTATAAGTACAACAATGTAAAGAGAGATAACTAGAGAAGGAAGAAAAAAAAAACCAATACAGGAACCTCAAGGGAGATGGGGGAGGGGTCAAGCGGCAGCGAAGCAGCAGAAGCAGCAGCAGCCAAAACAGCAGCCGGGGAAGATAGGTGCAGCTGAAGCAGCAGAAGCCAGCAGAAGAAGGGGGAGAACAAGCTGTGCTTCTAGACATTAAGCACTTGATTCCCCAATGAAATTATATTCATTTATCTATTGTTGCCATTATATGGCCTATCCCTGGAGCGTTCATCTTTCCCCTATGTCTGAGCTAGAAAATCAGCTCAAACGACCACAATCCACCCCTTTAATATAATTTACCATTGCAGCATCAAGTCATTCTATGTAACTAGGGATAACATCAGTATCATAGATGGTCATTGTCCAGGCTTCAAGCATCATTCTTCAATTTCCGGTCATTCAACTTCTCATTTCCGTCTGTCTCAGGCATTGGCTAGCTCAATGGTTTTCTAGAACAGTCAGATGTTTTCTTCGATGAGTGGAATAGACCAGGACTCGTGGCACTCACAGGGTTCATGCTCATGGAGAGTGGGCTCTTCATGGCTTTTGGGTACCACAATCATCTGCAAAAGAACTCATAACAACATATCTACATTCTTTCTGCCAATGTCAGATTCTTTTGTGGCACACATTGTATTTCACCATTCTTCCGCATAACCCAATATGTATGACCAGGTCCTTCAGCAGAAACCACCCCTCGGACAGGTGTAGCCTCCCCCGAAGGGGAGAATACCCAAACAGACTTGCCCAACAAATTCTTTTCACGAATGACAGGAACCCTGTCACCTTCTACCTTTTGTAAGACCTCTGAATGAGCTGGGCCAGCTCAGTTGGTGGAACCTCTACTATTCACTACCCAAGTGGCTTGGGCTAGATGTTTCTCTCAGTTCTTTAAGGTTCCTCCCCCCATTGCCTTTAAAGTTGTTTTCAGCAAGCCATTGTAGCGTTCAATTTTGCCTGAGGCAGGTGTCGGGGTCCGGAGGCTGGTGAGAGGCGAGATCGGGGCACTGAAGAGTCGACTCAGCAGCTTCTATGCATCAGTACAATTTTATTAGGGTAGTGCAGTGTCTTATATAGTGCTCAGAGGAGGTGTATCCAGCCAGCCTGAGGCTGGCACAAGTGGACAGTACAGATTGGCCCAAAGCCATGTGCAGGGTGCAGATAGGTTACCCTGTGCCAAAACAACCTGTGGTTCCACCCCAGGGGCCTGGCAGGTCCAGCCCTCTGCATGTGTGTGTGGGTTGCTCACAGTCCACAGCCTAGCTTCCTTGAGCCAGCAAGCTCAAGGACATCTCCCATCACAAGGTCTCATGTTTACAGCTCATGCCCCGCTGCGGGAGAACTTTTCCCACAATACCCCCTTCTTTTTCTTTTAAGCAACCCACATCCGATCTTATATAAGCTGTGTTTGGTACAAGTGCAGGTCAATAATGCTAAAGTAAAGAGAATGCATCTCTTAAGAGCCCTTTTGCTAGTGGCAATAGTCTGGCAAGCTAACCACCCAAGCTCAGCTAACAATCCCAAAAGCTATTCTTGCAAGCGACAGTAAGTCAAATGATCAAAAACCCAAAAGTCCAGACGAACGTTACAGTCACAGGAGAGTGCAGATTCGCCACGTCTTTGTTGGTTCAGTGTAGCAGCCAGTGTTGTAGAGTTGCAGATGTATCAGCTGTCCAATATTTCTCCTCAGACTCCCATAGTTTTGGATTCACTCTATAGTTCTCAGAAATCTCGATGTTCTCATCACACTCCTTAGCTATGAGTTACGTCTGTCCATTGTGCTTTAAGAACTACAAACCTCTAAATACAGTACAAAGATATGCCTTAGATGTTGCTTTCAGGCTATTCTATTAGGCCTTTTCCCACAGTTCTTCATTTGCTTTTAGAATTTAGGGCAGTGTTTTTTATCCCTTGCAGGGCCCTTGCAAGAGACAAAAGTCACATTGCCATCTTGTGCCAATATGAGTGGGCTTTGGCCTTTAGAAAAAGGAGCTAAACTGAATCTATTCCATTACACCATAATCACTGAAAACTCATGAAAATACCCAAATTCATTAACCATGATTCAAACCTTATAATCCATACACATATAGCCATCATTTCAATACTCCTTTCAAGATCTTGTCACAATTCTGCCATCTGAGCAGGATTTCTGCTCACTTTAAGAAAAGGCAGCCTAATCATAGTCAAGCTGGTCTCCATCTTAATGCCTGTGAAGATAAGGGATCAAACACAAACAAATACAGAAACAAACACAAACATATTGAGTGCCTAGGCTAACAAACCCATTGATCTTGTCTGCAGAATTTCTTTATACCTGCTTCCTTGTCTTTCTACCCCCTTTTTCCCCCTCTTTTTTTTTTTAATTTTTAATCCCAGTACTACCCAGATATACAGAAAAAACCCAAAACCAGAACATCCCATGATATCCCTATATAAAAAAAAAATCCCATAATTGTCACATTACAAGCTCTTAGCCTTAACTATATTATCTTAGCAGCTTAAAGGTCTAGGAAATGAAGGAAAGAGGAGAAAAAGCAAGGAAAATTCAAGAACTGTGGTACCACAGCAGAGTCAGAATCAGAACAGAGGGGAAAATAAGATCCTCCTAGAAATTCTGATACAATTAGTAATCATTTAACATCCTATTCAGTAAACTCCTAACCTGTAAGATCCAGTACAATCAAAAAGGATAGAGCAAGATACAAAAAATGTGAGTCTGTCACTTTAAGAGTCAAGTCGCCCAAGCTCCATGCAGGGGAGGGAGGCGGGGAAGGAGGAGGGAGAGGGGGCAGGGTGCTTGTGACCCGCGGAGCTGGCGCCATTTTCCAACTTGCAAGCTGGGACGGGAAGGGGGGGGGAAAGCGGCTCCGCACTCCCAGACGACTCGCCGCTCAAGCCGGTCTTCCAAGACCCATCCCCTGGAGTCTTTCTGTTTGTCCATCTGTCTCTTTGGTGTTTTCTTTTTCCCTGTACACACGATCGGTGGGGGGCACGGGGGGGGTGGTTCCGAGTTCTCTGGCATGGGCGCTCCTGCCGTTTCTGCTTTTCATCCCTTTGTCCCTCCATCAATGTGGTGTTACTGGTTAAAAAGTGAAAGTCTCTGTCCTGCATCGCATGCTGTCTTTGGCGGGGACACGGTGATGGGGGGGTTGCATTCCAGACGATCGAACGCGGAAGGAAGGCGCTGCAGCAGCTGGCAGATTCGACACGGCACTGACGGCTGCAAGCAGCCGCTTTGCACGGCAGTCCCAAAAAACTTTTACAAGCTGAGAAGCTTTCGCAGCTTGCCACCTCTGGGCGGCTATCAGCAATCGCCATTACAGGGTGGTGGGAGTGGCTACCGGCAGCCACCATTACGGGTGGTGGTCGGGGGCGGTTCCCGGTGATGCGCGGTCACCATTCCACCGAAAGTGAGAGGGGGGGTGGGCTCCGTTAAGCGGCAGGACTCTGAAAGTGAGGGGGGGGGGGGGGGGGGGGGGGGGGTTGGGGTTGCTGCTTTGCGGCAACAGCTGCTCCCAGAAAGGATCCGTCTATGTGCAATCACCACTCCCAGGAAACACCCATCTGTATGGTCACATTCACAGTCACGGCAACTGCCGCTACTGAATAATCCCTATATCTATAGGCGATTCCAAATTTCAGTAGATCCCCATATTTTTGGTCACGCCCGTCTTTGCAGGAACTATCCCCCGTGGTTAGTACCGGGTTGCCTGAGACAGAAGAAGAAAAAAAGGAAAGAAAAGCGAGTTTTCCCACCAGGGGGTATGGTAGCGTCCGATCCCTTTCGTTTCTGCCAGCTCCTTACCACGTGGAGGTGAAGCAATGTTCCAGCCCCTCATCGGAGCCCAGCGGCCCATGGGCCGGGCTTAGAGTTTTATTGATTGCGGCCTAGAGGCCTCTTGGTGGTCAGGATGCAGGCTTCAGTGCCTGGCCGCGTAGCGATACGGTGGTTCAATCAGTGTGTTCGGGCGCCATCTGTCGGAGTCCGGAGACCGGCGAGAAGAGAGATTGGGGCACTGACGAGTCAACTCAGCAGCTTGCTATGCATCAGTATGCTTTATTGAGGCAATACAGCGGCTTATATGCCACTTGGAAGAGGCGCGCACAACTAACTTAGTTTGAGATTGGTACAAGTGGAAGGTACAGATTGGCTCAAAGTTATGTGTAAGGCACAGATAGCTTATTCTTTATCAAAACAGCCTGTGGTTCCACCCCAGGGGGCTGGCAGGGTCAGCCCCCTGGAGCTGTGTCCACCCCAGGGGCCAGCAGGTCCAACCCTCTGCAGG
The DNA here is from genome assembly GCF_015220805.1 of Pogoniulus pusillus. Classification (NCBI taxonomy): domain Eukaryota; kingdom Metazoa; phylum Chordata; class Aves; order Piciformes; family Lybiidae; genus Pogoniulus; species Pogoniulus pusillus. Next base: position 1,373,639 of record NW_026974535.1, on the reverse strand, counting down.
TGTGCGTGGGTTGCTCACAGTCCACAGCCTAGCTTCCTTGGAGCCTGCGAGACTCCAAGGACATCTCCCATCACAAGGTCTCATGTTTACAGCTCATGCCCCGCTGGAGAACTCTCCCACAGGCAGGTGCATAATAGGGGATGTGATAGATCCATTCAATGCCATGCTCTTTGGCCCAAGTTTTTATGAGATTATTTTTAAAGTGGGTGCCATTATCCGATTCAATTCTCTCTGGAGCACCATGTCGCCACAGGATTTGTCTTTCCAAGCCCAAAATGGTGTTACGTGCAGTAGCATGGGAAACTGGATAGGTTTCCAGCCATCTGATGCTTCCTTCTACCATGGTCAGCACATGCTGCTTTCCAGTCCGAGAACGAGGTAGAGTGATGTAATCAATCTGCCACGCTTCACCGTATTTGTACTTTGCCCACCGCTCACCATACCACAAGGGCTTCAGACACTTGGCTTAATAGCAGCACAAATATCACAGTCATGTATAACTTGTGTTATAGTATCCATGGAGATGTTGATTGCTCTATCCCGTGCCCATTGGTAGGTAGCATCTCTGCCTTGATGACCTGAGGAATCATGGGCCCATCGGGCTAAGAACAGTTCACCTCAGTGTTCCCAATCCAAATCCAAATCACAATTCACATCGGTTTGAAACACCTTGGCAGCCAAATCTGCCTGATGGTTGTGCTGATGTTCCTCAGTAGCTTTACTTTTGGGCATAGAATCATAGAATCAACCAGGTTGGAAGAGACCTCCAAGATCATCGAGTCCAACCTATCACCCAGCCCTAGCCAGTCAACTAGACCATGTCACTGAGTGCCTCATCCAGTCTTTTCTTGAAGACCCCCAGGGACGGTGCCTCCACCACCTCCCTGGGCAGCCCATTCCAATGGGAAATCACTCTCTCTGTGAAAAACTTCTTCCTAACATCCAGCCTATACCTACCCTGGCACAACTTGAGACTGTGTCCCCTTGTTCTATTGCTGGTTACCTGGGAGAAGAGGCCAACCCCTACCTGGCTACAATGTCCCTTCAGGTAGTTGTAGACAGTAATAAGATCACCCCTGAGCCTCCTCTTCTCCAGGCTAAACAGGCCCAGTTCCCTCAACCTCTCCTCATAGGATTTGTGTTCCAGGCCCCTCACCAGCTTCGTTGCCCTTCTCTGGACATGTTCCAGTACCTCAACATCTTTCTTGAATTGAGGGGCCCAGAACTGGACACAGTACTCAAGGTGTGGCCTGACCAGTGCTGAGTACAGGGGAAGAATAACCTCCCTTGTCCTACTGGCCACACTGTTCCTGATGCAGGCCAGGATGCCATTGGCTCTCTTGGCCACCTGGGCACACTGCTGGCTCATCTTCAGCTTACTATCTATCAGTACCCCCAGGTCCCTTTCCTCCTGGCTGCTCTCCAGCCACTCAGTCCCCAGCCTATAGCGCTGCTTGGGGTTATTGTGGCCGAAGTGCAGAACCCTGCACTTGGCCTTGTTAAATCTCATCCCATTGGCCTCTGCCCACCCATCCAGCCTGTCCAGGTCCCTCTGCAGGGCATGTGAGCGTCTGTGTCGTACTCTTACAGGGATTTTCTCTAGACGGGTAGCAATGTCCTGCCGTATGTCAGCAGCCCAAATTGGCTTTCCTTTCTGTTGCAAATTATTTCTTTTCCAGTCCTTTAGCCAACCCCATAAGGCATTAGCCACCATCCACGAATCAGTATAGAGGTAAAGCATGGGCCAATTCTCACGCTCAGCCACATCAAGAGCAAGTTGGATAGCTTTTACCTCTGCAAACTGGCTCGACTCACCTTCTCCAGCTTTTGCTTCAGCCACTGCTCGCATAGGGCTCCAAACTGCAGCTCTCCATTTTTGCTTGTTTCCAACAAGGCGACAGGAACCATCAGTAAATAGAGCATAGTTCCTTTCCTCTTCAGACCAATTACTGTAAGGAGGAGCTTCCTCAGCCTGATTTATTCGCTCCTCTGGAGGATTTATACAGTTTGTGCTTTCTGGCCAGTTAGTGATCATCTCCACTATGCCAGGTCCCCATGCATGCTCGCTGTGTTATGAGAGCCATCCACTTAGACCAGGTAGCATCGGTTGCGTGATGTGGCGATGACCCCTTTCCCTTAAACATCCAGTGTCGCTGTTAGGCGCTGTTAGCATGCTGACTGTTCCCAAAGTTGAGGAAATGGACTTACAGAATCCAATATGGATTGTAAATGTAAGACGTTTAATACACAAATCAGAAGGCTTTTTATACTATTACAGGATTACATGTCGATTTCTAATTGGTCCATGCAATACATTTTTGTGGTTTAAAACATAATCATTAGTAGATACAAAAAGGTATTTTTATAAGCAGTACGTGTGCTCATATATCAAACCCTACATTTCCAGATGTGCAGATCCTTTGTTCTAAGGTATATTCATGACTGATTCATTACTTGTTTTACTTTGCACAGCTGTACCACAAGGACGCAACATCCTCAGGCCAACTCTGCTTTTTTTTTTCATAGAAAGCACGAAGCGGACACAGTGTCCTTGGGCTGACCGGTGTCTTACCCGCTGTGTTCCAATCGCCTACATATCGATTGCAAAGCAACAGCCCCTACAAAATTCCCCACATCTCCCCCTTTCTTTTCAAACACTGTAGCAGCGATCCGATGCATCTGCCAGGATAGACATCGGAAGATGCAGGGTCCTAAAAATAACACAACAATAACAATAAGTAATACTATTCCTACAGTTTTGATTAACTCTTTTGCCCAAGCTGAAATTCCCCATGACATTAGCCAATCATCAAAGGGGTTATGATTCGCTGTAATTTTCTCTGTATGATGCTGAAGCCAGTCTACCTTTTTATGGATTGAATCACTATGATCAGACAAGTTAAAACAACACATTCCTTCTACCTCTTCACAGCCTTTTCCTTGTACTAAAAGCAAGTAATCTATAGCTGCTCTATTTTGCAGGGTAGCCTTTCGCAAACTATTTTGATCTACTGCAAGCTGAGAAATAACACTAGTAGTAACATTAGCTTGTTTTGCTGTCCAACATGCTAATCTCTGAATGGCTGACAAGGCATGTGCTGTTCCTATAGGAGGAAACAATGCTCCAAAAACTCTTGCTGTATGAGACCAAAGCTCCACTTCATCATTACAATCAGAGGTTAACATTTCTACATTTCTACGATTTCTTAATAGAGTTGCACTACTTGCAATATGATTTCGGATAAATTCTGAAGTAGGAGTTAGCAAAGAAAGGTGACCAATGTAACATGGCCCTCCGTTACTTTCTTTTGGGATTCCAAGCCACGCTCTTCTACCACAAATCAGGAACACATTTCTAGGCAGTCTTAAGGCTTTGGTAATGTTAAGGCACATACCATTTGTGTTCCAACCATAAACCGTGTCTTTAGCACAAAAATCAGAGGTACTCCAATAAGGAAAATGATAGGATGTTAGATCTGTTATTTGACGATTCGTCAGATTGTACGAGCCAAATATCAGACATCCTGACTGATTTGGCATTCTACTTCCTAACAGGTTGAACTCTTGAGGATCCCATGGTAAAGGGTCATTGAGGCTTGCAACTATTAATGCCATACAATGACTTATACTTTTTGCTGTAGAACAATCTTGATGTGTGAGAGATGAAAAGGAGGCTACCAAAGTGCGTTGATCATCAAATGGCAACCCTATCAGGCATGTTTTAAATGGGTCTGTGGCTGCTGATAAGTGTAAGCAAAAGGATGGGTTATTTGTCTCCTTTGCCCAATTCACCCAAAAGTTGTCTTCACTACCCCACCCAAAATTCTCCTGCACCACAAAAATAATTACAATAGCAGATAACCAATACATATTGTTCAACATTTAGCTCAGATCAGTTGTCTCTGGTGACGTTGTGTGCAGCTTCTAAGTCAGCAATTTCTTCTATTGCCGTTTGATCATCCTCCTTGTTTTCCTTGGTTTCAGCATGTAGCCAGGGTCGCACCCACTTGGCTGGCAACCACCGCTCTCCGTCCTCTGTAATGACACAAGCATATCCACGACCCCAAGTTATTAATCTCCATGGTCCATTCCAGGTGGCTGATGAGGGGTCCCAAACTTGCACAGAAACGTGTGTTTCTTTTAAAGGATTGTTTTGGGTAAAATGTCTAAAGATAGGGGTTGACCCAACTTCTTGATTCGACTTTTGTGACCAGAGTTTCCAATTTAAAACATAAATGGCCTTTGAAAGAATATCGTGGGGGGAGTGGGAATGGGAAAACTCCCCCTGTCTTTGAAAAATGGCAATATATCGTTTGAGATCAGAATGCTTTCTTTCAACAATTGCCTGTCCTGTACTATTGTAAGGAATTCCAAATAAATGTTTGATATTCCAGGCTGAAAGAAACGCTTCAACAATTTGGCTTTTATAATTTGGACCATTGTCTGTCTTAATTGTTTGGGGGTTTCCTAATACAGCAAATGCCATTCTCCAATGTCGACACGTTGCTGACGCCCCCGATGATGTCATGGCAGATGCCCACAAGGCTGAACTATATGTATCTACTGTGACATGAACATATTTTAGACGTCCAAATGATGGAACAATTGTAATGTCTGTTTGAAATAACTCTCTTGCCTCAGTCCCCCTAGGATTAGTGCCTTCTGATTGTAGGGGTGAGACCTTGGCACAATCAGGACACGAGGCAATAATGCCACGAGCAGTTTGCAGAGATATAGAGAATTCCTTAGACAAACTTTTTGCAGATTGGTGAAAGAATGCATGACTTACTTGTGCTTGCTTAATTGCCTGAGTGGCTGATTTGACAGAAACAGAAGGTTCATCAGTATCATTTTGCTGGGCTCCAGCACTCACCACCTCATCGGCTTTCGCGTTTCCTTCTGACAAGAATCCAGGCAAGTTAGTATGACTACGAATATGAGTACAAAAATATAAACATTTTCTGTTTAGAATCAAATTCAACAATTGAATAATCACAGCTTCAATAACCTTGTTAGAAATGTGTCCAATAATTGACTCCTCTACTTGATTCACAACAGAAGCTACATACATAGAATCAGTAATAATATTTACAGGGATATTTACAAAGTCTTCAAACACCATTGTTACTGCTTTGAGTTCAAGGCATTGAACGGAAACTCCTTCTAGTTCTTTCACTACAGTCTTCCATTGTTTGGAAGTGTCACACCATTTAGCATAGCCATATTTGTGTGTTTTCCCAGAAGCATCAGTAAAAACTGTAACACCATTTTCAATAGGTTGTTCACATTTCAGTGCTTTCTGGTTTAACATCAATTGAGTACCAAATAGAGGAAATGCAGGATAATGATTATCAATAGATGTAGCAATCACTGCAGTAGCAAAAGAATATGACATGTTACACCATTCTTCTACCACTGATTTCATTGCAAATGGTAACACAATCTTAGTTACTTCTACCCCAAAAACATGACGTACTCTACGTTTTGCCTTTAACAGCAAGGAACCAACAAGGTCAAGTTTGTGTAACAGTGATGCATGAGGCTGACTTTTTGGAAATAACCATTCCAATAGTAGGAATGTCTTCTGATCCTGTTCCTGTCCTATTGCCAAATAGTAATCATTGTCTTGTTGGCATAAATAAACATTGATTGGCAAGGCAGTATTGTAACGATATGCTTGTAATTCAGCTATTTTGTTATTAATTTTTTCAAGTGCCTCATAGTGCTGGTTTTGCAAAACTCTAGGTTCTGCTGGATGTTTTGATCCTTTTAGCAACTCTCTAAGGGGTTCAAGATCTTTATTAGTAATCCCTATCCATTGTCTGATCCATTGCAATTCTCCTAATAATTTTTGGACATCGTTCACTGTTTCTATTTTCACATGTAGTGTAATTTTTTGAGGTCTGATTCTGCTTTCTGTCACTATCAGTCCTAGATAATTCCATGGTTCTTGGGCCTGAATCTTATCTTTTGCAATTGTCAATCCCCAGTGCTTAAGAGTCTGTGATAATGTAGTCTTTTCAGTTTCTGTTAAGGGAATGGGAGAAGCAATCAAGATATCATCCATATAATGTAATACCACGTATGTAGGGTGTGAACTCTTCCAATTTTGTAATGCTTGGTTAACATACCATTGACATATGGTTGGGCTATTACGCATTCCCTGTGGCAGAACTATCCATTCAAATCTTCTCATGGGGGCACTGTTATTCTTTGATGGTATACTAAAGGCAAATCGTTGAGTATCAGCAGGATCGAGTGGAATACTAAAGAAACAATCCTTAAGATCAATAATGTAGACAGCCCAATTAACAGGTATTGCAGCTGGAGAAGGTAGGCCTGGTTGTAACGCTCCCATTGGCGTCATTTGCTCATTAACAGCACGAAGATCGTGCAAAATCGCCATTTTCCTGATTTTTTCTGTATAACAAAAACTGGAGTGTTCCAAGGACTAAAAGATTCTTTTATATGGCCTTTCTCTAATTGTTCATCCACAAGCTGGTTCAGGTGCTCCAATTTTTCATCAGTGAGCGGCCACTGATCAACCCACACAGGCTTATCAGTTTTCCAAGTCAGCTTAATAGTGGGAAGAGCACCTTTGTCAGTGGCCGCTATGGAAAAGGAGTAGACAAAACAAGTTGCCATTGGGAGAGTACATCTCGACCTAGCAACCATAAGGGTGTGTTCATGATTACAGGTGTTACTTTTGCAATGTTCCCCTCATTGTCTTTGATGTCCAATAACACAGCACTTTTTCTCATTTCTGCTAGTCCTGCTATTCCCAAAACCTTCTCAGATGAATTTACAATTGGCCACGCTTTTGGCCAATATGCAGCTGGCACTATAGTGACATCTGCACCCGTGTCAATCATCATCTCAGCTGTAATGGTTTTAGGGGTGATCTGAGTGTCGGGATGGATAATGGTAACAGAACGTGTAGGTTTGTTGTTAGTTATCACCTCAGAGAAAGCTATTAGTGGCTCTGTAGACCCAAACCCTCCTGTTCCTCTGATTTTAGGTGTTGAATGTGGTACACAGGCTTTGAAAGGAATCAATTGTGCTATCTTACTGCCTTTTGGAATGGTAATTGGTGGTGTAAAAACATTAACCATAATGTGAATAACTCCTGTGAAGTCACTATCGATTAATCCTGGTTGTACAAAAATTCCAGTTCTTGTAGCTGAAGATCTTCCTATTAGTAAGGCAGAAAGTCCATACCCTAATGGTCCTTTACTGGTAGTAGGGATTAGTGTAACCTCCTGTGTTGTGATTGTTATTGTTTCACTTACGACCAAATCGAGGCCAGCGCTTCCTCTGGTGGCGGCGAGTAGATCGTCGAGGCAGCCTCCATTGTGGGGGGTCCGGTCGCTTAAGATGAGGTCTGAGCCGCGCCCCCCACGCGGCCTCCCCCGTTTCCCTGCTGGGGCACAAGAGGTGTTCCATCCTTCTTAAATCGGGATTTGCAGTCTGACGCTCTGTGTCCGAACTTGTCACACTTGTTGCAGGTTCCTGCGAATGGAGAACTCATCGACGATACTTGGTTAGTAACAGCCTTAATTGTAGGACAATGCTTCTTAAAATGTCCCGTCTGTCCACATTTAAAACATACAGGATTTGAGCCCCTGTCCCCCTTTCCTTGTGGCGAGCATTTGGACAATGCAGCTGCTAATGCAGAGGCATGAATTCGAGCCTTTTCCTTCTCTTCTTCCATCGGGGCTCGAGAACATTGTTCTACCATTTGCAGTAAAGAAGCAGCAGGGGGTAAAGTGGCAATTAACCTCCGACATGCAGCATTGGCATTTTGCATAGCAATCTCTTTTACCAATGTCTCTTTCATGTTGGCTGGAATGTCAGGTGCCATTTCAACACCTTCTGTAATTCTGTCAACAAATGCCATAAATGACTCATTATCTTTCTGTTTAATTTGCAAGTATGGTTGTTTTGGAGTGCCGACCTGTGGCAAACTGGCGAAAGCTTCAAGGGCAGCCACTTTGCTTTGAGCCAGAATCCGCAAGTCTAGCGCAGCTTGCCGCTGTGGGTCAACGTACTGACCGTTCCCCATTAATTGCTCTAGGGAGGCCACCCGTAAGGGATCTCCGTGCGGCAGTGTCAAGTTATCAAGCTGTTTCTGCTCTAATCTTTCCTGCCACTTGTTAACAAACATCATATAACTCGTAGGTCCCAGCATCAGTTCAAACAGATGTTTAATGTCTGTGGGTATTAGTGTCTGATGTTTTATAAATGTTTCCATCTGTCTTCTGACCAGTCGATTGTCTATTCCATAATCTAAAATTGCTTTCTGTATTTTGGCAACTGTGGTCCAATCTATAGGCTGCCAGTTTCTCTGTCCATTATTATCAATAGTTACTGGTGCAGCTGTAAACTGAAAATCCCCAGTAATTTCAGCATTGGTTACAACTCCCTTCCACCGGTTTGACATGTCAAAGTTGGGATCTTTTGGAATGTAATCAGAATTTCTCTGTTTAGGAGTCTCCTTTGACTTTTCCTCATTCGCTTTCCCTCTCCACCACTTCCAGACATTATCCACCATTCCACTTGCTGAATCCTCTTTCCTTTTATACTGAGGATACAATGCAAACCAATCTGCAAGCTTTCTCTTATCCTCCGCAGACAGTCTCGCTTCTGAACCATACTTAGACCGCAAATACCAATCGCCCTCCTCTATGTTCATTTCACCATCTCTGATACTTTGTAACACCCGTTGACGAGCCCTTTCCACTGACATTTTACCATCTGTATTTTTCTCTTCAGTAACAGCAGCAGGGTGAACACAATTACCAGACTCAATCTTTGTTAATTGTTTCTCAACATTTTTCAGACCTTCAACAATAGACTTATGTGCCTTGCGATAACTCTCTTTAACCACCCTTGATTTGGAACCTTTATCCAACCGTTGCATCTCATTCAATAGTTTAGTCATTGCATCTGCCTGCTCATGTAAAAGAGTCTTTAACTCCTCTTCCTCAGGAGGCAGAGGGACAGTTGCAGGATCTATTTGCGGAGCTGATGGTACCGCTTGTCCCACTTCCATAGGCTCGGGGACTTGTGAACCTCCCGCTCCCTTATCGGGGTCCCAATCAGGAATGAGATAATCGTAAGGACCTTGGGTAGCAGGGCAAACAGTTTTCGTCTCAGTTTTTGTCTCCGCGGCAGTTTTTGTCTCCGCCCCCGATCCCGATGTTACTTTATTTTTAGCGTCTTTCAAGATGGTCTGAATTATTGCTTCAACTTCTGCCTCTGCTCCTATTTTTTGTACTAAGAGACTGATCTGTCGATAGGTTGAAGCAAGTCTTTTTGCTTCTTTATTATCAGTCTGGACAGATTCCCATATTTCCTCCCCTATATGCTTCCACGTCTCGTCTTTAAAAACTTGTGCAGTTTCCTTGAGTAAGCCTCTACGGCGTGCCCAAGACAACAAATCTGTCACTAGAGCCCGATCCAGCGGGTCTCCAGCTTTCTGTCCAAATTTCAACAAGGCTTCAACAGAAGCTTTTTCTATTCCCGGGGCCGTATTCCCCATTCCGCGCCTTTTCCCTGCTCAAGGCAGCCGACTCACCCGCTGAGTCGAAAATCCGTGGTACCACTCACGCCTCTCTCGGACGTCCGGCCGCAGCCGCCGCGGAATTTCTTTTCTTTTTCCCCGCTTTGCAGTCAGCTCAGCTCTCTTCCCGGGTATCAGGTCTCTTGCTGATCATGTCGGGGGTCACCAGATGTCGCTGTTAGGCGCTGTTAGCATGCTGACTGTTCCCAAAGTTGAGGAAATGGACTTACAGAATCCAATATGGATTGTAAATGTAAGACGTTTAATACACAAATCAGAAGGCTTTTTATACTATTACAGGATTACATGTCGATTTCTAATTGGTCCATGCAATACATTTTTGTGGTTTAAAACATAATCATTAGTAGATACAAAAAGGTATTTTTATAAGCAGTACGTGTGCTCATATATCAAACCCTACATTTCCAGATGTGCAGATCCTTTGTTCTAAGGTATATTCATGACTGATTCATTACTTGTTTTACTTTGCACAGCTGTACCACAAGGACGCAACATCCTCAGGCCAACTCTGCTTTTTTTTTTCATAGAAAGCACGAAGCGGACACAGTGTCCTTGGGCTGACCGGTGTCTTACCCACTGTGTTCCAATCGCCTACATATCGATTGCAAAGCAACAGCCCCTACAAAATTCCCCACAATCCAGTTCAAAACTGGTAATCTGGGAGCCAAAAGAAGCTGAGAGTCTGTTCCAATTACTTGAGAAGCAGCTTTTACACCTTCATAAGCAGCAAGGATCTCTTTCTCCATAGGTGTATAGTTTGCTTCTGACCCTCTGTATTCTCTACTCCAGAAACCAAGTAGTCGACCATGTGTTTCTCCTGGGGCTCTTTGCCATAGGCACCAGGTTGAACCATTATCACTCGCAGCCATATACAGAATGTTCTTAATGTCTGGACCAGTTCAAAAAGGCCCCAAACCCATTGCATGAACTACTTCCTGCTTTATCTGATCAAAGGCTGCTTGTTGTTCAGGTCCCCACTGAAAGTTGTTCCTCTTTCGAGTTACATCATACAAAGGTTTTACAATTTGGCTATATCCAGGGATGTGCAGCCTCCAAAATCCAACTGTTCCCAAGAAAGACAATGTGCCCTTCTTATTTGTGGGATTTGCCATGGCAGAAACTTTATTTATCACATCCATTTGTGTCGGAGTCCAGAGGCTGGTGAGAGGCAAGATCGGGGTACTGTCGACTCGACTCAGCAGCTTCTATGCATCAGTACAGCTTTATTAGGGTAGCAAAGCCTCTTATATAGTGCTCAGAGGAGGTGTATACAATCAGCCTGGGGCTGGCAAAAGTGGACAGTACAGATTGGCCCAGAGCCACGTGCAAGGTGCAGATAGGTTGCCCTGTGCCAAAACAACCTGTGGTTCCCACCCCAGGGGCTGGCAGGTCCAGCTCCCTGCAGGTGTGCGTGGGTTGCTCACTGTAGCTTCCAGCTCAAGGACATTCTTCCATCACAAGTTCTCATGTTTACAGCTCATGTCCCACTGCAGGAGAATTCTCCCACAATACCCCCTCTTTTTCCTTTTGAGCAACCCACGTCCAATCTCATATAGGCCATGTTTGACACAGGTATGAATGATACAGGTGCAAATCAATAATGGGAAAGTTAAGAGAATGTATCTGTTAAGAGCCTTTTAGCTAGTGGCAATAGTCTGGCAAGCTGACCACCCAAGCTCAGCTAACAATCCCAAAAGCTATTCCTGCAAGCAACAGTAAGTCAAATGTTCAAAAACCCAAAAGTCCAGATGAACATCACAGTCATAGGAGAGTGCAGATTCGCCACGTCTTTGTTGGTTCTGTGTGGCAGTCGATGTTGTAGAGCCACAGATGAGTCAGCTGTCAAATATTTCTCCTCAGACTCTCATTGTTCTGGAGGAGAAAAAGCAAAGAAAATTCAAGAACTGTGGTACCACAGCAGAGTCAGAATCAGAACAGAGGGGAAAATAAGATCCTCCTAGAAATTCTGATACAATTAGTAATCATTTAACATCCCATTCAGTAAACTCCTAACCTGTAAGTTCCAGTACAATGAAAAGGATAGAAACAGCATTAAGATTGACGTCAATACTCATATAGGTAGCAAGATACAAAAATACGAGTCTGTCACTGTAAGAGTCAAGATGCCCAGCTCCACACTGGGGGAGGGAGGGGTGCAGGCAGGCCGTGCTGACCGCGCACCAGGGGAGGGAGGCGGCAGGGTGCTGGTGTCCCGCGGAGCCATCGCCATTCTCCAACTTTACAAGCCGGGAGGGGAGGGGGAGGCGGCTCCACCAATCTCCAACTCTGTAAGTGGTGGGGGGGGGTTCTGCTGGCGGTGAAACTCAGAAAGGGGGGGGGGGGGCGGCTCGCACTCCCAGGCGACTTGCCGCTTGAGCCGCTCTCCCAACCCCATCCCCCAGAGTCCTTCTGTCTCTTTGGTGTTTTCCTTGATGGCGAGCCGGACCATCAGGGTTCTCAGAAGAGCACCTGAGCGGGTTATTTAGCGGCACCCAGCAAGTCAGTTCGTACGCAAGGCTGCAGTAGTTCTAAGAAAGAGTTTAAACTGAAGAACTTGTTGCTTCTGTCGGGGGCCATTGCTCCGAAAGTGAGGGGGGGGCTGCTGCTTTACGGCAACTGCCCCCCATATTTAATAGTCCTATTTTTGCTGGATTTACGGCTTTCCGGATCTAATACCGGTTGCCTGAAAAAAAAAAAAATGGCTTCTCCCGGAAAAAAACCCAGGCCGCCTCCCAGCTACCCCTACCAGCAAGGGGCACCTGAAAACGGCTTTCCCTCTGCAGTAGAGGGTGCCTGAGTAAGAAAGACGAATGAAAACGGAATAAAAATTTGTGTGTGCCATCACAAAGCACCTACAGGGTGGCCAAGGGATCAGGCCCAGCCAGCATGGGTTTAGGAAGGGCAAGTCCTGCCTCACCAACCTGATCTCCTTTTATGATCAGGTTACCCGCCTGGTGAATGTGGGGAAGGCTGTGGATGTAGTCTACTTGGACTTCAGCAAAGCCTTTGACACTGTCTGCCACAAGAAGCTCCTAGTCAATCTGGCAGCTCATGGTTTGGACAGATTCACTCTGTGCTGGATCAAGAACTGGCTGGATGGCAGAGCTCAGAGTGTGGTGGTGAATGGTGCCACATCCAGTTGGCAGCCAGTCACTAGTGGTGTTCCACAAGGATCAGTGCTGGGCCCAGTCCTGTTCAATATCTTTATTGATGACCTGGATGAGGGGATTGAGTCCAGCATCAGTAAGTTTGCAGATGACACCAAGCTAGGAGCAGGTGTTGATCTGTTGGAAGGTAGGAGAGCCCTGCAGAGGGACCTGGACAGGCTGGATAGGTGGGCAGAGGCCAATGGGATGAGATTTAACAAGGCCAAGTGCAGGGTTCTGCACTTTGGCCACAACAACCCCAAGCAGTGCTATAGGCTGGGGACTGAGTGGCTGGGGAGCAGTCAGGAGGAAAGGGACCTGGGGGCACTGATAGACAGTAAGCTGAAGATGAGCCAGCAGTGTGCCCAGGTGGCCAAGAGAGCCAATGGCATCCTGGCCTGCATGAGGAACAGTGTGGCCAGTAGGACAAGGGAGGTTATTCTTCCCCTGTACTCAGCACTGGTAAGGCTACACCTTGAGTGCTGTGTCCAGTTCTGGGCCCCTCAATTCAAGAAGGATGTTGAGGTGCTGGAACATGTCCAGAGAAGGGCAACAAAGCTGGTGAGGGGCCTGGAACACAAATCCTATGAGGAGAGGTTGAGGGAGCTGGGCCTGTTTAGCCTGGAGAACAGGAGGCTCAGGGGTGATCTTATTACTGTCTACAACTACCTGAAGGGGCATTGTAGCCAGGTGGGGGGTGGCGTCTTCTCTCAGGCAACCAGCAATAGAACAAGGGGACACAGTCTCAAGTTGTGCCAGGGTAGGTATAGGCTGGATGTTAGGAAGAAGTTTTTCACAGAGAGAGTGATTTCCCATTGGAATGGGCTGCCCAGGGAGGTGGTGGAGGCACCGTCCCTGGGGGTCTTCAAGAAAAGACTGGATGAGGCACTTAGTGCCATGGTCTAGTTGATTGGATAGGGCTGGGTGATAGGTTGGACTGGATGATCTTGGAGGTCTCTTCCAACCTGGTTGATTCTATGATTCTATGATTCTATCTCCTTAGATTAGTTCTCTTATGTCCATCTCTCGCAAGCACTGAACCCCCTGTTCAATTGTATTCCAGCGTAAGGGTCTCCAGGGTAAATCACCCCTGTTGGGGTACTGCAGTACCACAGCTGTCAATACGCATGACCAGAGGTTAGAGTTTCCACCGAGATGTCCTAAGTGCTTATCTATGCCATTGTCTCTCGAGAAAACTCCCAACTGCCTTACTGTCCGAGGGTTTATTTCTATGGTTTCCATGCCTCCATCCCAGCATCTGTTCAGCCAACTCATCAGCAGTTCTCACTCTTTCCGGGCATAGTCTTGCCTAATATGCCTGACCTCCTTCCTTGGCAACGGGGATTTCTCATCATCATCACTATCATCTTTCTCCTGAGTATATTTTCCCTTAACCCTAGCCTTTCCACTCCTTGTGCCCACAAGGGCACTGGCCTTCACACCAGCTGATGTACCTTCTCCTGGACCCTCTTCCCTTTGCTTCATGAGTTGAGCAGACTTCTGAAGCTCCTCATCCACAGCAAAAGGGTTACCCTGCTCTGGTTTATTCCCATCGTCATCTGAGCTATCTCGACCCCCAAGGCTAGCTGCCATTTTTCTCCTCGTTTTAATCCGAGCAAGGGAGACCTTATCTAAAGTAAACTGTGTCTTACTCTGGGAGGTGCCTTTCATTGAATCATCTGAATTTTGTTTGTCTGCCTGGCTCTGTTCCTCACGTGGTAGTGGAGCAGAGGCTGAGGCAGAAGGACCCTTCCCCACAGCAGCAGCAGCAGCAGACGGTTCAGCAGAGACAAGCGGGGCTAAGGCAGGAGCAGTGGAATTAGCAGGCTCGATGGCATTAGTGGGCTCACCCTCCGAGGACCCCAACGCATCCCCCGGTACCGCTTCCGGTCCCCTGGTTGCAGGTGAAAGAACCTTTGCCTCAGCAGCCTCTCTACTGGCAGAGGCTCTGGTGTCAGCGACCCTCCTACAGATCAAAACATTCGAGCCGCATTTTCCACAAACCAGTTCCTCAACTTTATCTGTCCGAGGGACTTTGCCATAGCCCACACCGTCTGCAGCCAGATCTGCCGCCGCCGCAGCAGCCCTTTGTGACTGCACTTCTGCAGGGGTTCCATCGCCTCTACCTTTACTTTCCTCCGTTCTATTTGGTACGAATGGGAACCAGATTGTTTCCTGCCTCCATGCTTCAGGGTCAGTGGGGTACGGGGCACGTCCAACAATCTTTTCTCCTCTCAAAGGTCCTGAGGCAGGACATTTTGCTGCTCTACAAGCAGTCTGTCTGCCCGGTGCCGTGGCCTTCCCTCCCCCGCTTCAGTCGCAGACTGTTTCTTTAACCCTTAGCTCCCTGCTATTGCCTCTGGAAAAGGTAAAAAGCTCACTTATAGCTTGTTTGTTCCTGTATCTCTCTCGTCTCCACACTACAACCAGACCTACAATAGCAGCCAAAACCATCAAATTTAAACATATAAGGCAGGCTATTGGGTAGCTCAGGTCTTCCAAATAACTCCTAGTCTCTGACACCAGTGTAACATACGGCACACCCTCAACGACATTCCTAAACCCTAAAACATTCCTAACAACATCTCCAACCTTCATTAGGCTTTTACCGAGTCCCAGAATGAACACACCTGGTAGTGCACCATAGTGGTAAAACAGTGCTGAACTGATAAAGTCAGAATTGAGGCAATAATAGGCCAGTATATATCAAACAAATTCATTTTTCCCTGATGTTCTTATTCTGATTATCAATCAAAAGGGAAAAAAAAAAACCAAACCAATATCGTGCCCCACATTTGGAAAAGCACCAAAATTAATGTCCCGGGTTAGGGCAGATCCCTCCCCCGGGGAGAAATAAACTCACCAAAACACAGATTTTTTTTTTTTTTGAAAGTCAGGGAAAGATGAAAAAACTATTTCTTATAGTATAACAATGTAAAGAGAGATAATAACTAGAGAAGGAAGAAAAAAAAACAATGCAGTAACCTTAAGGGAGATGGGGGAGGGGTCAAGCGGCAGCGAAGCAGCAGAAGCAGCAGCAGCCAAAACAGCAGCCGGGGAAGATAGGTGCAGCTGAAGCAGCAGAAGCCAGCAGAAGAAGGGGGAGAACAAGCTGTGCTTCTAGACATTAAGCACTTGATGCTCCAATGAAATTATATTCATTTATCTATTGTTGCCATTATATGGCCTATCCCTGGAGCGTTCATCTTTCCCCTATGTCTGAGCTAGAAATCAGCTCAAACGGCCACACATGCTAGCCCTTCTGAGACAATATATACCTGCCTATTTTTCTAATAAAGTGGAATTTTGGCTTGCATCAAGTCGTTGCCCTGTCCCTTCATCACGGCAGAGTCATGAAAGCATAAAGAATATTTCAACACTGAAATCTTCGAAGTCTGACTTTTACTTTCTGAGCACACAAAGGTAACAATGCTTCACAAGGCAATAGTAGCTCCTCAGATTTTAGTAAAAAAGGTGTTCATGCTCTAATATCTGAATTATAAGAGTGAAGACCAGAATCTTCCTTCTACAGCACAAGTAACATTCTCAACATAACTGTCATTTGCACTTCAATAAGCAGCAATGTATTGCTATTTCTGAATTTGCCCAAGTATAGAAAGCCTGCCTAGCTGAAAGGTGCCTTCAAGAAAGAAAAAGCATTTCTATACAAAAAGTGATATTGACTGTTGCAGAGAAACAATATAGCAGAAACGTTTTCAACATCAGATATACAGTCAAAGAAATAATTTACACTTTAAGAAGCTTACTACCTACTACATGTACCCCCCTTTACACATACCCCCCCCCTGTATCATACACCATATGTTCATTTAAATTAGGTTCTTCACTTCTCTGGATGGAGAAGTTAATATTCAGTAGTCTATTAAGCCTGGGTCCTAAAAGTTCAGAAGTTCAGGCTGTGTTCAGTGCCTTTTATCTTCAGACAGTCCCCCCCACTGATTTACAGCAAGACCCAGACAAGGCCATTAGCAGAGGCACATTTTGATTTACATACACATAGATAAAGTGAACTGTCTGATTCTTTCTTTGTTATTTCAACTCTCTCCCCACAATTCTTCATTTGTAAAGACACCACCCATCTTTATCCTATCAATGCCTCTTCTTATTTCAGTAATTGTCTGCTGGTGTTGCACCTGCCAGAGTAATGATCTTAGACACCAATATGGTTAGATAATCGTTCTCCATTTATTTCCATGTTACAGCGAGTTATATGCTTACTTGGAAAAGGCGTGCATAGCTAACTTAGTTCGAGATTGGTACATGTGGAAGGTACAGATTGGCTTAAGGTTATGTGTGAGGTACAGATAGGTTAACATATAAACAACCTGTAGGGTCAGCCCCCTGTGGCTGGCTGACTCTGCCCACATGCAGCTGCATGTGGGGGGTGTTATCCACCACCTGGTTTCTTGCCTCCGAGATGGATTCAAGGACACTCTGCAGCACGGGGTTGCTCATTGCTTATCAGTTTATGTCCTGTTAGCAAGAAATCCCTACACAATTGTCTTTACAAAATTCATTTACCATTAACTTAATCTTTTCCTCTTGGGTTATTTGGTAAGGATCTAAGCTGCTTCCTTTCCATGGTCATTCTCCACTCATCAGGAGGTGTCCACAGACCCAGCAATTAGTTATATTTAAGTTCTCTGCCACTTTTTCTCCTAGATCTACAAATAATTTTTTGCCTACAAAAGGGAGTCCTCATTCATTTTCTAACTCTTCCTTGAGCTCACTTTATTTCGAGTTAACAGTTTAGAAACGTGCTTTTAAGGGTTTTGTCATATTCTGTATTAGTTTTTCTTTGGCCTGAAACCCCCCTTTTATCACTAAGATTCCATTATCCTAGCTTACTGAAGGAGATCCAGGGTTCCCTTTTTGGTCATGTCTAACATCTATTGATGCCTCCTATGCCCAGATTTTGGGCCATCCAATAGGTCTGTCCTAGTTCAGTATACTCCCTAGGGTTCCAATACCACCCTGGGTGTAATATGCAAAGCTATAGTGTCTATTCCTTCCAATTTTGTCCTGTTGGCAACACTGTGTACAAAGTGTGGCTTTAATGACTGTAACAGAAGTCATTATAAGCCATAATAACTGGCATCCAGCTTGAACTATCTTATGTCAAGGTCTGGTATAGTATATATTTCCACCACTCAATACCTATTGGGTTGCAGCCAATAGTGGAGCAATAAGTTCTTCTCAGTGGCAAATACAGGGACTAACCCTGTCTTGCCCTTGACTAGATAGGTAGTGGATGTTGCTTCTTCCTTTAATCCAGGTAGCATGTGTCTTAACTATCCTGTTGCTCTCTGCACCCAGTGTGGCCAATGAATGCACAAAAATAATTCAGTATCAAGAAGACAATAACAGCTTGATCACTAGCATCAGCCCACCAGGTACTGGCATATAAAAATGAGGGAGGTCCTTGCAGCAATCTCCCATCCTTTTCTTCCACCTTAGAAAGCCAGTTTTCCAGGGCCTTGGGAATCTTGAGCATAATGAGTCCACCTGTGCTCAGCTGTCTTGACTGTTGTTTCTGTGGTTAACAACACTTGGTACGGTCCACGCCACCTTGCCACCAATGGTGCTTCCTTCCATTCTTTAACTAGGACACAATCTCCTGGTTGGATGTTATGAACAGCAAAATCCAAACACAGGGTCTGTGCCAGCCAAGCTTCCTGTCAGAGATTTCACAAGGGACAGTATCCTGGTCAC
This sequence comes from Pogoniulus pusillus, assembly GCF_015220805.1. Lineage (NCBI taxonomy): Eukaryota > Metazoa > Chordata > Aves > Piciformes > Lybiidae > Pogoniulus > Pogoniulus pusillus. Next base: position 1,355,177 of record NW_026974535.1, on the reverse strand, counting down.
AGTGTTTTAAATATCACTTATTTCCACCTCCCCACTGGGCCAAGAATTTCCAGATTAAGGAAGTCCAAATTCAAAGGGAGATAGCTGTATGTCCCCTCTAGGTCTGGCTTGTATTTGGGCCAAAGCTAATGGCAGAAGCATGAGAGCATTTCAGTAAAATCCACCTGACACCATTGGAATGGGCCTACAGACCAGGGTTGTCCTCCCCTGGTAACTTCCCTAGTAACCGGATTATTTATCTTGGCACAAATCAAGCAGCCTTCAATAGCTCTTTTTGCTAGCCCAAAAAGACCCAAAGAAGAAGAAGACTTCAGCAATCCTTGAGAACCCCGGTGGTTCCCTTAATGGATTTGCTTCAATATTTGTAGAGCCGAAGCCTTCAGCACTCATTGTTTACCACCTTTTGTAAACTAATTATCCACTCTTTCTTCTGCCCCACTATCTTTAATTATCTCCCACTCCTCTGGCAGAGAAGGCACCTTCTCCTGCAGGGGCTGAACCACTGGGAACAAAGGGAAGGTCTTAGATACTTCTGGCAGAAATGCTGCTTTCCAAGTCAATTGCTTCCCTATTGTCCCCTCAGGGTGCCCTGCCTGATGTCCCCTGACATGTCTTATTGCCCCTGCCTCCGGTAAATTCACCACCTCCAATAGGTGAATAATGAAATCCTTGTGAACTAACTCTTAATAATCCTCTTTGCTCACAGTTTCCCAAACTCAGAGACACCCCATATGAACATTTTGAATCAGAAAATATGTTTTCTTGATACAATTCACAGCATACAATTCTGCTGTATGTGCTGACCATTTAGAGGGTAGCTTCCCTCCCTCTTGCAGCTCTCTTCCCTTTATTATAGCATATTCTGTAACCCTTTTTGCCTTCTATGAGCCCTGAAGACCCATCAGTAAACACATTTTCCCCACCTGCTCAAGTGATATCTGTTGCTCTTCCCTAGGTTGTGTCCGAAGATCTGTTACTTCATGTGCTAGTTTGAAGCAGGCTAGAATGTTTTGGCTGAAAAAGGAAAACAATGGTTGTGTCTCCTTCTCTCACAGTCTTGCTGAAATGTATGGGAACAAGAAGGAAAACATTAGATAACATTCGCCATTTTTCTCATTCTGCTTCTGCCTTCAGACTGGACTGCATCTCCTTAACCTCACTGCTACTAACCTTGCTCCTTAACCTCTTGGCTGCACCTCTTTTCTTTCCTGAGAACTGGGGTAAGGTTGAGAGGGGTAGGGGGAGGTGCAGGGGTGGTTGAGAGCCCCTCCTGGGGACTCAGGTTTCAGGTTTCTGGGAGGGGAGTTGTGTTTCTGTATTACTTTTAACTTGTATATTTCTGTATATAATTGTATATATTGTACATATCTGCTTGTATATTGTGCTAGCTGTAAATAAATAGCTTCATTTATATTCCCAGAGCCCGTCTGAGTTAGCTGGGTGTTTCTAAAAAGTGTGTGTGTGGGGGGGGGGGGGCGGGATAGAAGCCAAGCCACCACACTTCAATACAGACATGAATTTCCTCCATGTCCCTCCCCTCAGGACCAGTCAAACAGGAAGCCAGGTTAAACCCTTCTCCACTTCTTTATTCTAAATCCTCCTGTTCCATTAAACAAGTGATACTTGATAACCTAGTGCTGATCATCCATTTAGAAGCCCTCTTGGTTAACAAAGCCTTAATTTGATGTGAGGCCTTCACAATGGGAGATCCCCCTGCTGTCAGCCTTTGGGCCTCAGTTACAATTCCTCTGACCCTTTCTGGTAGAGTTATTACAATCAGTTCCTGGAACTCATTTCAATAATGTCCCGCCTCTTCACACATGCTGTTGTGGAACGGAGTTTAGGGGAATTTATGGGGAATAACAAGCGAGGCCGAATTATAAAAGAAAGTTAAAAGGTTTATTACCAAAACACTGGAAATCCCCTTCCCCAAACTTATTTATAACTATCCCACACAAGCTCTTGGTTCGCGGTTGCTGATCAAAAATGCAGAATGGCTAAAACAAAGAGAGTCTGTGATTTTTAAGAGAGTTCTTTGAGTCTTGAGAGATTATTCAGTCTCTAAATAAAGAGTTTGTCAGTTACTCACTGTCCAAATGCAGTTCAGCAGGGTTTCAAAGTATTTATGAATTTCAGGGCATTGTCCGAGCCTCCTGCAGGTCTGGGCTGAGCTGGGCCCCGGCCTCCGAGGCTGATGAGCGTCGGTTGCTGTGGAGTTCGTGCCAAGTTCATTCCGAGCTGGCTGTAATTTTTAATGCTGCCGAGCGATGTGTGCAGGCAGGGTGTCATTCAGAAGGAGAGCAGGGTTGAGAGCGAGAGGGTCTCGAGGGCTCTCAATTAAGGCAAATGCAGCATTTTATAGTGTTCAAAAGAGGTGTGTTTTGCCAGTTCAGGCGATTTTACGTTAATTTTACAGATTGGTACAAAGTTATAATTAATTCATACAATTGGACAATTCTTACCGCAAACAACCTGTAGGACTACCTGGGGTCAACCCCCAACAGATGTTCAGCGGGAAACATCGGGTGATGGGAACCAAGGTCCCTCTCTCAAAACATAGCTAATGTTTACTTTTTACCCCTCTAGAGGAGAAATCTTCTCAGAGGCTCTGTAGCTGCTAGGACAGCAGATAGAAATATTGTTTTGGTTTTTGTGATGTCTTGGCCTTCATGTGAGTCACTGTCCTGTGCACAACTGGGGCCTGCAAAAGGGCTCTGCTACCTTCCATGACACATGCTCATTGCCACCTGGTGGTCATCTTTTGGAGTCTTTCTGATGAAGGCTCGATGTCTTCCTCAGCGTGGGAATGCAATGTGAGAAGAATAGTAACAAGCGAAGGCTGACCTTGGTTCCCACAGCTGGCTACCTTATCTGGGGCGAAGGATAGATAAGTGGACATCTCGTTAATGAGAAAAATAAGGCGTGGTGTATGTAAAAGACTGGGTTGTTCTTGCCTAATTATGCTAATGTAGAGGTGTGTGCTCTATGCTCAAGACTATATAATGAGAGACAAAACGATCAATAAAGGCCTCCAGCATAATTCACATTGAATTGTGTGGAGTCCATGTGGCATCACTCTGATCTGTGTGAGCTTTGATCACGTTCTCCCACACCGCAGCAGCAAACAGGTAGCTGCTATGCCTTGGTTTGTTCCTTTTGCTTATCTGGCATCAGTTATGGGTCACATTCTTGGACAAAGTTTCTGATGTTCTCATCTTTGAATACAGTATTCTTCTTCTCCAAGGGAGTATTCCTGTGCCTTCTCATGCTTAAACCACCTTTATTTGTTTATATCTGATTTATAATGCTTTGTACAGTTAATGGTTACCTAGGTTGCTACATTCTATATTTTCTATCCCACTTTTCCCATTCCAGAATGCAGTGAGGATTCTCATAGAATTTTTTTTCATACCCCAAAACTCAATGGAGACTTTAACTCCTTTTACCCAGGAATTAACCCAGTCCTGTGTGGTGGGTTTGGAACTTCCCCTTCCCCCCAAAAAACAACATTTACCAGACCAGCTCAGACAGCTTGGAAGTAAGATGAAGATATATTTTACAGCAAAGCTAAATTTACAAGCATATATACAAAATATATTTACATGTATTTACAATTATATACAATTTAAAAAAAATACAGAAATCCAATCTTCCCCCCCTGGGCAAAGAAAAGCCCAGAAGGGGACAATGCCACCCTTTATCTCCCAAGACAGAAAACCAACAAGATCTCACATGTTATCTGGTCAGTCAAGGTTAGTATTCAGAGAGGCAAAGGAACAGCAAAAAAGCCCAAGAGCAGGAAATTGTTTATACATTGGCTTTTTATACCAACTGGCAAACCAATGAATTATATAGACTTTATCATCATGGTTCACAGAATCATAGAATCAACCAGGTTGGAAGAGACCTCCAAGATCATCGAGTCCAACCTATCACCCAGCCCTAGCCAGTCAACTAGACCATGTCACTGAGTGCCTCATCCAGTCTTTTCTTGAAGACCCCCAGGGATGGTGCCTCCACCACCTCCCTGGGCAGCCCATTCCAATGGGAAATCACCCTCTCTGTGAAAAACTTCTTCCTAACATCCAGCCTATACCTACCCTGGCACAACTTGAGACTGTGTCCCCTTGTTCTATTGCTGGTTACCTGGGAGAAGAGGCCAACCCCTACCTGGCTACAATGTCCCTTCAGGTAGTTGTAGACAGTAATAAGATCACCCCTGAGCCTCCTCTTCTCCAGGCTAAACAGGCCCAGTTCCCTCAACCTCTCCTCATAGGATTTGTGTTCCAGGCCCCTCACCAGCTTCGTTGCCCTTCTCTGGACATGTTCCAGTACCTCAACATCTTTCTTGAATTGAGGGGCCCAGAACTGGACACAGTACTCAAGGTGTGGCCTGACCAGTGCTGAGTACAGGGGAAGAATAACCTCCCTTGTCCTACTGGCCACACTGTTCCTGATGCAGGCCAGGATGCCATTGGCTCTCTTGGCCACCTGGGCACACTGCTGGCTCATCTTCAGCTTACTATCTATCAGTACCCCCAGGTCCCTTTCCTCCTGGCTGCTCTCCAGCCACTCAGTCCCCAGCCTATAGCGCTGCTTGGGGTTATTGTGGCCGAAGTGCAGAACCCTGCACTTGGCCTTGTTAAATCTCATCCCATTGGCCTCTGCCCACCCATCCAGCCTGTCCAGGTCCCTCTGCAGGGCTCTCCTACCTTCCAACAGATCAACACCTGCTCCTAGCTTGGTGTCATCTGCAAACTTACTGATGCTGGACTCAATGCCCTCGTCCAGATCATCAATAAAGATATTGAACAGGACTGGGCCCAGCACTGATCCTTGGGGAACACCACTTGTGACTGGCTGCCAACTGGATGTGGCACCATTCACCACCACTCTCTGAGCTCTGCCATCCAGCCAGTTCTTGATCCAGCACAGAGTGAATCTGTCCAAACCATGATCTGCCAGCTTGGCTAGGAGCTTCTTGTGGCAGACAGTGTCAAAGGCTTTGCTGAAGTCCAAGTAGACTACATCCACAGCCTTCCCCACATTCACCAGGTGGGTAACCTGATCATAAATGGAGATCAGGTTGGTGAGGCAGGACCTGCCCTTCCTAAACCCATGCTGGCTGGGCCTGATCCCTTGGCTATCCTGTAGGTGCTTTGTGATGGCACCCAAGATGACCTGTTCCATGACCTTGCCTGGCACTGAGGTCAGGCTCACAGGTCTGTAGTTTTCTGGCTCCTCCTTACGACCCTTCTTGTGTATGGGAATCACATTGGCCAGCTTCCAGTCTTCAGGGACCTCTCCAGTGAGCCAGGACTGCTGATAAATAATGGAGAGTGGCTTGGCCAGCTCAGCTGCCAGCTCTCTCAGCACCCTAGGGTGGATCCCATCCGGTCCCATGGACTTGTGAGGATCCAAGTGACTTAGCAGATCCCTTACTGCTTCCTCATGGATTAGAGGGGGACTGTACTGGTCCCTGACTCCATCCACCGCTTCAGGAGTCCAGCTGTCCTGGAGACAACCTGTCCCACTAGTGAAGATTGAGGCAAAGAAGGTGTTAAGCACCTCTGCCTTTTCCTCATCCTTTGTCACTCTATTCCCCTCTCTATCTAACAAGGACTGGAGGTTGTCCTTGGCCCTTCTCTTGCCATTCATATATTTAAAGAAACACTTTTTATTTTCCTTGGCAGCCGTGGCCAGCCTGAGCTCCAAGTGGGCTTTTGCCTCTCTAATTTTTCCTCTACAAGACCTAGCAACCTCCTTGAACTTCTCCTGGGACACCTCCCCTCTTTTCCAAAGGTGATACACTCTCTTTTTAATCTTTAATTCCTTCAGCAGCTCCCTGCCCATCCAGCCTGGCTGCCTCCCTCGTCGGCTCATCTTCCGGCTCAGTGGCACTGCCTGCTCCTGTGCCTGCAGGAGTTCTTTCTTGAAGTAGGTCCAACCTTCCTGGACCCCTTTGTTTCTAAGGGCTATTTCCCAAGGAACTTTCTGAATTAGTTCCTTAAATAGGCTGAAGTCTGCCCTTCGGAAGTCCAGTGTGGAGGTTCTGTTGATGCCCCTCCTGGTTTCTCCACGTATTGAAAACTCTATAATTTCATGGTCACTGGACCCAAGGCAGCCTCCAACCACCACATCCCCTACCAGCCCCTCTCTATTTGTGAGCAGCAGGTCAAGCAGGGCTGCCCCCCTGGTAGGCTCACGTAACAGCTGGGATAGGAAGTTGTCTTCCACATATTGCAGAAACCTTCTAGACTGCTGCTTCTCTGCAGTGTTTAAGTCCCAGCAGATGTCTGGTAGGTTAAAGTCGCCCACCAGAACAAGGGCAGGTGATCTTGAGGCAGCCTCCAGTTGCTTAAAGAGTAATAAATCAACCTCTTCTTCCTGGTTGGGTGGTCTGTAACAGACTCCAACCAGGATATCAGCCTTGTTGGCCTTCGCCTTAAGTCTCACCCATAATGACTCAACTTGATCATCTTTGATTTCTACCTCCACGACATCCAGAGCATCCCTAATATACAGAGCCACTCCCCCGCCCTTTCTCCCTTGCCTGTCTCTCCTGAAGAGTCTGTAGCCATTGATTACAGCACACCAATCATGTGAGCTATCCCACCACGTTTCAGTGATGGCGACAATATCATAATTTCCCTCCAGCACCAGAGCTTCCAGCTCCTCTTGTTTGTTACCCATACTGCGTGCATTAGTGTACATGCACTTCAGCTGGGCTGCTGCTTTTACTCCTAGCTCTAGCCTACCATCCTCAATTCCCTTTGATTTATCTCTTGTGCTGTCATGTTTAACCCCCTCCCCCTTCCATTCTAGTTGTCTTCTCCCACGCAACCAGCAATAGAACAAGGGGACACAGTCTCAAGTTGTGCCGGGGGAAGTATAGGCTGGATGTTAAGAGGAAGTTCTTCACAGAGAGAGTGATTTCCCATTGGAATGGGCTGCCCAGGGAGGTGGTGGAGTTGCCGTCCCTGGAGGTGCTCAAGAAAAGACTGGATGAGGTATTTAGTGCCATGGTCTAGATGACTGGATAGGGCTGGGTGATAGGTTGGACTGGATGATCTTTGAGGTCTCTTCCAACCTGGTTGATTCTATGATTCTATGATTATTATTTTTTTACAACCAATGATCTAATTTATTTAGATCCTGCACTGAGCTTTCAGGAAAGTCCTGATTTCTCTTACTGGAATTTTCCAATAAGCCTTTAACTACCACACTCTGCATGACTTTCACCATGACTGATGGGTAGGTATCCTAAAAGAAATGCCTTTATATTCACCGTGTAGTGGTACTTGCTCTAAGGCGCTTTGGTCTGGGGATTGGGGTCCTTACTGTGGGAATGCAAAGTGAAGAAGGATGTGGGAACGGAGTGAAGGAGGACAATAACAGGCGAATTTTGACCTTGGGTCCCACCAGCTGCTGGCTACCTTATCTCAGAAAGGATGGATAGATAATGGACATCTCGTTAATGAGAAAAACAAGGCGTGGTTTATGCTGATGGAGTGGGTTGTCCTTGACTAATGTGTAGGCGTGTGCCTTGTGGCCCTGAGGGATATATTGAGAGCCGAAATGATCAATAAAGGTCTCTGGCATAATTCACATTGAATCATCTGGAGTCCATGTGGCATTGCCTTTGATCACACTGATCTGCAAGGGCCTCAACCACATTTCCCATGGCAAGCTAAATCAGGGGTGTTGCAACACCTGAGCAAAAACAAGTGTTTTGCAACACCTTACCAAGAGTTCTTGGTGATGACTGGTCTTGGTCCGTGACCCCAAGACCCGTTGAGGCTCAAAAGCGGAATCTCATCTGAGTCACCAAAAACTGTTACTAAACACAGCAATGAAACTCCCTAAGACCAATGAGGTGTTAGAGAGCAGGCATTTCTTTATTGATTTGAACACCAGACACCTAGGCCATCATTCCATCTATGCATATCCAAGTCAGTAAAATTCAGAGAATATATGGTTAACTCTCATATGTAATCATTTTTCTAAGAAATTATTATCATATTCATATTTGTCATGGTTTGGGAGTATTCCTCCCCATGCCAGATTAACCAGACTAACTCAGCTGGCTGGAAGTTAAGGAATGAAGCTATATTTACAGCACACACAAATATACAAGCATATATACACTATATACACAGATATTTACAATTATATACAAGTTAAAAGTAATACAGAAACTCAAAATCCCTCTCAAACAGCCAGACTGCCCAAGAGGGCTCCTGACCAACCCTCCTCCTTTCCCCCCCTCACCCCTTATCTCAGAAATAACCAGATAAATCTCTGTATAGAAAGGAAATTATTAGATCAAGTTACATAGGTTTCATGCAAAGGAGTGTCGTGGAACGCAGTTTAGGGGAATTTGTGGGAAGAACATGCGAGGCTGATTTGTAAAGATTAAATGATTTATTGCTAAGATACAGAAAATTCCCTTCCCCAAACTTATCTAAACTACCCCACGTAAGTTCTTTTGATCCGCAGTCGCAGGTAAAATGCAGAAAATGGCAAAATAAAGAGAGTCTGTGGTTTTAAGAGAGTTCTTTGAGTTTTGATAAGTTGCTCAGTCTTTAAGTAAAAGTTCGTTGGTTACTCACTGTTCAAAGCAGTTCAGCAGAGTTTCAAAGTGTTCATGAAGTTCAGGGCGTTGTCCGATCTCTCCGCAGGATCGGGCCCAAGCAAGCCCTGGCTTCAGAGAATCGGACATCCGCTGGTCTCGTGCCAAGCAGGCCGAGCAGGCAGTGTGTCCTTCAGCAGAGTTGAGAGGATATCGAGGTGCAGAGGCAGATAGGAGCAAGAGAGATGAGAGCGCTCCCGACTAAGGCAAAATGCCCCATTTTATATTCTTTGAAAGGGGTGTGCTTAGCCAGTTCAGGCAACTTTACGTTATTTTTACAGATTAGTAAAAATTATAATCAACTCATACAACTGGACAATTCTTACCATAAACAACCTGTAAGACCACCCAGAGATCAGCCCCCTGACAGGTGTTGAGCGTACATGGGAACCAAGGTCCCCCCAAACCAAAACAGAGCCAATGTTTACCTATTACCCTTCCTAGGGAGGAATCTTCTCATGGGTACTGCAGCTACTGGGCAGGTTGTTTTTGGTTTGGTGACTGCTTTGGCCTTCAATGTGAGACACTGTAACATGCACAACAGGGGCCTTGCTAAAGGGCCTTGCTACCCTCCATGACAGGAGTTAAGGCAAGATGTAACCAGACACACAGACCAAAGAAGTGAGAAGTGAATGCCTTATCTTATATTTTGACTATTTATGTCCCTCAGCAGAAAAAATGAGTGATATAGACACCACTATTATTTTCTTTTCACAGCCAATGATCTCATTTCTGTCATTAAAATATTCCAATTAGCCTCAAACCAGCAAAAAATTAGTTCTAGGAATTTGTTACATATGTAAATCACCTACATGCATGCTCATTGTGTACTGCGGGGGTCCTCTGGTGCTCATTGGGGTCTTCATCTCCCCCTAGCCTTAGGAATTTGTTACATATGTAAATCACCTACATGCATGCTCATTGTGTACTGCGGGGGTCCTCTGGTGCTCATTGGGGTCTTCATCTCCCCCTAGCCTTATGGCCTTTAGCTGAACTTCTTCCTTGAACATGCTCTGTAGGATGCTCAATATGGTTGATGAGACAAGTTGGCCACAGAGTCAGCCTAAACCATCTTACGCTTCTTTCTCAAGCCCACAGTTACAATTTCTTATTGTTTACACAGTTAATGATGTTTAGTTCATACAATAGATACATTCTATAAAGACTACATATTCCTAAATGTCCTTAGGTTAGTACGGTATCAGCCCTAAACTCAGGGACATCCTGAAATGAATCATCTAACAGTCTTCTTGAGTTTTGGACTTGGCACCAAATCTCACATGTAGCCGAGGATCGTGCTTCTCTTTAAAGCTCTATTTCAGTTACATGGGAGTTTGATCTACAAAGACAACTTTGAGACCTGCAAATTACTGTAGATCAATACTGCAGATGTTGATTCTGAATCCAGACATTCTCATGCAGGAAGCAAATAGGAAATGGTTACCAAAATGGTACGTACAAAATGAGTCTTAGAAAGGACATCTACCAGTGCTGATGGGGAAGATGAAAAATGTGCTCTAGAAACAACTAAAATAGGAGGAGAATCTAACCCAAAACTTGATGGGTTTATTTTGGGGGCTGCACTTCATAAGCTCCAGCTCTCAGCTTTGTACTTTGTGTTCATAACAGTATTTCTTGGAGCTGAGGGAATATGAAGCTGTTTGCAGACTGTTTTGGAAACAACATTGAAGCAATGAAGATGGGGCACTGAGATAACTCCAAATGAAGCTTAGAATCAAGATCTTGAGGTTTGGAAGTTTATCAGGAGGGGAAAAAAGAAAAAAAAATCTTTCAGTCTAAGGAAGATGAAATGAGGTGGCAGTTTACAGAATCTGCTGTTGGGACCAAATGGAGAGACTGGCGCTGATGTTCCAGTTCTGAGCAATGAGACTTGAGCAACTCATATGTTTTCTGCATCTCCAATTTACTTGGGTCATCTAGTTGAATTTTGGTAAAACTGCATTCAAGACTTCATTGTTTTTTGGTTTTTTTTTGACATAAAATCTGAGTCCTAATAGAAGAATAGGAAGTTTCATATTGGCAGATGAGTATCCTATCTTCCTTGTTTATATATTTAAATAATGTATGTGTGAAAAGGCTCTCCCACTGACCATGATCCCTTGTCCTGATGTGATGGTTTGGGGGTTACCCCGCCCCTCCCACACTTTTGAATTTGCCCCAGCTAACTCAGACGGACCCTGGGAATATAGATGAAGCAATTTATTTACAGCTAGCAGAATTTACAAGCAGCTATTTACAATATATACAGTTATATACAATTATATACAGAAATATACAAAGGATAAACAATACAAAAGCACAACTCCCCTCCCAGAAACCTAGGTCCCCAGGAGGGGCTCTCAAACCACCCCAACACCTCCCCCAGCCCTCTCAACCTTACCCCAGTTCTCAGGAAGAAGAGAGGTGCGGCCAAGAGGTTAGGGAGCAAGGTTAGTAGGAGCAAGGTTGTGACCAGGTCTGAAGGCAAAGGCAGAAGAAGAGACAAAATGGAGAAAAAGTCTTTCTTCTTCCCAGAGTTCTCAGCGAGACTGTGAGAGAAGTTGACATCAATTGTTTTCATTCCACTGCCCATTATCTAGTTCGGTTACCAAAACATTCTAGCTTGCTTCAAACTAGCACACCTGATATCATTAGACCTCATGACACCTTTACCTTTTCAGAATCTGTAACACAGTGCTGCTATGCTTGAATTCCTAAATATATAGCAATGGTTGTTGCAAGAGGGAAATTTCTCACATTCTTGCTTCCATATATATCTTTATATATTTTCAAATATCTGCTTGCCCACATGCTGCTTACCTGATCACATAAAGAAATTGCCAAGTGTACTGATGACTTCTGGCCACCAGGACTGCATTCTCCCAGAAGATGGCTAAAGGAGAAACTGGGAAAACTAATAGAAATTATGAATAAAAGCAGAAGAGGTTGTGAACATAATCTAACATTAGTGAGGTTAACTTCATTTTAAAATGGTATTAAAATATTTCTAGATTGCACAAGCCTGTTGAGTCCTAAAAAGGAAACTGCCTTGTTATGGAAAATTGTTCCAGTAACTTAAGCGGGTGCTTGGGTATTCAGCAGTTCTAGGTGCTATGTTGTTTTCCATTGTGCTCTTGACAAAAACAACTACTTCAAAATGAGGGCTTGTTAAATTAGCACACCTGGCAAGGTTAGTGAGATTCTGAAATCTGGATACTGATCACAACTCTCCACTGTTGAAGCAGGATCTTGTTTGGCTATAAAACAAATGCCCTTCAGGTGAACTGTTGCTATCTGTAGTTGTGATCACTGGCTTGGGCTCAAAGGCAGGGATGTCATCGGTGTTTTGACTCCTGTGCATTAAGCGGTGTTGGAGGGTCACAGAATCACAGAATTAACCAGGTTGGAATAGACCTCTAGGATCACCAAATCCAATCTATCACCTAACCCTTCTAATTAACTAACCCATGGCACTAAGTGCCTCATCCAGCCTCCTTTTAAACACCTCCAGGGACGGTGACTCCACCACCTCCCCGACAGCCCATTCCAATGGGCAATCACTCTTTCCATGAAGATTTTTTTCCTCAGGATATAGCTGAGACCAGATGCACAAGGAACTGACAGCCTGCAGTCTTGAACAGAACTGCTCTATGGCTTTTGCTTTTGTTCCTGTCATCAACCTCTGCCTTGGATCAGGGTGACAAGGGACAGTGTGAGTGTTGATCATTAGCTGAGGCTGTGTCACCTGAAGGTGTGGGGCTGCCTCTGGGAACTTGCAAGAGGCAGCAAGCCAGTGGGACCTGGAGAGGCCAACATCTGTTGGCCAGCCTTGGGCTTCATCTGTACCCTTACCCCATCCTGCAGTAAGGCATTGGAACCTCCATGAGTCCCTGGAGTTAACTTCAGTGGAGATTATTAGCTGTGGTGAATACTGCTACAGCACACCTACAAGTAAATCATGTCAGAGTGTTGTTGCTGATGAGGAATTGGTTTTACAGGTTTCTTAAAGTGTTTATAATTGGTAGGCATTATGGAACTTTGAATTTATATTCAAGCTATAACACTGATGAGTAGAACAGATTGAGGATTGTGTGGCTGTATGGTTTCAATATGCTGTCAAAATATTCTTCCTCTTACATGCTGGAAGAGATTTTCATGAAACCTTCAGAAAGCCTTGTTCTGCTTTTTCACCTGATATTTTAAAAAACTGTGTTATAGGGGAGCACTGTAAACCTGCCCCACACCATCTGTTCAACCTCCTTGTGTCCTGGAAGAAGCATTGTTTTGATACCTGAGCTAGTAGAGAGTGCTAAACCCTTCAATTCAAAAAATCCTGTAGTTAACACAGCTACCACTGGGATCATTTTTATGTTGGTTTTTTTAAACATTTTTTTTTAAACTCTACTTTGGGTCTTTTGTGACTGAAGCTCACTTATATCACAGTGACAGTACTTTCTATCTGGAAACTAATTTAGTTTTATAAGAGTTTATTTCTGGTTTTGCTTGTTTTGCTATATTTTTTAAACCTCTTGATTTGAGATTGTTTTGTCCCAATGTGTAGACTAATCCCATTTAGCAAGGGAGACTTGAACGTACAAATAGAGTAAATGCAGGAAGACTTGAGAAATGTTTCCAATTCTTGTATGTACTTTTACTGGTACTTGGGGTGTCCATATGAACAAGGTTAAACCACTCAAAACATAGTGTTGGAGTTGAGTCATCAGAACTCTGCTTCAAGCTAGGCTATTCTCAACTTTTGTTTCTTTTGCAGAATGGAGATGTATGTATTTCAATTCTTCACCCACCTGTAGATGATCCACAAAGTGGAGAGCTGCCATCTGAGAGGTGGAACCCTACTCAAAATGTCAGGTAACAGTATGAATCTGTGATGTACAGTGATGACCTCAAAGGTTTGTCATCTCTATACAAGACTAAGGCCTGTGTTGGGAAAGGTTTGAAAGGGATTTTAAGACTTCAGGTGCTTTAGGTCTTGATTTGGGTGGGAACCAGACTTATTAAGCTGCCTGAAGTGCTGTCCCCCCTGATGCTGGGCTGACAATATAGAGATTTCTGCCATGTTCACAGGGTTTCATGCTCTTAAAGCAAATAATCTCAAACACTCTAGTCTTTCCCAGTTCATGTTATCTTTCATTTAAGTTTTTTAAACTTCTCCAAGATATTACTAGTAGAAAATAACATTTTTAAATGTATTTCAGTCCAGTAAGAATAACTGTGCATAAGTCTTAAGTCTACCTACTGTTTTCCTTCCAGTATTTCTCTCTCCTGTCCTACAGGAGACCTGAAGGATCAGTAAGTACCAGAGGCATTCGAGGCTAACTAACCTGTCCATTTTTTTGAAACCTCAACTGAATTTCATTATCATTACAAGACACTGCCAATAAAGAACTGATAAAATTCATATCAAGTAGCAGCTCACTGATCTGTGCAACTGCAGTAGTATGTGACGTAGTGGAAAAACATTGAAGTAAGATATTTTAGCATATCATGAGAATTATGCTTGCTTTCAGAGTGATTTATTAGATGTTAGTTCCCCAACTTGAAATCAGTTATTTTTTGATAAAATCCAGCTAGGGATCTCAGTGCACCTGGGGGAGTGCAGTGATTTGAAAAGGGCTCCCTGAGAGTTTGACTCAGCTTTAATCTAACTTGGCTTAATGAAATTAATTTGAAAAGAACCTTTGTCAAAGCAGAGAGGGGGATTTATTATATTAATCTTTGGAATATAATTGTAACATGCTCTGCAAAGTGCTGGGCTAGAGCTGTAATGGAGGGGTAATTAATTAATTGCAAAATGTTATTTTCAAAATTAATATTGTTTATTAATTTTGGTATTCAAAACTCTCACCACCCCCGACCACTAATTTTAATAATAATCGGTTATTTCCATGGTCATGGAAACATTATACAAAGGAATAACTAGATCTAGAAATAACTAGCAAAAATATATAGACATTAATTGAACTAGAAGAAAAGGTTCCTGTGGTCAATATACTGCTAGTGGTTAATTGTACTGCTTGTCCACTAGATGGACTTGGGAAGCTCCTTTCTGCTTATGGCAGAAAACAATTGGTAAATTACAAGAGGCTTTAAGTATTTACTCACAAAATATTATTTCCCAACTCATGGGGCTAGCTACAGCTTCAGACAGTACCCAAAAGCTTTCAGGGAATTCTGTTACTGTCTTGTCAGCCACTGAGGCTTCTGATTCTTCCCAGGCTTCACAGGGTGCTGGGGAAAGGAGGCAGGCAATCTCTGACCTTGTCCTGATTTCTCTGGACAATCTGTGTATCTCCAGGACTTCTTGTCTTGGCAGGAGACTTTCAGGTGTAGGCAGGATGTCTTGTGATGTGCAGTCTTAGCACGATGTCACGCTGGCTATGCAATCTGCGGAGGTGGAATTTGGGAAAGTCAAGAGACAACTCAATATGAGTTAGCTGCAAGACAATCCAAAGTTTATTGCAAGCATCAGGCTTTTATACTCGGAGCACAAGTGTACATGTTAGTGCGAACCCAGAATGCCTTTTCAGTACTGATATTTAGCGATTGGAGCATGTAAAGGTTGGAATTTGCATGGTCCTCCTACTTGCAGTTTCTGCTGAAGCTAGCTTCCCTTTCTATCTGGACACAGTTCCGTGGAAGTTGTTTATCAGAAGGCTCAAGGACAAATGCCTTTGAGCTTCATCACATACACTACTGAGGGCTACTGCATTTCAATACACTCAGACCTCACGTCAAAGACTTGATTGTACAAAGCTTCTAGGGACTCATGTCCCCTATTCTTCAGCCATTTCCCAACATTTCCCCCTTTTTCTTTTTGTACAATCAAGGCCTTGGGCATCACTTCATGAACTCCTTTCATAATACAAGCAAAAGCTATTCTTAATACTATTAATACTAAAACTAATATACCCAGAATCCGTAGTGCCTCCTTTATTAAGCCTATCAACCAAGGTGATAAATTTCCAAACAGACTGTTTAACCAGTTCCTCCAATAAGGGGCGAACAAACTAAGTTTGCCTAAATAACAGGGACCACCATAGGCATTACTTGGAATGCCTTGCCAGGCTCTGTCTCCACAAGTTAAAAACACATCAGGGGGTAATGCTTTTGGGGTCCCATTATTCCATAACAATGGGCCAATTTTTCTTTTTGGATACATCATATCAACTGCTCCATAAGCGCCAAGGGGTAAAGATCCAAGCCAACCACCTACAGTATCATTCAGGCCACAGAATTCTGATGTTTTAGTTTTAAAGGGGCGATATTCAGGACCGGGTGTGACATCTGTCCATCCTGACTTATCCCAATGCTTTTTCCAAGGTACCCCTACCACCTTGTCAAAGGCTATTCCTAACCCATCCATACCTGCAAACCTATCTCCAAAAACAAAAAACAAGTTTGACTCCAGCCCTTAGACACATTCCCAATAGCTTGTGATCCTAATAACTCCAACTCTTGGGGGTCCCAGGGAAGACTACTATTTAAGCCAGAAATCAACTCTACTGTACATTCTGATACACTCAATCTTCCTGTACAATTTCCAGTGCTGTACTTTCTAAAATCATTATCATTAAATTCTGGAATTCCCACTAGGCACATCCTGAATGGTGCAGTAGTTGATTGTAAGCTTAGACAAAAGTCGAGGTTATCAGTCCTGTTTGCCCAAGCTTAGTTAACAATACCAAAAGCTTTTTCTGCAAGTGATAGTAAGTCATTTGTTCAAAAGATCAAGTCCAGACAAACCTCACACTCACAGGAGAGTGCATGTGTGCCACATCTTCATTGGCTCTGTGTGGCAATCGATGTTGCAGATTCACAGGTGCATCAGTTGTCCAATATTCTTTCTCAGACTCCCATTGTTCTGGATTCACTCTATAATTCTCAGAAATCATGATGTCTTCATTATACTCCTTAGCTATGAGCTGCACCTGTCTATTTTGCTTAAGAACTACTAATTTCTAAATATGATACAAAGATATGCCCTAGATGCTGCTCTCAGGGTATTCTATTAGGTCTTTTTCCCACAATCCTTTATTTGTCTTAAAAATTTGAGGCAGTGTTTCTCATCTTTTTGCAGGGCCCTTGCAAAAAGGTAACAAGCACATTGCCATCTTTGCCAATAAGTGGGTTTGGGCCTTACAACAGGTGCTAAACTGATCTTTATTTTGCTGTTATCCATTCATTAAAACTCGTGAAAATACCCAAATTCATTAACCATGATCAAAACCTTATTATCTATACACACACAACCATTATTTCAGTACTCCTTTCAAGATTTTGCCACAATTCTGCCATCTGAGCAAGACTTGTGCTCACTCTAAGAAAACAGGCTGGTCATAATCAAGCTGATCTCCATTTAAAAGGCCTTATGTTCAAGGTGTGTTTGGAGGGTCGGCCAGGGGGATTAGGAAGCAGACGGATTAGTTAGGCAGCAAGTTAGAGAGAGAGAAAAGTGCAGCCCAAAAGCCAGATAGAGACTCCGTTATCTATGTTTGTGTTCTTGTATATCGCAACAAGCCTATGAGTGAAGTAGACATCACCATTGTTTCCTTCCACAGCCTATAATCTAATTCTTCTCACCAAAACATTCTAGGTAGGCTCAAACTAGCACAATCCACCGCTGTCTATTTCACTCAGAGTTTTGCTGAGAGCTATCAGTCTAATCTAAACCAATATTTACACTAATGAATATCACAAGTTCAGTTCACACTTCATTCTGGCTATCTCAGATGTAGGTGATTCAAAAGCTCAGAAAACAGCAAAGAGTTTGTCACCTCAGATGAGATGAGAACAGGAACTCCCAGGTGACATCGGGTTTGTGCTCACGTACTGTAGATTCTCTCATAGATTCTTTCATTGGACACCGATGGCACCAAGAAAAGAAAACTCCTAACAGCTTGTATTATACACTCTGAATTTAAACTCTCTCAGCTAAGATTAGCTTTCTCTTGGGTTCACTTGCAAGTTCCCAGAGACTCTAATAAATTTAATAGACCCAATGACAATTTATAGAATTTATAGAGTGCCCTCCCCTTTTCCCCCTCCTTTCCCAGAGATAGGGAATTAGATATATATATAGAGAGAGAGAGGTAAGCATACCCAAATAAATCAATCTCACTCGATTTGGAAGTTAAAAGGAAAAGTTTAACAATAACTTAGAAAGAAGGTATTGGAGGTAGGGGAGTTTACAAAGGATAGGGAAGGGGAAAACAGCAAAATACAAAAAGGGATGGATACAACCCTAGTGATGTGATGGTGTCTCTGCCTCGTGGCTGCCATGTGGTGTGCTGGTATGCAGTGTGTGTGTGTCGAGAGGGAGCGAAGAAAAGAGCGAGGAGCAGGAAGCTCCTCTCTTTTATAGGACAGGAAGTGGGGGGAGTGGGCTAACCATCACCTGGAGTGTGGCCCACCCCTGGGGAGGGGCCAAGACCCCTAGGGTCAGGTTCAGGGTTACTCCTCCGGAGTGTTAACCCTATACAGTGGGACGGAGCAATGGAGCCGATAATCGACCCCTGCAGTGAGGTATCACAGTATCACAGTATCATCAGGGTTGGAAGAGACCTCACAGATCATCAAGTCCAACCCTTTACCACAGAGCTCAAGGCTAGACCATGGCACCAAGTGCCACGTCCAATCTTGCCTTGAACAGCCCCAGGGACGGCGACCTCACCACCTCCCCGGGCAGCCCATTCCAGTATCCAATGACTCTCTCAGTGAAGAACTTTCTCCTCACCTCGAGCCTAAATTTCCCCTGGCGCAGCCTGAGGCTGTGTCCTCTCGTTCTGGCGCTGGTGCCACCTGAGACAAGAGAGCAACCTCCTCCTGGCCACAACCACCCTTCAGGTAGTTGTAGACAGCAATAAGGTCACCCCTGAGCCTTCTCTTCTCCAGGCTAAACAATCCCAGCTCCCTCAGCCTCTCCTCATAGGGCTTGTGCTTGACGTCTCTCACCAGCCTTGTCGCCCTTCTCTGGACACGCTCAAGCATCTCAATGTCCCTCCTACACTGGGGGGCCCACAAATGAACACAGCACTCAAGGTGTGGTCCAACCAGTGCAGAGTACAGGGGCAGAATGACCTCCCTGCTCCTGCTGACCACACCATTCCTGATGCAGGCCAGTATGCCATTGGCTCTCTTGGCCACCTGGGCACACTGTTGGCTCATGTTCAGGCAGGTATCAATCAGCACCCCCAGATCCCTCTCTGTTTGGCTGCTCTCCAGCCACTCCAATCCCAGCTTGTATCTCTGCATGGGGTTGTTGTGGCCAAAGTGCAGCGCCCTGCACTTGGAGCTATTGAATGCAGTGGGTCTGAGTGGTTACTTCAGTGAGGAAAGGATTATTGTGGGGCGGGGCAGTAGGGAAGGTGGAGGGCTCCTCGCTCTGTGCTGGAGAATCTGATGAATACAGCAGTGGTGAGGTAGTGACCGAAGACAGGTCTGGCTTCAGCCTCAGATCGGGCAACAGTAACCGGCAGTCCCAAGGAAGGGGGGCCAGGAGCAAGTATCTGAAAAGCTCCCCCTGGCCGGCCCTCTGGACACTTTGGCTTATCAAGTTTCAGCGTTACGGCAGTGGCAAGATCCTTCTCAGCCTTGTACCTCTTAATGGCATTTACCATCTCTCGCCAGGGCACTTGGAGCTTCTTAGCCTCCCTCTTTTCACTGATAATGTCATCCCCTAAATCACTCCCAAATTATTGCCACTCAGCCTCGTCAAAGGAAGCATCCCCAGTTTTAAAATAACCCTTCGTGTAACCATAGGCACACAACCCGGGCAATAACCTTAGGTTATAGTCCACTCCTTGCTTTTCTAAAAAGCGTCTGAGCAAAGAAAGCGCTACCTCCTTGTCCATGCCGGCCAGCCGTATTTGCGCCTCCTGCTCTGCGACGAAGTGAGCTGTTCTCATCCCTGGTCCGCTCAGGGTCCCCGACCGCCCTCTTGGTCATGGTGTTGCCGCACCGGCGCCCGTCCGCCAGTCCTGTCTTCTCCCGCTCTTCAGTTAACCCCTCCAACTGAGGGGTCCCTGTTCGGGCGCCACTGTTGGGAGAAGGAAAGAAACGGACACCGCATCCAATATGGATTATAAGCAGGTGACAATCTTTATTGAGCAGTAGTGTACTTTTATAGCAAGCAGTTAATGTATTCCACTGTCAGCAGTTACATTGTTTGTAGCTCTTAACGGACATGCTCGTATACAGCACAGGCAGCTGGCTTCCTTCAAAAACAGGATACATATCTGTTGGGAAAAACCGTTCGGTGGAGCGCTATGGGAAAATGACTCTTTGTTCACCAATATGGTTAGATGGTCAAATCCACTTTATTTCCGTGATGCAGTGACTTATATACACTTCTAGCAAGAGGCGTGCTCCACCAAGATTGGTTACAGTCAGAGGGTCCAGAGTTACATGTAAGGCGTGCATAGGTTAACTTATCACAACATTCTAAGGGTCAGCCTCCATCACCACCCACTCCAGCCCCTTTGGTTATCTAGTCTCTGCCCACTGCAGCTGTGTGTGGGGTGCTCAGCTGTTTACAGCTCGATTTCCTGGGCTAAGTGGGAACCAAGGACGTTCCCAGCACGGGTTGCTCATGTTTATCAATTCTTGTGTGCTGTGCTAACAAGAATTTCTCCAACACATATCCTCTTTCCGTTGTTTACCACCTCGCTCAAGGACAGTGTCCTTGGTCACTTGTCACATCAGCATGTTGCAATCTCTTCATTCCGCCATCCCATCAGCTTCATATAATCTCTGTGTCCATTATCCCTTGGCCATTCCTCAACACTCTACCATCGTTAGCACATACT
Organism: Pogoniulus pusillus; assembly: GCF_015220805.1. NCBI lineage: Eukaryota > Metazoa > Chordata > Aves > Piciformes > Lybiidae > Pogoniulus > Pogoniulus pusillus. Next base: position 1,334,720 of record NW_026974535.1, on the reverse strand, counting down.
GCTTGCCAGCACAAGATCGAGGTGAAGTGATGTAGTCAATCTGCCAGGCTTCACCATACTTGTACTTTGACCATTGCTCACCATACCATGGTGACTTCCCCACAGGGAAAAGACCCTGGCACATGAGCTGGCTGGGCTTGTTGAAAGGCCTTTAAACTAGAGTGGAAGGGGGAGGGGGTTAAGCACAACATTACTAGAGATAAAACGAAGTACGCCAAGGGTGGTAGGCCAGAGATAGGGGTAAAAGCAGCAGTCCAGCTGAAGTGTATGTACACAAATGCATGCAGTACAGGTAACAAACAAGAGGAGATGGAAGTCTTGGTACAAGAGGAAAACTAGGATGTTATCGCCATCACAGAAATGTGGTGGGATGACTTGCATGATTGGAGTGCTGTAATCAAATGCTACAGACTCTTCAGGAGAGACCGGCAAGGGAGAAGGGGTGGAGGAGAGGCCCTATACATTAGGGATGCTCTGGATGTCATGGAGGTAGAGATTAAGGATGATCAAGTTGAGTCTTTATGGGTGAGAATTAAGGGGAAGGCCAAAAGGGCTGACATCCTGGTAGGTGTCTGTTATAGACCACCCAATCAGGAAGAAGAGGTTGATTTATTACTCTCTAAGCAACTGGAGGCTGCATCAAGATCACCTGCCCTTGTTCTTGTGGACAACTTGAACCTGCCAGACATCTGCTGGGACTTTAATATTGAAGACAAGAGGCAGACTAGAAGGTTCCTAAAGTGTGTGGAAGACAACTTCTTATGTCAGCTGTTAAGCAAACCTACCAAGGGTGCAGCCCTGCTTGACCTGCTGTTCACAAATAGAGAGGGGCTGGTGGGGGATGTGGTGGTCGGAGGCTGCTTGGGGTCCAGTGAACATGAAATTATAGAGTTTTCAATATATGGAGAAACCAGGAGGGGCACCAACAGAACCTCCACACTGGACTTCCGAAGGGCAGACTTCAGCCTATTTAAGGAACTAACTCATGAAGTTCCTTGGGAAACAGTCCTTAAAAAAAAAGAAGGCTGGACCTACTTCGGACCTACTTCAAGAAAGAACTCCTGAAGGCACAGGAGCAGGCTCTCCCATTGTCTCAGAAGATGAGCCGGTGAGAGAGGCAGCCAGACTGGATGGGCAAGGAGCTGCTAAAGGAATTAAAGATAACAAAGAGGGTGTATCACCTTTGGAAAAAAAGGGAGATATCCCAGGAAGAGTTCAAGGATGTTGCTAGGTCTTGTAGGAAAAAAATTAGAGAGGCAAAACCCCATTTAGAACTTAGGCTGCCACTGCTGGTAAGGTGTTGGAGATATTCTTGCTAGCAGAGGACACAAAATGATAAACATGAGCAACCTCTGCTGGGAGTGTCCTTGAGTTCATCTTGGGAGTTAAGATACCAGGCCCTGGGTAGCACCCCCCACATGCAGCTGCAGGGAGTGGAGTGCCAGCTGCATGTGGGCAGAGTTAGCCATCCCCAGAGGCTGACCCTTAGATTGTTATGGTATATTACCCTATCCATACCTTACACGTAACCCTGTACCCTCTATATGTAACTCATCTTGGTGGAGCACGCTTCTTGTAAGAATGCATATAAGTCTCTGCATCATGAAAATAAAACGGACTATGACCATCTAACCATATTGGTGAACAAAGAGTCATTGTACCCAGGTGCTCCACCGGCAAATGGCGCCCAAGCAGTGAATCAGGCATGCGGGTCAGACCGCGGCATGCCGGCAGCGGGAGAACCGCGTTCAAGAGAGCCGGGGTTGGCAAACGTGTCGACCACCCTGCGGACATTTTCGTATCAAAAAATAATGTCAGCCAATGACACCGGACTGGAGGGCATTGCCTAAAGAAGGGGGCAATAGCTGGACACTCAGAGCTGCGGCTGAGCACTCCAAGTGAAACACGTAAGGCCGCTATGGAAACGGACGCGTCACTGTCCCCACTGATGTGCATACTCTCTGAGAGACGTTCCGTCAGACATGAATAAGCTCCGTGAGCTGAGTGCATGGGAGGCTAGAGGGACTGTGTACTGGGTCTAGCCAGAGCGCTGGAGACGTGGAGATGCACTTGGGACTGAGTTGCTGCTGACTGTAGAGCCGTTAAAATTGCTCAAACACTGAAATCCACCTGGCGGGATGTAAATCATTGCCTTGGTGGAGAAAAATCCCACCGACAGGCATAATGGCTGCCGCGCGTGACTGGGAACCGCCCCAACCGGCATCCGTAATGGCGGCTGCTGATAGGCACTCAGCAGCAGAAGCCGCAAAAGCTTCTCAGTTTGAAAAAGTTTTCGGGACTGCCAAAAGGACGCTGCAGTGTGGATCAGAGAGCTGAGCTGCACTGCAGGCAGAGTCAGAGAGCTGAATCTGAACAGATCTGATGAGGGCTGAGACTGAGCAGCTGAGTCTGAACACTCTGAACACTCTGAACACGTGGTGCACCTTTGCACCCCTCTTTATAGACTGTGGGCCAAGATTCATGGCCCTTTGGCCATCCAAAATGACCAATCAGGTTGGCAGTAAGCCAAACTTTACCTTAGTAGGCAGGAGCTGGTTGCCTGGACTCTCCCAAATACAGGGATCACATGGGCGGACCCCAGGGATACACGAGTTGGGTGTGTGTGTGTCACACAACCTGTTCACTACCATGGGTCCTGACAGAAAAACATGTCCAGGTGTCACGGACGGGAAAGTTTGTTTGGGGGAGTTTGGGAACGATATGCGAGGCCGATTTTATAAAGGTTTAAACGATTTATTGCTATAACCACTAGAAATCCCCTTCCCCAAACTTATTTGTAATTATCCCACATAGATTCTTGGTTCATAGTTGTGAATTAAAATACAGAATGGCTAAAATGAAGAGAGTCTATGATTTTAAGAGAGTTCATTGAAGTCTTGAGAGACTATTCAGTCTCTAAATAAAGTTTATCAGTTACTCACTGTCCAAATACAGTTCAGAGAAGTCTCAAAGTCTTTATGAATTTTAAGGCGTGTTGTCCAAGTCTCCGCAGGTCTGGTCGAGCAGCGCGTTGGCTCCTGAAGGCTGGCAAGGATCGGGACCCTGCTTGGAACGGTGCTGTCTCGAGCGGGTTGTTATGATGCTAATGCCGCGTGTGTGTGCGTGTGTAATCAGTGATCAGGGTGACGAGCAAAAGAGGGGTGCGAGTAGAGCAGGGTAAAGAGCGAGGGGCGAAAGACTCAGTTAAGGCAAATGCGGCATTTTTTCTAGTGTTTTAGAAGAGGTGTGTTCAGCCAACTCAGGCAGACTTGTGTTAGCTTTACAGATTGGTACAAAGTTATAATCAACTCACACAATAATTCTTACCAAAACAACCTATGGGACCACCCAGGGGTCAACCCCCCAGCAGATGTTCGGTGGGTGTGAGAACCAAGGCCTTTACTTCAAAACATAGCCATGTTTATGTCTTTGCTCCTCCGAGGGAGAGATTCTCCCAGGGACTGTACGTCTGCTGGTACAGCAACTGCCGTCATTGCAGGCAGACAGAAATATTGTTTTGACTTTTTCGATAGAAGGTACCCGTGTGAGCCACGACTCTGTGTACAAATGGGGCCTTTGCAAGAGGGTTCTGCTCCCTTCCATGACACCAGGCATGTAGAGGCATAGGGAGGCCTCTATTTTTGGGCCTGCGGCCCCCCCACCACAATGGATCATAAGGCTTTGTTCATGGTTGATGAATTTAGATATTTTCACGAGATTTAATAGTGATGCCCATCCACAAGAAGGGCTAGAGGGAGAAACCAGTAAACTACAGACCTGTCAGCCTGACCTCAGTGCCAGGCAAGGTCATCTTGAGTGCCATCACAAAGCACAGATAGGATGGCCAAGGGATCAGGCCCAGCCAGCACGGGTTTAGGAAGGGCAGGTCCTGTCTCACCAACCTGATCTCCTTTTATGATCAGGTAACCTGCCTGGTGAATGTGGGGAAGGCTGTGGATGTAGTCTACTTGGACTTCAGCAAAGCCCTTGACACCATCTGCCACAACAAGCTGCTCATGGCTTGGACAGATTCACTCTGCGCTGGGTCAAGAACTGGCTGGATGGCAGAGCCCAGAGAGTGGTGGTGAATGGTGCCACATCCAGTTGGCAGCCAGTCACTAGTGGTGTTCCCCAAGGATCAGTGCTGGGCCCAGTCCTGTTCAATATCTTTATTGATAATCTGGATGAGGGGATTGAGTCCAGCATCAGTAAGTTTGCAGATGACACCAAGCTGGGAGCAGGTGTGGATCTGTTGGAAGGTAGGAGAGCCCTAAACAGGCTGGATGGGTGGGCAGAGGCCAATGGGATGAGATTTAACAAGGCCAAGTGCAGGGTTCTGCACTTTGGCCACAACAACCCCAAGTAGCGCTACAGGCTGGGGACAGAGTGGCTGGAGAGCAGCCAGGAAGAAAGGGACCTGGGGGTACTGGTAGATAGTAGGCTGAAGATGAGCCAGCAGTGTGCCCAGGTGGCCCAGATCGCTAATGGCATCCTGAACTGTATCAGGAACTGCGTGGCCAGGAGGACAAGTAAGGTTATTCTACCCCAGTACTCAAAACTGGTTAGGCCACACCATGTGATCTTATTACTGTCTACAACTACCTGAAGGGACATTGTAGCCAGGTGGGGGGTGGCCTCTTCTCCCAGACAACCAGCAATAGAACAAGGGGACACAGTCTCAAGTTGTGCCAGGGTAGGTATAGGCTGGATATTAGGAAGAAGTTCTTCACAGAGAGAGTGATTTCCCATTGGAATGGGCTGCCCAGGGAGGTGGTGGAGGCACCGTCTGTTGGGGGTCTTCAAGAAAAGACTGGATGAGGCACTTAGTGCCATGGTCTAGTTGATTGGTTAGGGCTGGGTGATAGGTTGGACTGGATGATCTTGGAGGTCTCTTCCAACCTGGTTGATTCTATGATTCTATGATTCTATGTGTACTGTGTCCAGTTCTGGGCTCCTCAATTCAAGAGAGATGTTGAGGTGCTGGAACGTGTCCAGAGAAGTGCGACGAAGGTTGTGAAAGGCCTGGAACACAAACGGTATGAGGAGAGGCTGAGGGAGCTGGGGATGTTTAGCCTGGAGAAGAGGAGGCTCAGGTTGAACTGGATGATCTTGGTGGTCTGTACCAACCTGGATGATTCTATGATTCTATGAGTCTATGACAAGTGCTGCTTAACAGTCATGAACAACTTGGGTGATAGCATCCGTGGATAAGTCAATTGACCTATCGCGTGCCCATCGGTATATTGCATCTCTGCCTTGATGTCCAGATGATTCATGGGCCCACCGAGCTAAGAACAGTTCACCTCGGTGTTTCCAATCAAGGTTAAGATCAGAGTTGGTATCAACTTGAGAAATCTTAGCAGCTTGGTCTGCCTGCTGGTTGTGGTGATGTTCCTCAGTAGCTCTGTTTTAGGCATGTGTGCATCTACGTGCCGCACCTTCACTGGAATTCTCTCCAGCTGTGCATTGATGTCCTGCCATAGATCAGCACACCAAATAGGCTTTCCTTTCCTCTGCCAACCATTCTTCTTCCAGTCCTTTAGCCAACCCCATAGAGCATTGGCTACCATCCATGAGTCGGTGTAGAGGTAAAGGATAGGCCAATTTTCACGTTCAGCCACATCAAGAGCAAGTTGAACAGCTTTTACCTCAGCAAACCGACTGGATTCTCCTTCTCCATCTCTCGCTTCGGTAACTCTCCTGGTAGGACTCCAGACTGCTGACTTCCATCTTCGCTTGTTCCCAACAAGACGACAGGAACCATCTGCGAACAAAGCATAGTTCTTTTCCTGATCAGAGAGATCACCATAGGGAGGAGCTTCTTCAGCATGGGTTATTTTTGTCCTCTGGAGGTTTGGTACAGTCAGTGCCTTCTGGCCTGTTGGTCAATCGAGATTACCCAGTCATGCTCGTCGCGTTATCAAAGCCATCTGGGGGAATGCAGAATGCAGAAGAATTGTGGGGTGCAGGTGCAGGAGACATGTGGCAATGCAGTGAAGGGAAATGACAACAGGCAGATCCTTTTAACAGCACACCTTTGTTCTCACAAGCAACTAGCCAACTTATCTCAGAAGGAATAATGAGGACGTCGCTCATGAGGACAAGAATAACAAGGCGTATATGTATGCAGATGTGGTGGGTTGTCCCTGACTAATTATGCTAATGTGTAGGCATGTACTCTACTGGCTGAGTGCATATATTCGGGCTGCTACATGAATAAAATTTGCTCTAGCACAATTCATGTTGAATTGTCTGGAGTTCCCTCATAGCTAGGCTTGACCACACTGGTCTGTGAGGCCTTGAGTGAGGTCCCGCAGCAAACAGAGATAGCAGGCAGAGTGGCTTGCAACAGCCATCCATTTAGATCAGGTTGCAACTGTGGCATGATGCGGTGATGAACCTTTGCCTTTGAACACCCAGTTTAGAACTGGCAATCAAGGAGCCAAAAGCAATTGTGACTCAGTTCCAATCACTTCAGAAGCTGCTTTCACTCCTTAGTAGGCTGCTACTATCTCTTTCTCTGTTGGGGTGTACTTTGCCTCTGAAACTCTGTAGCTAGACCCCAGAAACCAAGTGGACGACCACGTGTCTCATTTGGAGCTCTCTGCCAAAGGCTCCAAGTTGGACCATTGTCACTGGCAGCCGTGTACAGAATGTTCCTAATGTCCGGACCAGATTGCACAGGTCCCAAGCCCACTGCATGGACTACTTCTCACTTGATTTGATCAAAGGCTGCTTGCTGTTCAGGTCCCCACTCGAAATTGTTGCTCTTATCAGTCACATCATGCAGAGGTTTGACAATTTGACTGAACACAGGAATGTGTAGTGTCCAAAATTCCACTGCACACAAGAAAGATAGAGTGTCCATCTTATTTGCGGGAATTTCCATGGTGGGGACTTTGTTGATCACATACTGAGGAATGTGACAGCGACCATCCTGCCACCGCACTCCCAGACACTTAATTTCTCTGGCAGGTCCTTTGACCTTGTTTCTCTTAATGGCAAAATTTGCTTGCAACACAATGCCCCACACAATGATGTTGTCGATGAATTGTATGTGCTCTGGAGCTTCACCTTTCTCCAGTGCATTGTGGATGACTGAGTGACAGATGGTTGAGCTGTGTTTCCACCCCTGAGGCAAACAATTGAACTGGTACTGGATTCCTCTCCAGGTGAATGCAAACTGAGGCCTGCACTCCTTTGCTATGGGAATAGAGAAGAAAGCATTAGCAATGTCTATGGTTCCATACTATTTAGCCTCCTTTGATTCCAGCTCGTACTGGAGTTCCAGGATGTCCGGCACAGCTGTGCTCATGGGTGGAGTCACCTCGTTGAGGACACAAAAATCAACTGTCAGTCTGCAGTCTCTGTTGGGCTTACGCACAGGCCAGATGGGACTGTTGAAAGGTGAATGAGCTTTCTCGATGACAGCCTGACTCTCCAGTTGACAAATCAGCTGATGAATGGGCAACAAAGAGTCATGGTTAGTTCTGTACTGCCTGTGGTGCACAGTTTGAGTAGCAATTGGCACTTCCAGATCCTCTATGTCATGATGTCCCACAACTGCAGATTCATCTGAAAGTTCAGGTCTAATGGACAATTTCAATTTACCATCCTCAATCTCTACAGATGATATTCCAAAAGCCCATTTGTGACCCTTAGGATCTTTGAAACAACCTTGTCTCAAAAAGTCAATTCCCAGAATGCAAGGCGCATCAGGACCAGTTACAATATTATGTTTCTTCCACTCTTTACCAGTTAAACTGATCTCAGCCTGCGACTTAGTTAACTCTTGAGATCCACCAGTGATTCCAAAAATAGATATGGACTCTGTCCCTTTGCAATTGGATGGCAACAAAGTACACTGAGCACCTGTGTCAACTGAAGCCCTGTATTTCCGAACTTCTGAACTGCCAGGTCACCTAATGAATACATTCCAATAGATTCGGTTCTCTCCACTATCCTTTTCCTTCTCCTGGCTTTAGGCAGGGCACCCCTAATGCTGAACATGGCATGTGTGGTGTACACAGTGATTGGTGTTGTTGTGAGAGAAATTGCAATTGTTGGAGTAATTGCAGTTGCTCTGGGGAGCTGAAGAAGTGACAGCTACTTTCCTGGCATTGCTGCCTCTGTTTCTGCCACTCTGCAGTTCCCTGACTCTCTTTGAAAGAGCTGAAGTACGTTGACCATCCCACTTCTTCATGTTCTCACAATATTGGTCACGCAGAAGTATCCACAGTGATGCATGTGATTGCTGATGTCTAGGTGGAATTTGTCTCCTCCTGAGCTGGAATTGCCTTGCAGGAGGTGGGTGTCTGTTCCTGAAGGCAGAAACATGCACCCATTCAGATGATGCAGGGATGGTATCCTTTACCAGATTGGAAATGAAGGCTTTGATTTCCTCCTTCAGTTCTTTCATGCCATTTCTAGTACCATTCTCAATGCTATCTTTCATCCCCTTTATCTCTGTAGTCATAGTGTTTATGGCAGAGACTAGGGCAGAATCTGACATGCTGTCTTCTATCTTCCTGAGCTGGTCAGTGAATTCACCAACAGTGAAAGACCTTCCATTATCACTCCTTGATAGAAACTTGCTGGCCACGATCTTAGCATAGGATGAAGGAGCAAGCTTAATCAGCTTCTTCATGAGACCTGTTCCAAGAGGAATATCATCAGGCTCATGTGTACCATGATCTCCATAAAGCACTTCCTTCATGGCAAACTCCTTCAGAAGCTTAATTCCCTGCTCAATGGTGTTCCACTTCTTGGCCGCCCATGGCAGATCATCTCCGGAAGGATATCTCATAGCCACAGTCAACAGGAGACATATCCACAAGGTAACCTTACCAAGAGGACTTGCTAGGTATTTGTCCACTCCACTCTCCTTGGTGAGTGGTCCTAGCTGCTTGGCAGACTTGTCTCCTACCTGTAGGGCATTGGCACCAATGCTACGGCATCTCACCAGCCATCTTAGGATTGGTTCATCTGATTCCCTTGAGTATTCCTTTCTAACTTCCCTGACCTCTGTGAGGGGATCATTGGCATCCTGGATGTCATCCTCCTCCTCTTCCTCTTCTTGATCTGGTTGTCCCTGGCCTATAAACAGATCTTTCCTAAGAGCACTCTTAAAGTCCTCAGAGCCATCCTCCTTGGCAGCCAATCTCACAAAGCTCTTCTCATCAGAGTACTGAGATCTAAGTATGTTGGCCAAATCTTTAAACTTTACTTCTCCTCTTCCTCCTCTTGTGCACCAGAGGTCCCCTTGTTGCAGGCCGCTCTGCCTGGTATTTCTGCTTACCAGCAGGCACCCACGTTAAATATGTCCATAAAACAAATATGGCCGTGAAGAGCCGCAAGGGTCTTCAGAACGATTCAATATGAATTATGCCAAAGCCGTTTATTGATCATTAACAGCCTGTATTTATACACTCAGCCAGAAGAGCACACGCCTACACATTAGCATAATTAGTCAGGGATGACCCACTACATCTGTGTAAGTACACGCCTTGTTATTCTCGTTAGTGAAGGTCCATTATCTACCCCTTCTGAGATAAGGTGGCCAGCTGCATGTGAGAACCAAGGTCTGTTATTACAAGGATCTGCCTGTTGTCTCTTCCCTTCACTCCGTTCCCACAGCTGTCCTGCACCCCACAACTCTTCTGCATTCTGCATTCCCACATCTCCCCTTTCTGTTTCTTCTTGAAAATGGAGGTCGCGTTTCTCATCCAGTTTGCAGGGCCCTTTGCAAAAGAAATGAAAAAACACAGCATCTCTAAAACACTGCTAACAAAGGCATCTGCTCCTTATCTCGTCCAATGTGTAGGTTCTTCTGCACTCTAATAACAGAGGGTCGAGCTGGCAACTCTACTTGTGCAATTGCCTACTCATTAAAATAGCATTGCCAGAAGCTTGTGAAGCAGCAACCTAAATCATTAAGCATGATCAAGCACATAACCATATCTCAGTATACATTCCAATACACAGTCATCTGAGGAAAAGTCTTTGCTCACCACCAAGGAGACAGATTGAACATACAAGCTGACATCCATCAAACCAAAAATCCAGGCACATTTGCCCTCTTTTTCCCCTTTTTTTTTCTTCTGTCTGTGTGTGTGTGTTTTGTGAGCACCATGGTGTGCAATCAGCATAAGCAGGTGCAAAGTGTAATATCTGAGCTTATAACTTGCATAAGTGTGATGGTACAATCGCAGTGACCTGTCACAGGCCAATGCCACAGAAAGTCAGTGCCTAAGCTGGCATGAAATTGGATCCAAAAATCTTTGCCATAGTGACCTTTCCAAAATCATAACCATGTTACCTCTCTGTGTTATTTTGTTGTGTTCTGTTTCCATGTGATTCTTACCCTTAAAAGAAAAATCCTAAGAAAGAAAAAAAATTATCCTACAATATACCTATGATAAATTATATGATCCTTAACTATATTAGTGCTAAAAATTGATAAAGGAAAAATTTTGAACCCGGAAATCGATTCCAAATACAGAAATGTGATGGTTTGGGTGGTCTCCGCCCCCCCACACTTTAGAAATCACCCAGACTAAACTCAGCCGGCTCTGGAAATATGAATGAAGCTATTTATTTACAGCTAGCACAATATACAAGCAGATATTTACAGTATATACAGTTATATACAGAAATATACAAGGTAAAAGCTAATACAGAAACACAACTTCCCTCCCAGAAACCTGAGTCCCCAGGAGGGGCTCTCAACCACCCCTTCACCTTCCCCCTACCCCTCTCAACCTTACCCCAGTCCCAAGGAAGAATAGAGATTCAGCCAAGAGGTTAAGAAGCAAAGGTGGGTTAGGCCAAATGGAGGGTGTGTTAGAGACATGCAGCTCAGTCAGCAGCCCAAGTGAGAGTGAGAGAAAAATGGCGAGAGTGTTATCTAATGTTTTCATTTCTTCTTCCCATACTCCTTAGCAAGACGGTGAGGGAAGTAGACATCACCATTGTTTTCCTTTCACAGCCTGTAATCTACTTCTTCTCACCAAAACATTCTAGCTAGCTTCAAACTAGCACAAGAAAAAATAAGAAACCCAAAGGAAAAAAAGTAAAAGGAATATTACACTGTGAAGTGAGGGTTTAAAAAAAAAAAAGAAGAAAAGAAAAAAAAATATGAAGTCATGGCATGTAGAAAAAAAAGATTGCAAGAGTGGGTCTCCAGAGGAGGATGAAGTGTCCTCTGATGTGGACTCAGTCGCTTCTTCTTGGTCTCCGCATTTCCTCTCGAATTTCAGAAAAGTTAGCTGGAACAGACTTTTGAGACACTTCAGCTGGTAGTTAATCACTTAGCTGGGATTTGGCTTATTAGCAAACAGTTGCAAACACCAGTCTCTGGATAGCAGCAAAACATTCTTGAAATACCTCTGCGGCTTCTACTACTCCCCCCAGTCTGACTTTAAGGCAAATCAAAGAGTCTTAAAAACAACATTTACATCTCTTTTCAGGGTTTTTTACCCCTCGTCACCTAGATGGCCACTTCAAAAGGCCACATATATCAAGAACTGCTCCTTTTGACCAGCAAAATAGAGCCTAAAACGTCTCATAGAGACTGCTTTTGGGGGGGGGCTTTCCACCACGGCTCCTCCAAGCGTGGACCCCATGCTCCCCCAGCTGTCCGCCCTGATCAGGGACAGAAATCTAGTTACCTCACTAGGCATGCGCGACTTTGACCCGATCCCCAGGGCAGGGGTCGATACGGCCGGTCTCCCACACCCCTTCTCTCTTGTCAGCCGTCTTCACATCCCCCATAAGGAGAACTTGTAGCTGTGGAGGAAGGTCAAGCCTCTCCATTCTGTGCACCAGAAGGGGGGGTCAGATCCCACTTTTCAGTGCGCCAGATGTTACAGGCCGCTCTGCCTGGTATTTCTGCTTACCAGCAGGCACCCACGTTAAATATGTCCATAAAACAAATATGGCCGTGAAGAGCCGCAAGGGTCTTCAGAACGATTCAATATGAATTATGCCAAAGCCATTTATTGATCATTAACAGCCTGTATTTATACACTCAGCCAGTAGAGCACAGGCCTATACATTAGCATAATTAGTCAGGGACGACCCACTACATCTGCGTAAGTACATGCCTTGTTATTCTCGTTAGTGAAGGTCCATTATCTACCCCTTCTGAGATAAGGTGGCCAGCTGCATGTGAGAACCAAGGTCTGTTATTACAAGGATCTGCCTGTTGTCTCTTCCCTTCACTCTATTCCCACAGCAGTCCTGCACCTGCACCCCACAACTCTTCTGCATTCTGCATTCCCACATCCCCTCCCCTAAATCAAGACTTATTCCTTGTCTCTTGTTCTTCCCTGCCATTTTAATCAAAAGCCATTGCCAGAAGGACCACCTTGGACATGTAAAGCTATTGCAGTGGTAGCTACAGTCAAGTAGCTGGGTGAATAGAGATGTCTGATGTGATTTCCTGTTGAGTTTTGTGTGAGCAGTGAAGGGCTGAATCTCTGAAGTGCAAAGGGTTGTTGGAAATGCAGGAGAAAGATTTAGGTGAGGGAGGTGGTGGCTGCACCTGGTAAATGTCAGTAGGGCAGCTGGCAGCTCTGTGCTGCTGCTAGAAATGTAACAAGTCTATTTGTCTGCCAGGGGTTACATGACTGGTTCATGCTGACTTTGCTGAGTACCAGTAACTGAATCCTGCTGACTCCTTGGCTCTCCAACCTCTTAACTGACTGTGGAGCAGTACAGCCTCATCTGATGGCCTTAGGCTGTAGTGGTCCTCCCTACATTGGGTAGCCAAAGAGCCTGGCATTCTGCTGGGAGGGTGTCTGGAGAAAAGAGACTAAAAACATCTTGGTCCAGAGGAGAGAGATTTGTTCTTATATATTTCTGTGTTGTGGAATTAAGGTACAAGGGAGACCAAATATCAAAAGCAAGACTATTTATTAAAGGATAAAATGAACAGAACAGAGAAAAAGAGAGAAGGGAAGAGAGAGGGAAAAACAGAGAAAGAGAGAGGAGCAAGAAAAGGATATTACCATTAGGCAGATGAGGGGAAAGTCCAAGTCCTTTTCAGTTTGCATATTCAGGGGATGTTTCCAGCCAGAGATATCTTCAGTGGAGTTCTTCTCTCTTCTCCAGGAGTACTTATTTTCTTAGAGCAGGCAAAACTTAGGGCATGACATGGTGGTGGTAGAGAGAAGGTTCCTGGGCTGTTTTCAGTCTGGATGTCCATGGTGATGTTTCCTCTCACACACTCACTCACTCTGGTATAGGCCCAGCATCTTGTATTCAGTTTTTCAGAGCTCCCTCTGGCCACCCTAGTCACATTAATGCATAAATGACTGTGGTGGATTAGGAACTCTCCCCCATACTATTTGAAAACCAGACCAGCTCAGATGGCTTGGAACTAAGATGAAGCTATATTTACAAGCATGACAAAATTTAGAAGCATATATATGCAATATATACAAGTATTTATGAGTATTTACAATTACATGTAAGTTAGAAATAATACAGAAATACAAACTGCCTCCTGGACAAAGAAATCTACCCAAAAGGGCTCAAAGCTAATCCCCTGTTTTACAAACAAAACAAAGCAAAGCTAACCTCCCCTGTACAAACTAAACAAAGCAGAAGCCAGCAGCAGCCAGCAAACCTTATGTGTTAGTTATGGAGTAGATCTAATGAGAGATGAGTCAGAGAAATGAACAAGGCAATGTCCCAGCACGAAGTGAGAGAACATTGTTTATATTTTGACTTTTTATCCCTCTCAGCAAACCAATGAATGATATAGACATTTAACATTATTTTCTTTTTACAACCAATGATCTCATTTATCTCATTAAAATATTCCAATTGGCCTCAAATCAGCACAACCCATCCCTCTGTATCATTCAGTATTTTGCTGGAAATAATCTCTCTAATCTAAAGAAATATTTAAGATGATGAATAGTAAAGTCCTTTTTTTTATTCCAGTTCATTCTTGATTCTGACTATCTCAGATGTAGGTGATTCAAAAGCCTAGAAAACAGGAAAGAGTTCACCTCTTCACAGATGAGATGAAAACAGAGACGCCCAGGTGATTTAGGGTTTGTGCTCATGTACTGTAGATTTCTCATAGCTTCTTCCTTTGGATGCCACATGGTACCTGAAACAGCAACTCCTAACACCTTGTATTATACACTCTCAATTTAAACTCTCTCAGCTAAAGTTAGATTTCACACTGGATTTCACCATTCTCCTGCATTACCTAGTAGGTATGACCAGGACCTTCAGCAGACACCACCCCTCGGACAGGTTTCCCTTCGCCCGAAGGAGAAAATACCCAAACAGCTTCTCCTAACAGATTCTTTTCATGTACAACAGGAACTTTATCACCATCTACTGTGTGTACCAAGTCTGATTTTGCAGGTCCTTCTCTGTTTACAGAACCCCTGCTATTTACCAACCAGGTTGCTTGTGCTTTGCCTCAAGATGACCTGCCCTTGTTCGGGTGGGCGACTTTAACCTACCAGACATTTGCTGGGACTTAAATACTGCAGAGAAGAGGCAGTCTAGAAGGTTTCTAGATTGTGTGGAAGACAACTTCTTATCCCAGCTGTTACGTGAGCCTACCAGGGGGGCAGCCCTGCTTGACCTGCTGCTCACAAATAGAGAGGGACTGGTAGGGGATGTGGTGGTTGGAGGCTGCCTGGGGTCCAGTGACCATGAAATTATAGAGTTTTCAATATATGGAGAAACCAGGAGGGGCATCAACAGAACCTCCACACTGGACTTCCGAAGGGCAGACTTCAGCCTATTTAAGGAACTAACTCAGAAAGTCCCTTGGGAAAGAGCCCTTAAAAAAAAAAGGGGTCCAGGAAGGTTGGACCCACTTCAAGAAAGAACTCCTAAAGGCACAGGACCAGCTGTGCCATTGAGCTGGAAGACGAGCCGACGAGTGAGGCAGCCAGACTGGATGGGCAGGGAGCTGCTAAAGGAATTAAAGATTAAAAAGAGAGTATATTGCCTTTGGAAAAGACGGAAGGTGTTCCAGGAAAAGTTCAAGGAAGTTGCTAGGTCTTGTAGAAAAAAAAATGGAGAGGCAAAAGCCCATTTAGAGCTTAGGCTGGCCACGGCTGTGAAGGAAAATAAAAAATGTTTCTTTAAATATCTGAATGGCAAGAGAAGGGCCAAGGACAACCTCCAGTCCTTGTTAGATAGAGAGGGGAATAGAGTGACAAAGGATGAGGAAAAGGCAGAGGTGCTTAACACCTTCATTGCCTCAATCTTCAATAGTGGGACAGGTTGTCTCCAGGACAGCTGGACTCCTGAAGTGGTGGATGGAGTCAGGGACCAGTATAGTCCCCATCTAATTCATGACGAGAAAGTAAAGGACCTGCTGAGCCGCTTGGATCCTCACAAGTCCATGGGACCGGATAGGATCCATCCTTGGGTGCAGAGGGAGCTGGCAGATGAGCTGGCCAAGCCACTCTCCATCATTTATCAGCAGTCCTCGCTCACTGGAGAGGTCCACAATGACAGGAAGCTGGCCAATGTGATACCCATCCACAAGAAGGGTCGTAAGGAGGAGCCAGAAAACTACAGACCTGTCTGCCTGACCTCAGTGCCAGGCAAGGTCATGGAACAGGTTATCTTGAGTGCCATCACAAAGCACCTACAGGATGGCCAAGGGATCAGGCCCAGCCAGCATGGGTTTAGGAAGGGCAGGTCCTGTCTCACCAACCTGATCTCCATTTATGATCAGGTTACCCACCTGGTGAGCGTGGGGCAGGCTGTGGATGTAGTCTACCTGGACTTTAGCAATGCCTTTGACACTGTCTGCCACAAGAAGCTCTTAGCCAAGCTGGCAGCTCATGGCTTGGACAGATCCATTCTGAGCTAGGTCCAGAACTGGCTGGATGGCAGAGCTCAGAGAGTGGTGGTGAATGGTGCCACATCCAGTTGGCAGCCTGTCAGCTGTGGTGTTCCCCAAGGATTAGTGATGGGCCCAGTCCTGTTCAATATCTTTATTGATGACCTGGACAAGGGGATTGAGTCCAGCATAAGTAATTCTGCAGATGACACCAAGCTAGGAGCAGGTGTGGATCTGTTGGAAGGTAGGAGAGCCCTGCAGAGGGACCTGGACAGGCTGGATGGGTGGGCAGAGGACAATGGGATGAGACTGAACAAGTCCAAGTGCAGGGTTCTGCACTTTGGTCACAACAACCCCAAGCAGTGCTACAGGCTGGGGACAAAGTGACTGGAGAGCAGCCAGGAAGCAAGGGACCTGGGGGTACTGGTAGATAGTAGGCTGAAGATGAGCCAGCAGTGTGCCCAGGTGGCCAAGAGAGCCAATGGCATCCTGGCCTGCATGAGGAACAGTGTGGCCAGTAGGACAAGGGAGGTTATTCTTCCCCTGGACTCAACACTGGTCAGGCCACACCTTGAGTACTGTGCCCAGTTCTGGGCCCCTCAATTCAAGAGAGATGTTGAGGTGCTGGAACGTGTCCAGAGAAGGGCAACAAAGCTGGTGTGCTAGTTTGAAGCAAGCTAGAATGTTTTGGTACAAGAACTAGATAACGGGCAGTGAAATGAAAAAAACAATTGTGTCTACTTCTCTCACAGTCACGCTGAGAACTCTGGGAAGAAGAAAGACTTTTTCTCCATTTTGTTTCTCACTCTTGCTTTGGCCTTAGACCTGGTCACATCTCATTAACCCTGCTCCTACTAACCTTGCTCCCTAACCTCTTGGCTGCACCTCTCTTCTTCCTGAGAACTGGGGTAAGGTTGAGAGGGCCGGGGGGAGGTGTTGGGGTGGTTTGAGAGCCCCTCCTGGGGACTCAGGTTTCTGGGAGGGGAGTTGTGCTTTTGTATTGTTTATCCTTTGTATATTTCTGTATATAATTGTATATAACTGTATATATTGTAAATAGCTGCTTGTAAATTCTGCTAGCTGTAAATAAATTGCTTCATCTATATTCCCAGGGTCCGTCTGAGTTAGCTGGGGTAAATTCTAAAGTGTGGGGGGGGCGGGGTAACCCCCAAACCATCACAGCTGGTGAAAGGCCTGGAACACAAACCCTATGAGGAGAGGCTGAGGGAGCTGGGGTTGTTTAGCCTGGAGAAGAGGAGGCTCAGAGATGACCTCATTGCTGTCTACAACTACCTGAAGGGGCATTGTAGCCAGGTGGGGGTTGGTCTCTTTTCTCAGGCAACCAGCAATAGAACAAGGGGATACAGTCTCAAGTTGTGCTGGGGAAGTATAGGCTGGATGTTAGGAGGAAGTTCTTTACAGAGAGAGTGATTGGCATTGGAATGGGCTGCCCAGGGAGGTGGTGGAGTCACCGTCCCTGGAGGTGTTCAAGAAAAGACTGGATGAGGCACTTAGTGCCATGGTCTAGTTGACTGGATGGGGTTGGGTGCTCGGTTGGACTGGATGAGCTTGGAGGTATCTTCCAGCCTGGTTGTTTCTATGATTCTAAATGCTCGTCTCAGTTTTTCAGAGTTCCACGCCACATGGATTTTAGGGTGGTGTTTAGCAAACCATTGTAGCATTCTATCTTCCCTGAAGCTGGAGCACAGTAGGGCATGTGGTAGATCCACTCAGTACCATGCGATTTGGCCCATTTTTTTTCACAAGCTTGTGCCATTGTCTGACTCAATTCTCTCTGGAGTTCCATGTCTCCACATGATTTGTCTTTCCAAGCCAAGAATGCAGTTACCCCATTCCAGGGTCACACCACTCTAATGGTGAAGAACTTCCTCGTCATGTCCAGCCTGAACCTACCCATCTCCAGCTTCACTCCATTCCACCTAGTCCTGTCCCTCCCTGATATCCTGAAAAGTCCTTCCCCTGCTTTTTTGTAGGCCTCTTTCAGATACTGAAAGGCCAAAATAAGGTCACATCGGAGCCTCCTCTTCTCTAAACTGCACAGCCCCAACTCTTTCAGTCCGTCCTCACAGCAGAGGTGCTCCAGCCCTCTGATCATCCCAGTGGCCCTTCTCTGGACATGCTCCAGGATACCCACATCCTTCTTGTAATGGGGGCTCCAGAACTGGATGCAGTACTCCAGGTGGGGTCTCAACAGAGCAGAGAAGAGGGGGAAAATCATCTCCCTTGACCTGCTGGCCACACTTCTCCTGATGCAGCCCAGGATCTGGTTGGCCCTCTGGGCTGCAAGTGCGCACTGCTGGCTCATGTTGAGCTTCTCATCCACAAGCACCCCCAAGTCCCTCTTCTCAGTGCTGCTCTCCAGCCACTCACTGCTCAGCCTGTAGTTGTGCTGTCTCCACATGATTTGTCTTTGCACACTATGAATTCTGTTACATGCAGTGGCATGGGGAAGTGGTTAGGTCTCCAACCATCCTGTGCTTGCCTCTACCATTGGTAGTACATATTGTTTGCCAGAACAAGAATGATATGGAGTGATGTAGTCAATCTGACAGGTTTCACCATACTTGTACTTTGACCATCTCTCATCATACCATAAGGGCTTGATTCACTTAGCCTGCTTAATAGCAGCACAAATGTCACAGTCATGAATGATTTGGGTGATAGTGCCCATGGAGATGTTAATTGACCTATCACATACCCATCAGTATATTGCATCTCTGCCTTGATGTCCAGATGAATCATGAGCCCACTGAGCTAGGAAAAGCTCACATTGGTGTTTCCAATCAAGGTCAAGATCGCAGTTTGTGTCGACTTGAGAAATGTTGGCAGTTAGATCTGCCTGCTGGTTGCGTTGGTGTTCCTCTGTACCATTGCTCTTAGGCATGTGTGTGTCTGTGTCCCACTTTCACTAGAATCCTCTCAAAAAAAGCATCAATGCCTTGCCACAGACCAGCTTTTCTTTCCTCTGCCAACCATTCTTTTTCCAGTCCTTTAGCCAACCCCATAGAGCATTGGCTACCATCCATGAGTCGGTGTAGAGGTAAAGGATAGGCCAATTTTCACGTTCGTCCATATTGAAAGCAATTTGGACAGCTTTTACCTCAGCGAATTGACTGGATTCTCCTTCTCCATCTCTTGCTTCATTGACTGTGCTGGTTTGAGGCTAAGCGGAATACACCACTGCTACATTAACTCATCTGCCTGGATCTGTGTAACTCAATCTAATATTTTCCCTCTTGCTAACCTTTCACATCTCACCCTGCATGTAAGGGGGATTGTGAGATAAGGAAGCCTGGTTCGGCAAGAGAGCAGGACCGAGGCTAGCTCAGCTGAAACGCGCTTTCTCGAAGCCTTTTTTCTCCTCCATTTTGAGGCTCTCTCGGTCTGAGGAGCCCAGAGGGAGGCAGGGAGCGGCAGGCAGGCGCTAAGTGCTCGCAGGAAGGTGAGTCAGAGGGCGGTGCCTGGCGAGTGGCAGATTTAAACGAGGAGCGGCAGAGGCGAAGCCACAGCATGGTTCGGCAGGAGAGCAGAACCGAAGCTAGCAGGTGTCTCTGCTGAGTGCAGTGCTGCGCGCTCCGCTGAAAAACAAAAACAAAAACCACCACCACACCTAACAACTCCCCTCGGACCTTCAGGAAAGCAGACATGGTTCAAACTAGGTCCAAGCTGTATAATACTTGTAAAACTGTGGGCACCCAAACAGAGCCCACCTGTAGGAATGCAGGCGTCCAGACGTCTGGATGTGAGGAGTGCTGGAGCCTGGCACTCGAAGTCGAGTGAGACAGAGGCATTGGCTGCATTCGGTGTGAGCAGATTGATTGCCTGCTTAACTTGGTGGCTGAACTCAAGGGAGAGGTGGAACGACTGAAGGCTGAAAGGGAATGTAAAAGAGAGCAACATGCTCTGCAGTCCCCCTTGCCAGAGGGAGACGAACAGAGCAACCAAGAAGAATGGATGTAGGTGCCTGCCAGAAGGGGCAAGGGAAAACCCTTCCAGCCATCTTCACATCCCCAGCTGCCCTTACATAACAGATATAGGGCACTAGAGGTTGAGGATGAGGTGATCCTGGAGCAGGCAGAAGCATCACCGGCTGGGAGGGCAACTGAGACAAATCAGTTACGCCCTCGCATCAGAACAAGTACCCAGAAGAAAAAGAGGAGGGTAATTGTTATTGGTGACTCCCTTCTGCAGGGAACAGAGGGCCCCATATGCCGGCCAGACCCCTTCCACAGGGAGGTCTGCTGCCTCCCTGGAGCCCGGGTCAGGGATGTTACCAGGAGGCTGCCTACTGTAGTGCAGCCCTCTGATTACTATCCCTTATTAGTTATACAGGCAGGGAATGATGAGATTAATAACAGAGGGCTAAAAGCTATCAAAAGGGACTTTAAGACACTGGGGAAAGCAGTTGAGGGAGAAGGGGCACAGGTAATCTTTTCATCTATACCCTTAGTTACAGGCTGGAATAGAGAGAAGAATAGGAAAGCGTATTTGATGAACAAGTGGCTCAGAGGTTGGTGCCTCCAACATAACTTTGGATTCTTTGATCTTGGGGAACTTCATCTTGCCACAGGTCTGCAATCAGCAGATGGGATACAACTATCACAGAAGGGGAGAAGGACCCTGGCATATAAGCTGGCTGGGCTTGTTGAGAGGGCTTTAAACTAGAATGGAAGGGGGAGGGGGTTAAACATGACAGCACCAGAGATAAATCAAAGGGAATTGAGGATAGTAGGCTAGAGCTAGGAGTAAAAGCAGCAGCCCAGCTGAAGTGCATGTACACTAATGCACGCAGTATGGGTAACAAACAAGAGGAGCTGGAAGCTCTGGTGCTGGAGGGAAACTATGATATTGTCGCCATCACTGAAACGTGGTGGGATGGCTCACATGATTGGTGTGCTGTAATCAATGGCTACAGACTCTTCAGGAGAGACAGGCAAGGGAGAAAGGGTGGGGGAGTGGCTCTGTATATTAGGGATGCTCTGGATGTCATGGAGGTAGAAATCAAAGATGATCAAGTTGAGTCATTATGGGTGAGACTTAAGGCGAAGGCCAACAAGGCTGATATCCTGGTTGGAGTCTGTTACAGACCACCCAACCAGGAAGAAGAGGTTGATTTATTACTCTTTAAGCAACCGGAGGCTGCCTCAAGATCACCTGCCCTTGTTCTGGTGGGCGACTTTAACCTACCAGACATCTGCTGGGACTTAAACACTGCAGAGAAGAAGCAGTCTAGACGGTTTCTGCAATGTGTGGAAGACAACTTCCTATCCCAGCTGTTACGTGAGCCTACCAGGCGGGGCAGCCCTGCTTGACCTGCTGCTCACAAATAGAGAGGGACTGGTAGGGGATGTGGTGGTTGGAGGCTGCCTGGGGTCCAGTGACCATGAAATTATAGAGTTTTCAATAAATGGAGAAACCAGGAGGGGCATCAACAGAACCTCCACACTGGACTTCCAAAGGGCAGACTTCAGCCTATTTAAGGAACTAATTCAGAAAGTTCCTTGGGAAATAGCCCTTGAAAACACAGGGGTCCAGGAAGGTTGGACCTGATTCAAGAAAGAACTCCTGAAGGCACAGGAGCAGGCAGTGCCACTGAGCCGGAAGACGAGCCGACGAGGGAGGCAGCCAGACTGGATGGGCAGGGAGCTGCTAAAGGAATTAAAGATTAAAAAGAGAGTGTATCACCTTTGGAAAGGAGGGGAGGTGTCCCAGGAAAAGTTCAAGGAAGTTTCTAGGTCTTGTAGAGGAAAAATTAGAGAGGCAAAAGCCCACTTGGAGCTTAGGCTGGCCACGGCTGCCAAGGAAAATAAAAAGTGTTTCTTTAAATATATGAATGGCAAGAGAAGGGCCAAGGACACCCTCCAGTCCATACTAGATAGAGAGGGGAACATAGTGACAAAGGATGAGGAAAAGGCAGAGGTGCTTAACACCTTCTTTGCCTCAATCTTCACTAGTGGGAAAGGTTGTCTCCAGGACAGCTGGACTCCTGAAGTGGTGGATGGAGTCAGGGACCAATACAGTCCCCCTCTAATCCATGAGGAAGCAGTAAGGGACCTGCTGCGTCATTTGGATCCTCACAAGTCCATGGGACCGGATGGGATCCACCCTAGGGTGCTGAGAGAGCTGGCAGCTGAGCTGGCCAAGCCACTCTCCATCATTTATCAGCAGTCCTCGCTCACTGGAGAGGTCCCTGAAGACTGGAAGCTGCCAGTGTGATACCCATTCACAAGAAGGGTCGTAAGGAGGAGCCAGAAAACTACAGACCTGTGAGCCTGACCTCAGTGCCAGGCAAGGTCATGGAACAGGTCATCTTGGGTGCCATCACAAAGCACCTACAGGATGGCCAAGGGATCAGGCCCAGCCAGCATGGGTTTAGGAAGGGCAGGTCCTGCCTCACCAACCTGATCTCCTTTTATGATCAGGTTACCCGCCTGGTGAATGTGGGGAAGGCTGTGGATGTAGTCTACTTGGACTTTAGCAATGCCTTTGACACTGTCTGCCACAAGAAGCTCCTAGCCAAGCTGGCAGCTCATGGCTTGGACAGATCCATTCTGAGCTAGGTCCAGAACTGGCTGGATGGCAGAGCTCAGAGAGTGGTGGTGAATGGTGCCACATCCAGTTGGCAGCCTGTCAGCTGTGGTGTTCCCCAAGGATTAGTGATGGGCCCAGTCCTGTTCAATATCTTTATTGATGACCTGGACAAGGGGATTAAGTCCAGCATAAGTAATTCTGCAGATGACACCAAGCTAGGAGCAGGTGTGGATCTGTTGGAAGGTAGGAGAGCCCTGCAGAGGGACCTGGACAGGCTGGATAGGTGGGCAGAGGCCAATGGGATGAGATTTAACAAGCCCAAGTGCAGGGTTCTGCACTTTGGCCACAACAACCCCAAGCAGCGCTATGGGCTGGGGACTGAGTGGCTGGAGAGCAGCCAGGAGGAAAGGGACCTGGGGGTACTGATAGATAGTAGGCTGAAGATGAGCCAGCAGTGTGCCCAGGTGGCCAAGAGAGCCAATGGCATCCTGGCCTGCATCAGGAACAGTGTGGCCAGTAGGACAAGGGAGGTTATTCTTCCCCTGTAGTCAGCACCGGTCAGGCCACACCTTGAGTACTGTGTCCATTTCTGGGCCCCTCAATTCAAGAAGGATGTTGAAGTGCTGGAACATGTCCAGAGAAGGAAAACAAAGCTGGTGAAAGGCCTGGAGCACAAATCCTATGAGGAGAGGTTGAGGGAGCTGGGCCTGTTTAGCCTGGAGAAGAGGAGGCTCAGGGGTGATCTTATTACTGTCTACAACTACCTGAAGGGGCATTGTAGCCAGGTGGGGGGTGGCCTCTTCTCCCAGGCAACCAGCAATAGAACAAGGGGACACAGTCTCAAGTTGTGCCGGGGCAGGTATAGGCTGGATATTGGGAAGAAGTTCTTCACAGAGAGAGTGATTTCCCATTGGAATGGTCTGCCCAGGGAGGTGGTGGAGGCACCGTCCCTGGGGGTCTTCAAGAAAAGACTGGATGAGGCACTTAGTGCCATGGTCTGGTTGATTGGTTAGGGCTGGGTGCTAGGTTGGACTGGATGGTCTTGGAGGTCTCTTCCAACCTGGTTGATTCTATGATTCTATGATTCTATGGGGGTGGAAAGAAGATGGGGGGTTGGTTGAAAGCCGTCCCAAGCGATTCTGCTGTTTGGGGGAGGTTTTATACCTCTGTACTTTTAACAAGCATATTATTCTATATAGTTGTAAATACTTGTATGTATTGTTTACATATGCTTGTAAATTGTGCCATGCTATAAATATCATAGAATCACAGAAACAACCAGGTTGGAAGAGACCTCCAATATCATCCAGTCCAACCTAGCACCCAGCCCTGTCCAATCAACTAGACCTTGGCACTAAGTGCCTCATCCAGTCTTTTCTTGAAGACCCCCAGGGACGGTGCCTCCACCACCTCCCTGGGCAGCCCATTCCAATGGGAAATCACCGTCTCTGTGATGAACTTCCTCCTAACATCCAGCCTATACCTACCCCGGCACAACTTGGGAAATTATATAACAGAATGTCTATATACAGTAGAATTGGGAATTTAGCAGAGGTTTGAAAGGATTTAGGTAGAGAGTCTGTGGCATGGAAGTGCCACTGGTAAAATTACTGAAAGTCTATGCTGGTTTAAATCGAGTTTGCTCAGTTACTCGCTGTCAGGAGTCAGTTTCAATGATCCCAAATCTGTGCGGCAAAGCCATGTTGTTAACCCTCATGGGTCTGAATAGTTCAGTTCAGGGATTATTTGGGCACGCTGTCTGGAGCTTCCACCGACACGGCCAAGCTGGGAATGGCAGGCTGGAGTGGTGGCTGGCCAGGAGCGCCTTGGTCAGTTTCCCTGGGCTGGTGTGAGGCACCGTGGGTGAGAATTATACAGCGGCTGTGATCCCCAAAAGCGGCAAAGTGGCTAGGAGCAGTGGGTGGAGGAGAGGAGAGGAGCAGAGAGGAGAGGGAGGTGGCAGGAACACTGAATTGTCCCTTTTTATAAGGTATGACCCCGAGATTGATGGTCCTTGGCCACAATTCTGTCCAATAGGGGTCTAGCAACAGGCCAAAACATACCAAATAAGGTTAAATCCATAGGTCCAGTACCCCCAAATATGGAGAGGGTGTTGTGGAGGCAGGAATTAATGTGTGTCCGAGTCGGGAATTTTATACAAAAATAATTATTTTATTTTCCCCAAAACCCACCCCCAAAACTATATATACAAAGATTAATTTAGTTTAATTAGCAGATTTAGTTGCTTGAGAATTATCTACAGGGATACCATTGATAATCTGACTATTTTGGAAGTCAGAAGTTGGAAAAGGCTTTAGCTATTAAATTATAGCGTTTTTATTACTAATAAAGCGGAGCTGAGCCAAAATAACTCGTGTTCAGGCTGACTTGCTGGTGAAGTCTGTCCACCTGTTCCTTTTCAGAAGCTGTCGAAGAGTCGTTAAGAGGTATTCAGCTCTTACAAAAGGTGTCAATAGGTGAAGCAGTCTTTGAAGATCTCTCTGCATCCAAGGCGAGGCGAGAGAGGTGGGGGAGCACAAAGGTTCAGGCAGTAACTAACTCCAAACAGAGACAAACTCCAAGGTGGGAACCCCAAATATTTATCCCCTCGCTAGACAAAGGGCAGAATTACCACACCTTAGGCGCGAAAGCGCACAGCCAATCCCAGTCCGATTCCAGCGCGGGCACTGCACGGGGCACTCCTCATGCAGGCAGGATCCCTTTGCTCACCCCCTTCACACCTGCAGGGCAGGTGAGGGGGGGGAACCAGGCGGCTTTCCCCCTCCCATTCAAGCCACGTCAGGAGAAGAATTTAGGGGTATAGAGGAATCCAGGACAGAGGGGTCAGGCGGATCCCCACCCTAGGCGCGTGAGCTTACATAACGTGTTTACTTCAACCTTCAAGCAGGCCAGGCCAGACTTGAGGGCACCAGTGCTGTTGTGCTCCTTTGTCCCCCTTAACTTGTTTTCCCCGAGTTTAGGCAGGGCAACACCTTTCGGGGGGACAACATGTCCGGGCATAAATAGATTTGTAAACACAGTCATTTGGGGCCTGTGCAACCCTCCACCACACCTCCTCTTCTCCAGGCTAAACAACCCCAGCTCCCTCAGCCTCTCCTCATAGGGTTTGTGTTCCATGCCTCTCACCAGCTTAGTTGCCCTTCTCTGGACACGCTCAGGCACCTCAACATCTCTCTTGAATTGAGGGGCCCCGAACTGGACACAGTACTCAAGGTGTGGCCTGATCAGTGTTGAGTACTGGGGTAGAATAACCTCCCTTGTCCTACTGGCCACACTGTTCCTGATACAGGTCAGGATGCCATTTGCTCTCCTGGCCACCTGGGTACACTGCTGGCTAATCTTCAGCCTACTATCTATCAGTACCCCCAGGTCCCTCTGTGATGGTTTGGGTGTTCCCCATCTGTAGTGGTTTGGGTGTACCCCACCCCCCCACACTTTAGAAATCACCCAGACTAGACTCAGCCAGCTCTGGGAATATAAATGAAGCTATTTATTTACAGCTGGTACAATATACAAGCAGATATTTACAGTATACACAGTTATATACAGAAATATACAAGGTAAAAATAATACAGAAACACAACTCCCCTCCCAGAAACCTGAGTCCCCAGGAGGGGCTCTCAACCACCCCTGCACCTTTCCCCTGCCCCTCTCAACCTTACCCCAGTCCTAAGGAAGAATAGAGGTTCAGCCAAGAGGTTAAGAAGCAAAGGTGAGTGGCAGGTGAGGTTAGGGAGATGCAGCTCAGTCAAAGCCCAGCCCGAAAGTGAAGACAAAATGGCAACAGTGTTATCTAATGTTTACATTCTTCTTCAGCAAGACTCTGAGGGAAGGAGACATCACCATTGTTTTCCTTTCACAGCCTATGATCAAGTTTTTCTCACCAAAACATTCTAGCTTGATTCAAACTAGCACACCAACCCCCCACACTTTAGAAATCACCCAGACTAGGCTCAGCCAGCTCTGGAAATATGAATGAAACTATTTTATTTACAGCTAGCACAATATACCAGCAGATATTTACAGTATATACAGTTCTAGACAGAAATATACAAGGTAAAAGGTAATACAGAAACACAACTCCCCTCCCAGAAACCTGAGTCCCCAGGAAGGGCTCTCAAACACCCCTTCATCTTCCCCCCACCCATCTCAACCTTACCCCAGTCCCAAGGAAAATGGAGGTTCAGCCAGGGGGTTAGGAAGCAAAGCGGATTAGTCAAAAAATGGAGGATGAGGTTAGAGAGTAAGATGCAGCTCAGCCAGTTCCCCAGCAGAAGTGAGACTCCCTTATCTATGTTTTGATTCTTATTCATATCACAGTATCACAGTATCACAGTATCACCAAGGTTGGAAGAGACCTCATAGATCATCAAGTCCAACCTTTTACCACAGAGCTCAAGGCTAGACCATGGCACCAAGTGCCACATCCAACCTTGCCTTGAAGTGCCCCAGGGACGGCGACTCCACCACATCCCCGGGCAGCCCATTCCAGTGTCCAATGACTCTCTCAGTGAAGAACTTTCTCCTCACCTCGAGCCGAAATTTCCCCTGGTGCAGCCTGAGGCTGTGTCCTCTCGTTCTGGCGCTGGCCACCTGAGAGAAGAGAGCAACCTCCTCCTGGCCACAACCACCGTTCAGGTAGTTGTAGACAGCAATAAGGTCACCCCTGAGCCTCCTCTTCTCCAGGCTAAACAATCCCAGCTCCCTCAGCCTCTCCCCATAGGGCTTGTGCTCAAGGCCTCTCACCAGCCTCGTCGCCCTTCTCTGGACACGCTCAAGCATCTCAACGTCCCTTTTAAACTGGGGGGCCCAGAACTGAACACAATACTCAAGGTGTGGTCTAACCAGTGCAGAGTACAGGGGCAGAATGACCTCCCTGCTCCTGCTGACCACACCATTCCTGATGCAAGCCTATGAGTGAAGTTGACATCACCATTGTTTTCCTTTCACAGCCTATGATCAAGTTCTTCTCACCAAAACATTCTAGCTAGGCTCAAACTAGCACACCCTCTCTGCCTGGCTGCTCTCCAGCCACTCTGTCCCCAGCCTGTAGCGCTGCTTGGGGTTGCTGTGGACAAAGTGTAGAACTCTGCACTTGGCCTTGTTCAATCTCATCCCATTGGTCTCTGCCCACCCATCCAGCCTGGCAAGGTCCCTCTGCAGGACACTCCTACCCTCCAACAGATCCTCTCCTACTCCTAGCTTGACTGGGCCCAGCACCGATCCTTCGGGAACGCCACTAGTGACTAGCTGCCAACTGGATCTGTCACTGTCACAGGTTGAGACAATAGGGTTAAACATCTTTTGGGGACTAGAAAATTCTTATTCAATCCCATAATTCTGCTATCTTGTTTTAAGCTCACAAAAAGGTCAGTTCGCTCTCCTTACCTTCTCCTCCTGCCCTGTGTGTGTGGCAGGAGCCACTTTAACAGGAATAACATGCAAGCAGTATGCCTCTTGGATGGCGGAGGCGTTGGGGGGGGGGAGGATTGGAGCATTGGGAAGTGTAGATTTAGTTTTTATGGGATGGGGAAAAATTCAGTGGGGTTTTCCATGGTTTGGGTAATTGATTTATAATGTCTAGCTCTGTATTTTCTCTCCAATTTGATTTGAGAGCTTAATTTCTGTTGGCTCTCTTTAAAAAAACCACGACCAGCACCATACACCACCACTCTCTGGGCCCTGCCTTCCAGCCAGTTCTTGAACCATATCAGAGTGAATCTGTCCAAGCCACGAGCTGCCAGCTTGGCCAGGAGCTTGTTGTGGCAGATGGCATCAATGGCTTTGCTCAAGTCCAGGTAGACTACATCCACAGCCTGCCCCACATTCACCAGGTGGGTAACCTGACCATAAAAGGAGATCAGGTTGGTCAGGCAGGACCTGCCCTTCCTAAACCCGTGCTGGCTGGGCCTGATCCCTTGGCCATCCTGTAGGTGCTTTGTGATGGCACTCAAGATGACTTGTTCCATGACCTTGTTTTCCTCTTGTACCAAGGCTTCCATCTCCTCTTGTTTGTTACCCATACTGCATGCATTAGTATACACCTCAACTGGGCTGCTATTTTATTAAATATTGCTTCATTCCTTAACTTCCAACTGGCTGAGTTAGTCTGGTGTATTCGGGGGAGGCGGGAAACTCCCAAACCTGCACAGTAACTCTTCTGGTCCTTTAGCCAATCTCACAGAGCATTGGCTACCATCCATGAATCATGAATCAGTGTAGAGGTAAAGGATAGGCCAATTTTCATGTTCAGCTACATCAAGAGCAAGTTGTACAGTTTTTACCTCAGCAAATTGACTGTATTCACTTTCTCCATCTCTTGCTTCAGTAACTCTCCTGTTGGGATTCCAGACTGCTGACTTCCATCTTCTCTTATTCCCAACAAGATGACAGGAACCATCTGTGAACAAAGCATAGTTCTTTTCCTCATCAGAAAGGTCACCATAAGGAGGAGCTTCCTCAGCATGAATTACTCTCTCCTCTGGAGGTTTGGTACAGTCTGTGCCTTCTGGCCAGTTGCTGATAACCTCCACCAGACCAGGTTGATTGAAATTTCCCATTCGCGCTCGTTGGGTTATCAAAGCCATCCATTTAGACCAAGTTGCATCTGTGGCATGATGCGGTACTGAACCTTTGCCTTTGAACACCCAGTTTAGAACTGGCAATCAAGGAGCCAAAAGCAATTGTGACTCAGTTCCAATCACTTCAGAAGCTGCTTTCACTCCTTAGTAGGCTGCTACTATCTCTTTCTCTGTTGGGGTGTACTTTGCCTCTGAAACTCTGTAGCTAGACCCCAGAAACCAAGTGGACGACCACGTGTCTCATTTGGAGCTCTCTGCCAAAGGCTCCAAGTTGGACCATTGTCACTGGCAGCCGTGTACAGAATGTTCTTAATGTCCGGACCAGATTGCACAGGTCCCAAGCCCACTGCATGGACTACTTCTCACTTGATTTGAATGATATTGGAGGTCTCTTCCAACCTGGTTGATTCTATGAATAACAAGGCGTGTATTTATGCAGATGTTGTGGGTTGTTCTTGACTAATTATGGTAATGTGTATGTGTGTGCTCTACTGGCTGAGTGCTTATATACTCGGGCTGTACGTAATAAAGTGGCTTTAGCATAATTCACATTGAATCATATGGAGTCCTTCGTGGCAGGCCTCTGATCACACTGGTCTAATAAGCCTGTTTACCACGGTTGCCACGGCAAGCAGAGATTTACGAGCAGCACTATGCTGCAACATCTGGTGCACCGAACAGTGGGTTTTGACTCCCCCTCAGGCGCATGGAACAGAGAGGCTTGACCTTCCTCAGCAGCTGTAGATTCTCCTTGTGAGGATGTGAAGAAAGCTGAAGAGAGAGAAGGGAGTGGGAAAAACGGCCGTTTCGGTCCCTGCCCCAGGGGTTTGGGTTAAGACGTGCATGCATCCAGAGATATTCAGATCCTACCCCTGATCAAGGTAGGCAGCCAGGTGGGCATGGGTCCACGCTCGGAGAAGCAGTGGTGGGAGGCCCCCAGAAAAGTTCTCTATGAGAAGCTGTCTCTATGAGATGTTGAAGGCTCTATTTTTGCTGGCCAAAAGGAGTGATTCTTGATCCCTGCAGTATATGTGGCCTTTGAAACAGCCTGTCTGGGAGATGATGTGGAAGACCCTGAAACAAGACCTAAACAAAGGTTTGCCTTTGAAGTCAGACTGGGGAGCGTAATGGAAGCCAGCGGCAGAAGCCACAGAGGTATTTTGGGAATTTTTGCCTCTATTCAGAGACTTGTGTTTACAACTACTGATGAGCTGAATCCCAACGGAGTGATTAACTGCCAGCTGAAGTGTCTCAAAATCCATCTCAAGTTAACTTTTCAGCTGCAAAGATAGAAGTTCGAGAGGAAAAGCAGAGTACGAGAGAAGCAACCAGATGCTTCATCCTCCTCCGGAGATCCACCCTTACCATCCCCCACGCTTCGTGAATCGCCCCTTAAGAAGGATGAAACCCCGCAGGTCGAGGCGGTTGAAAGATCTTCCTGATGTCATAAATAACAGGCACAAACTGGTGTTCATGCAAGTTAAGGCTTTAATAGAATTGCAGGAATCGAGCAATCAGGCCTGGGCACGAGGGGAGACTGATCTACCCCAACGCACACCCTTTGCCTCCAGTTTTCTCTTTTTATACCCTATTCTATTACATATTCATTACTAAGTTCTAAGAAAAGGTTGGGTTTTCTTTATCAGTTTTTAGGAATGTGAGATGTCTCTTCCACACAGGTCTCCTTTTATCCGGTGGTCCCTCTGGTAATTTTTGATGAAGTAAGGGGTCTTGTTTAAGTGTCCTCATGAACAAAGTCTTGGTTCTTCTGTTTGCTCATGCAAAAAAAGGTGGCACCAGGAGGAATGCATTTCCATTTAAATATGCAAAAGACTCTCTCTTCCACATGCCTCCCTCCTTCGCCAATCTAATTGCTCTTATCTTTAAGCTTATTGAGATGGTGGTGCAAGCAGGAATGCACTTTCATTCAAACCCCCCCCTTCCTCCTTGTCTGTGACCTCTTGCCACGAATTGATCGGATCAAACATATGATTCTATATATTTCTCACACTGAGAAGGCTGAGTATAATCCATCTCAGGACTGACTGTGGGACCTGTGAAATGCTCACATACAGCATTTCCTGTGGTTACGGGAGATCGGTCGTGGCGAGGGGCGGTGGGTCTGTGCTGGGCAGGTGCTGGGTCTCTGTCTGGGCTTCAGAGAGTTGGGCTGTTTTCATTCAACAGGTTAAGTGACTGATCGAGGTTTTTTTTCCTTTGCCTTGGATCGCACCGTAAAGTTTGCAGAAAACAGGAACTTTTTGGCTGCAAGATGGAGGACGAGGAGTGGCGTCCCTTAGCCGGATTCGCCAGCTGTGCACTCCCCCTTCCTCCCCCCATGCCTGCTGGTGCAGCACGGCTCACCGCTCTCCTCCCTCCCTCCCCGTGTGAGCTCAGTGGAGCCTTCACCCACACCTCCCCCCTGGCACCCCTTTCCTCCTTCCCCGCGAGGGCACAGCTTGGGACTGGGAGGCCCCCCTGCCTCCCTCCTCCGGCGCCAGCTCAGCGCGGCTCACCTACACCCCCCCCCCCCTTCCCTGCACCTTTCAGCTGAGACGCGGGGCTAGATTCTTAAAGTGACAGATTCACATTTTTGTATCTTGATGACTGTATGTTAATGATGTAAATCTTGATAATGTTTTTATCCTTCTGATTGTACTGGATCTTAGAGGTTATTGGATAAGATGCTCAGTGCTTGTTAATTGTTATAGTATATTGGAGTAAGAATGTTAAGTTCGTGGTTAGTCCTAACTGGGTAAAATCAATAGATAAACAATTTTTTTTTTTCCTTTTGGGGTTGACTGACCTAAAGGTTTCTTTTTTTTTCCTACATGCCATGGCTTTATCTTTTTTTTTTTAGCAGCACTACATAGTGTAATATTCTTTTTCAATTTTTTCCTTTGGGTTTCTTATTTTTCCTGTATTTGGAATCGATTCCAGGGTTTAATAATTTTTCCTTTATCAGGCTTGCTTATGCCTTGCCTTGCCTGGACATGTTTTTCTGCCAGGACCCCTGATTGTAAACAAGTTGTGTAAGCCCCCCCACACCCAGCTTGTGTTTCCCTGGGGTAAGCCCATGTGCTCCCCATATTTGGGAAAGTCCAGGCAAGTAGCTTCTGCCTATTATGGTATGGTTTGGCTAATTGCCAACCTGATTGGTCATTCTAGTGGCCAAGGGGCCATTAATCTCGGCCCACAATTAATAAATAGGAGTAAACAGGTAAACAATGTGCTCGGACTCCCCTGCTCACGCTCACTTGCTAGCACAGGCTGCCGTGCTCGGACTCTCCCGATTGCTCGGACTCCCACATTGCTTGCTTGCCTGCGTACTCACTAGCAAAGCTCACTTACGCCTGCCTGTATATATGTGGAGCCCATAGTCTCCCAGCCAGCTGTGCACACTTGCACGCCACTGTGGTCAGTTATCAGGACCAGATCCTGTATTGCTTGCCTTTGCCTACGGATCACAGACTCCCAAGCAGCCATGCACACCTTGCATGCTCGCTGCCTTATCATTGCCTGGTAAGTGTGCCACTGCCGCTGACTAACCAGGAGCAGACGCCAATTGTCTGCACACAATTGGCCTATGTAGCCAGTGTTACATCGTACTGAGACAGCACGACATCCTACTCCTGCACCTGAGGTCCTGCCTGCCTAAGAATCCCTGGACAGAGCATCCAGAAGAAGCCAGCAGCATAAGGTCAGAGACCATCATTTCCCCAGAAACCGGAAATTTTCTCCTTTCCCCTCAAGCCGGGAGGATTCCAGCCTCAAACTCCACAGGCAAAGTTCCCCTGAAGTTTATACACTGGTAATAGGCTGTGACGTAGCCCTGGAGGGTGATTATTGATTAATAAGAGTTGTAAGTGAATGCTTTAATGCCTCTGTAATATCTATTGCCTCTGCCATAGAGCAGAAAGAGTTTTCAGCCCACTCTGCTGGGCAAATAGTACATAGACCCCAAGCGGCATTAAGCCGCAGGGAAAAATCCTCTCTCTGTTTATAGTTTGAATGTTTGCTAGTTATTAATAAGTTATAGTCTGGTCTTACTCCTAGAATGTTTCCATGACCATGTAGAATCCTTTTAATATTAAATATATAGTGGTTGGGGGTGGTGAGAGTTCAGAATATTGAGTTTAACAAATATACATTTTTATAGAATATTATCTCGCACCAATTAATTTCTCCCCTCCACCAAAATCAGCGTAGGTGGCAGAATACCCCTCTGCAACATAGTTTCATCTTGTTTCCAAGCCATCTGAGCTAGTCTGGTAAATTTCAATTGTGGGGGGAAAAGTTCCTAACCCACCACATTTTTTTTTATTTTTGGCACCCACCGTGGGGCATTTGGCTATCTCGAGTTGATTTATCACTAATTCCAGAAGCTAAGATGAAGCTCTTATGGATGCTGTGGCATTCTAGCCAGCTTTATTGTAATTTTTTTACAAATATTTAATTGCAAGAATTTCTCAAAGACTTATTTGTTTGTGTGGCCGTTTGAGCTGATTTTCTTGCTCAGACATAGGGGAGAGGTGAACATTCCAGGGATAGGCCATATAATGGCAACAATGGATAAGTTAATATAATTTCATTGGAGCATCAAGAGCTTTATGTCTAGAAGCACAGCTTGTTCTTTCCCCTTGCTGGCTTCTGCTGTTTGAGCTGCGCCTGCCTGCTATCTTCCCACACTGCTGTTTTGGCTGCCACTGCTTTTGCTGCTTCACCACCACTTGACCCCTTCCCCATCTTCCATAAGGTTATTATATTTTTTCTCTAGTAGTTTATTTCTCTTTATACTGTTATACTTAAACTATAAGAAGTACTATTTCATCTTTCCCTGACTTTCCAAAAAAAAAAAAAAACGTGTTGTGGTGAGTTTATTCTACCGGGGGAGGAATCTACCCTAACCTGGGACAGTTTGCGATTCATCTGATATGGAAAAAAGTGAAATCCACATTTGCAAGGTTTGGTGATTATTGTTTTGGTTGGATGGGCTATAATTCTATTGCTTATAAAAATGTTACTGTGAGTGTTTCATATGATATAATGGAATTGGTTCTCCCTTTTAGTGAAGCAGTTTGTAGAGCTAGGAGATCAGGTTTATAAAAGTACTGTTATATGCCTTTTATGCTGAAGTTTGGTCTTTGTAATTTTAATAATTGGGTTATTTGTGGCATTGTGTGTTGAAAGATCATGTAAGACCACTTTAAGGAGACATTCCTGTGGTCTGAGCAGACAGTGGAGAGGCCAAGCTTCACAGGCTTCTGTGATAGGTTGCCGCAATGAAGGGACGGGGCAACGACTTGATGCAAGCCAAAAATCCACTTTATTAGAAAAATAGGCAGGTATATATTGTATCAGAAGGGCTAGCATGTTAATCACTGATTGGATAGAATTACAGTAAAAGTTAGTAACTACTACATGATTGGCTGATACTCTGCTCAGGCCGAAGACGCTGTTTCTACTTTCTTCTCTGCTCCTTGATATAAGTTGCTATGCAACTATCTGAGCAGTCCTGACCACAGGATCTTACTTATCTTACTCTTCTGAGGTCTGTCTGACCCACACATTACATGCCCAAGGTCTATACTGTGTTTTGTTTCGTCTTGGGCAGCTGTTCCCTGCTAACAGGCCATTCCCCTATTCCTACTTCTCCCCCTTTTTGTTATACAAAGGAGAACCTAACAGTAGCACAACCAATCATTCGTTAAATACACAGCAAAATACATAATAGCAATATAAGTAGCAAGAATATTATAAGCAATACATAACAAAGCATTTTTACACACTACAAATAAATCCAATTAGTCCCCATCCCACAAAAGATTTTATAAAAAATAAATTCTAAAAAGTGACCATAACTAAACAAAGCAATTCTAATTCAGTGACATTAACTAAAGTAAACTAACAACTAATCCAACCTCCCATGTTCCCAAGATCACAGTAACTGCAACTTTCATCCTAGAGTCAAAGATATTACTTTGTCCTTGTCCGTCTGATCTTCTTGAATCGATCCCTTGTAAGGATGAACATATTTTGCTGGTATCCATCTAGGACCTGACTCTGTGGAAACACAAGCATATCCTTTTCCCCATGTTATTAAAGGATAAGGACCTTTGACTTTACCTGATTCTAAATCACGAATTAAAACTGGTGGCTTTTCCTGAAGCTCAAAAAGGCAATTATTTGCAAAATGTCGCACTATTGGTGGAATATCATCTGTCCTTGTGCAATTCAAAAATTTGTAAACATAGAGAGCCTTTTGTAATCTTTCTTCAGGTGTCACTGAAATCCCTCCTCCCCCTTTTTGTTTCTGCAAAAGAGATTTCAAAGTCTGATGTGCTCTCTGAATCATAGTATCATAGTATCATCAGGGTTGGAAGAGACCTCACAGATCATCAAGTCCAACCCTTTACCACAGAGCTCAAGGCTAGACCATGGCACCAAGTGCCACGTCCAACGTTGCCTTAAAGTGCCCCAGGGATGGCGACTCCACCACCTCCCTGGGCAGCCCATTCCAGTGTCCAATGACTCTCTCAGTGAAGAACTTCCTCCTCACTTCAAGCCTAAATCTCCCCTGGCGAAGCCTAAGGCTGTGTCCTCTTGTTCTGGCGCTGGCCACCTGAGAGAAGAGAGCAACCTCCTCCTGGCCACAACCACCGTTCAGGTAGTTGTAGACAGCAATAAGGTCACCCCTGAGCCTCCTCTTCTCCAGGCTAAACAATCCCAGCTCCCTCAGCCTCTCCCCATAGGGCTTGTGCTCAAGGCCTCTCACCAGCCTCGTCGCCCTTCTCTGGACACGCTCAAGCATCTCAACGTCCCTTTTAAACTGGGGAGCCCAGAACTGAACACAATACTCAAGGTGTGGTCTAACCAGTGCAGAGTACAGGGGCAGAATGACCTCCCTGCTCCTGCTGACCACACCATTCCTGATGCAGGCCAGGATGCCATTGGCTCTCTTGGCCACCTGGGCACACTGCTGGCTCATGTTCAGGCGGGTATCAATCAGTACCCCCAGATCCCTCTCTGTCTGGCTGCTCTCCAGCCACTCCGACCCCAGCCTGTATCTCTCCATGGGGTTGTTGTAGCCAAAGTGCAGCACCCTGCACTTGGAGCTATTGAACCCCATCCCATTGGACTCTGCCCATCTGTCCAGGCGGTCAAGGTCCCGCTGCAGAGCCCTTCTGCCTTCCAACTCAGTCACATCTGCCCCCAGCTTAGTGTCATCTGCAAACTTGCTGATGACTGACTCGATGCCCTCATCCAGATCATCTATGAAGATGTTAAAGAGGATGGGGCCCAGCACAGATCCCTGAGGGACACCACTAGTGACTGGCCGCCAGCTGGATGTGGCACCATTCACCACCACTCTCTGGGTCCGGCCCTCCAGCCAGTTCCTAATCCAGCACAAAGTGTTGCCATCCAAGCCATGGGCTGATAGCTTAGCCAGGAGTTTGCTGTGGGGGACAGTGTCAAAGGCCTTGCTGAAGTCCAGATAGACAACATCCACAGGCCTCCCCACATGCACCAAGCGGGTCACCTGATCATAGAAGGAGATCAGGTTAGAAAGGCAGGATCTGCCCTTCCTAAACCCATGCTGGCTGGACCTGAGCCCTTTGCCATCCCTTAGGTGCGCTCTTATCACCCCCAAGATAACCTGCTCCATCAGTTTCCCTGGCACTGAGGTCAGGCTGACGGGTCTATAGTTCCCTGGTTCCTCCATCCGACCCTTCTTGTGGATGGGGACCACGTTGGCCATTTTCCAGTCTCCTGGGACCTCTCCGGTGAGCCAGGACTGCTGGAAAATGATGGAGAGCGGCTTGGCCAGCTCAGCTGCCAGCTCTCTCAGCACCCTGGGATGGATCCCATCTGGTCCCATGGACTTGTGGGTGTCCAGATGGCTCAGCAGGTCCTGAACTAATTCTTCATGAATTTCCAGGGGAACACACCGCTCCCTGACCCCATCCCCCAGTTCAAGAGGCCATTCTTCTCCTCCTCCTTCCTTACTGTTGAAAACTGAGGCGAAGAAGG
This sequence comes from Pogoniulus pusillus, assembly GCF_015220805.1. Taxonomy (NCBI): domain Eukaryota; kingdom Metazoa; phylum Chordata; class Aves; order Piciformes; family Lybiidae; genus Pogoniulus; species Pogoniulus pusillus. The sequence goes on along the minus strand of NW_026974535.1, from coordinate 1,297,706 downwards.
CATTCAGGACCTCAGCCTTTTCTACATCATCAGTTATAGTATTCCCCTCCTGGTTCAGTAAGGAGTGGAGGCTCTTCTTGCCCTTCCTTTTAGCGTTGATAAATTTATAAAAGTGTTTTTTGTTATCCTTCACGGAAGTGGCAGCCTAAGTTCTAGCTGGGCCTTAGCCTCTCTAATTTTTTTCCTGCATAATCTGGCTACCTCCTTAAACACGTCAGGAGAAGCCTTCCCCTCCTTCCAAAGGTAATACACCCTCTTTTTTCTCCCCAATTCCTTCAGGAGCTGTTTACTCATCCAGGCTGGTTGCCTTCCCCGCCGGCTCATCTTTCGGCACATGGGTACTGCCAGCTCCTGTGCCTTTAAGAGCTCCTGTTTAAAGTAGGTCCAACTAACCTGGACCCCTTTGTTCTTGAGGACTGCTGCCCAGGGGACTTCGTAAATAAGTTTCCTAAGCAAATTGAAGTTTGCCCTCCGAAAGTCCAAGGTGTAGGTTTTGTTGCAGTGCCTCCCTACCTCCCTGTATATTGAAAATTCCACTAACTCGTGATCACTACACCCCAGGCAGCCTCCCACTGCCACATCTCCTACCAGCCCTTCTCTGTTGGACAGCAGCAGGTCAAGCTGAGCTTGACCCCTAGTAGGCTCACTTAACAGCTGGGTCATGAAGCTGTCCTCCATGCGCTCTAGAAATCTCCTGGACTGCCTCCTCTCTGCTGAATTAAGTTCCCAGCAGATGTCTGGCAGTTCCCAGCAGATGTCTGGCAGGTTAAAGTCGCCCACCAGGACAAGATCTGATCTTGAGACAGCCTCCAGCTGTTTGTAGAATATCTCATCTGTTTCTTCATCCTGGTTGGGTGGTCTATAACAGACTCCAACCAGGATGTCAGGTTTATTAGTCCCAATGATAGATCGCCCTGTAGGGGAGTGTGGAATCCCAGTGACATGCCGAATTCCCCATGCTGAAAAAAAGCTTTGCAAGAACTGAGAAATATAGGCAGGGCCATTATCAGTTTTAATAGCTCGAGGCACTCCTAACATGGCAAAGGCTCTAAGAAAATGCTTTTTTACATCCTTTGGTTTTTCTCCTTTGTGACAGGAGGCATATAATGCTCCAGAAAAGGTATCAATAGAAGAATGTACATATTTAAATAATCCAAATTCTGGAACATGGCTCACATCTGATTGCCAAATTTCTAAGCTGTTTAATCCACGAGGGTTAACACCTTCGCTACCTGTAGGCACAATGGTACATTGGCATTCTGGACAGGATGCAATGATATCTGCTGCTTGTTGAGCAGACAATTCAAATTGCCTTCTTAAGCCTTTTGCATTTTGATGGAAACACATATGACTGAGCTTGGCCTGAGCCAAGCCAAGATAATTTTGGGGTATCGCACCCATCAGCGGCCCTCTCTAAAAATGTGTTTCCAATGTGAGACCCCATTGCGACAGGACATCTCTCCCCCACAGGACCATAGGTACCGGCAACACAAAAGGTTTAACAGTTGCAATCCTTCCCTCAGGCCCAACAATCTGTATAAATTCCACACTCTGCTGACTTTTCCCCACACCCTCTATTCCTGCCAGTGGCTGTAAGATTTTTGCCAGTGGCCATACCGGAGGCCATTTGGCCAAAGAAATAACAGTGACATCAGCACCAGTATCAATAATGCCATTTAAAACAACCTGCTGGTCTGCTTTTTTCATTATGCATTTTTGTATAGGTCTTTCATTAGACACCGACTGAGTCCAATAGACCTCTGGAAGTCCTGTTGAACCGAAAGCTCCTTCACATTTCTTCACTGTTTGAGGATTAAATGGATCCCTAGGAAGTAAAAGCAACTGAGCTATATGGCTATTTTTTGCAATCATACAGGGAGGGAGTGGTGTCCAAACCATAATTTTCACTTCCTTTGCATCACTATCAATAACTCCTGGTAATACAAAAAGACCAGTCAGGGTAGTTGACGATCTTCCCAAAATCAAAGCTGTTGTATTTTTTGGCAAAGGTCCCTGAAAGTTCGTGTCTAATAAGTGAACTGAAGAATCGAGTAAAGTCACTGCGTGTTTAGTTTCCAAGTCCAGTCCTGCACTGCCTGATGTGGCTCGTTGCAAGCCACAGATTGGCATTCGGAGAGCTGGTATGCCGGCTGCATCATTTGTGTCGGAGCGCGGCGCCGATCCGTGCTCTTCCGCCAGTTTGCCTGAAGCGGCTTCCCTTGTTTATCGTATTTAGAGTGGCACTGAGCTGCATAATGGCGACCTTTCTGGCACCAGGAGCATATAGATATAGGCTTATTCACTTGCCCCTTTTGAGCGTAACAGTTCTTCCTAATGTGACCTGGCTTCCCGCAGCCAAAACAAACAGTCGCCCTCCCCCCTGTGTTCATAGCAGCAAAAGCAGCCGCCATAGTCTCGCATTTAAAATCGGACGTCCCGAAGCGATTACAAGCTTCCATCATCTCAACCAGGGAGGGTTTTGGATTCGGTAACAATTTCAGCAACTTCTTACAGTCCACATTGGCATTTCCAATTGCTAATTGCTGAAGTAAAATCTCTCTAGCTTCCTCGTTTTCAACCTGCTTTCCAAGAGCTTCCTGCAATCTTGCTACGAAGTCCATAAACGACTCCTTTGGTCCTTGCATAATAGTCGTAAAAGCCTTTTGGGGTTTACAGGTATCTGGAATCTTAAGGAGCGCTCGCTTAGCAGCCTCCTTACTGGCGTCCAGAGCTTCTCTCGGACAATCTCTCGCCTGGGCAACGGGATCGGCTAACGGCCCCGTGCCCATCAGATGATCCATAGTTAATGCTTGCAGGGCTGGATTATTCCCCACTGCAAACCTTTGTAAAACAGTTTCTAAACTCTGACGCCATCCCGACTCCCAAAGCATGCATTGAGAAGAATTTAAAAGCAATGTGGCTGTTGTCTTCAAATCATAAGGTGTTAAAACGTAACTTTCACAAACGGACTCAAGCAGTCCCGCGAAATAATGTGAACCCAGTCCATTATCAGCGGCAACACGGCACAGTTCTTTGGTAACTGAAAAGCTAAGAGCTTCCCACTGGGGGTTGCCGCCACGCCCTGGATAGATCACCGGTGCTGCGATAATGCAGGCTGGTACTGTGGCAGGTCGGGGCGGAATCGTAATACACCCTGCCGTGTCGGCATCCCCTTCGTCTAAAGCTCGTTGTTTAATTGCTGCCCACACCACACGGGGATCATGACCATCCGGTAGATACGGGTCTGGTTCCTTTTCGGGATCAAAGGGATCTAACTCAAAATGATCTTCGCTAAATGATGTTGATTGCGAAGTTCCCGCAGCGGGCTTAAATCGCACTCGCGGCTTAGGCGCCGATAGAGTAGGCAAGTCGTTATCATCAAAAGGCAAGGGAGGGGCAGAGGGTTGAATTGGAGCATTCGTCTGCATTCCCTTCTTCTTTAAGTCTAAGGGATTAAATGCTCTCCCCGACTTCCCCTCCTGTTCTTTAACAGCCTCAAACACCTTTCGCCACGGTGCAAGCAAGCGCTGTGCTTCTAAATCACCATTTGTAGAAAGATCCCATAAACAGACCCCTACATTGTCCCATAGTTCCGACTCAAAAACCGTAATTTCTGTAGTGTCAGGGAATTTATCCTTGACCCATCTCATAAGTAATTCCAGCTCATAACCAGATATGTCTTTCTTATGTTCATATACAAAATCTTTCATGAGCTTATAAACGTCCCTTTCTTCATATGAGGTTTGATTCCCCATGTTTAAGTTCCTCTGAGCTCACCTACCAATCTCGAGGAGGTGATGAAGTGCGGGCCCGCAATCTGCTACCTTTCAGCAGCTTTCAGTTCCCAGAGGCTTGTGGCTGGTCGTCCTCATATCCCGGACGATAAGCACCGATATCACGTCGGGGTCACCATTTGCCGCAATGAAGGGACGGGGCAACGACTTGATGCAAGCCAAAAATCCACTTTATTAGAAAAATAGGCAGGTATATATTGTATCAGAAGGGCTAGCATGTTAATCACTGATTGGATAGAACTACAGTAAAAGTTAGTAACTACTACATGATTGGCTGATACTCTGCTCAGGCCCAAGATGCTGTTTCTACTTTCTTCTCTGCTCCTTGATATAAGTTGCTATGCAACTATCTGAGCAGTCCTGACCGCAGGATCTTACTTATCTTACTCTTCTGAGGTCTGTCTGACCCACACATTACATGCCCAAGGTCTATACTGTGTTTTGTTTCGTCTTGAGCAGCTGTTCCCTGCTAACAGGCTATTCCCCTATTCCTACAATAGGGTTACTGTGGGAATGCAATGTGAGAAGGAATAATAACAAGCAAACTTCGACCTTGATTCCCACAGCTGCAGGCTACCATATCTGGGGGAAGGATAGGTAAGTGGACATCTCGTTAATGAGAAAAACAAGGCGCGGTACATGTAAAAGACTGGGTTGTTCTTGCCTAATTATGCTAATGTGTAGGTGTGCCCTCTATGCTCAAGACTATATAATGGGAGCCAGAACAATCAATAAAGGTCTCTGGTAGAATTCACATTGGATTGTGTGGAGTTCATGTGGCATTGCTCTGATCATACTGGTCTGTGTGGGACTTGCTCGCATTCTCCCACAAACTGCTACAGGTTACTAGGCAAAGCTCAAGGTCAGGGGTAGCAAAACTGACAGACAGTCGATAAAAGCATCTGTGAGTGTCCTGTGGAGGAAAACAAGGGGGAGTCAGCCATTAGTAACAAGGCATGAACACTTCCACCCACAGATGCCAGAATGGGTCCAGCAGAATCTGGGAAGTGTGATAAAGGCTCACTCGCTGCTGATAAAGTGGCAGACAGCCCAAAGGCTTCTGACTCTCTCAGTCCAGCTGTAACTGAAGTCTCTCCTATTTCTAACACCACTCCTAATCCAAGTCCCAAGGAAATGACACAAACCCCAGACAATTCTGTGTTACAAGACCACTTGGAAGAGACTTCTAAAGCTTTCCTAGCTCCAGCAAAGGCAAAGACTAAAACTTGGACAATCAGTGGTTCTAGAGAGGATCTAAAAGGTACATCTAGCAGACCGGATGAGACAGAGGAGGAAGAAGAGAAAGTTAGACTTAGGGACATTACTAAGGTATTGAAGCCACAGTATAGTGATGATGGCAATGGGAAAGGCCTGTTAAGAATGATGAAGGGTCTGAGGAGTGTAGAAATGTCCTTAGGAGACTTTTATTTCCAGGCCCGGGAAAAGAAGAGGCAGATGAAAAGGATGATATCCAGAGTTCTAACGATCCCAGGAAAGAGATCAGACAGATAAGAAAGGAATACCAGGAAATAGGAGAACCAATTCTAAGCTGGCTAGGGAGGTGCCGTGATACAGGTACCAGTGTTCTAGAGGTAGGAGACAAGTCTGCAAAACAAATAGGGCCACTCACAAAAGAAAGTGGAATTTACAAATACATAGCAAGCCCTCTTGGTAAGGTTACCCTATGAACATGGCTTTTGTTGGCTGTGTGTTGAGTTGGCCTCTCTTCTAGGCCGCACAGGAGAGGGAGAGACACTGGGCTTACACCAATGTGATGCATAATGGTCAATCCGTTTATTGAAGCTAAGCATTATACCTATATAGTGGAGTTCAGTAGAGGGGCGTGTACTTTTGATAGGCTTACATAGGTAGAAATGGGCTGTCCGCACGCACAGAGGCAGACCTGACCAACCACTCCCCTTAATCCCCCTTTGCAGCAGCTTAGCTACAACATTGCTTGTTCCCAGGGCTGACCAGCCTGGCTTTTCGCACAGCTCAGCTACAGATAGCTTCTCCGCCAGCCTCCCAAGGCCATTTTTCTGCAGCTGTACCTCCTTATCAGTTCAGTTACTCAGCCCTGCCTGTTCTTTTCACTTCAGTTCTGCTCAAACCCTGACAGCTGTGTTGATGAGGTACCCTTCCAGAAATTACTTGCCATGGGTACCTAGGAAGTGGACCACAATTGAGCAGGGAATCAAGCTTCTGAGGGAGTTTGCTGTGAAGGAAATACTTTATGGAGATCGTGGTACACAGAATCCTGATGAAAATCCTGTTGAAACAGGCCTTTCAAAGAAGCTTATTAAGCTTGCTCCTCCATTTTATGCTAATATTCTGGCAAGCAGATTTGTAGGAGAGAACAATGATGCAAGGTTTCCTACTGTTGGTGAATTCACTGAACAAATGAGACAACTAGAGGACAGTTTATTGCACACTTCAATAGTCTGCCATAAAAAATATGGTTGGAGAGATGAAAGATAGCATAAAAGAGATGAAAGAGGAATTGAAAACCTCCATATCCATGTTGGTGAAGGAAAAAGACAACATTCCTTCATCTTCTGATGGGTAAATGTTTCTGCCATCAGAAATGGATGTTCATCTCCCAGAATGCAATTTCGACCTAGGAGGCAAATTCCACATAGACATCAGCAATCACATTGGTCTCTTTGGATAATCCTGCATGACCAATTCGGTGAGAACGTGAATAAGTGGGATGATCACCCTACTTCGGTTCTTTTGAAGAGTCAGGGAACTGCAGAGTGGCAGAAGCAGGTAATAATGACAGAAAGGTAGCTCTCACTTCTTCAGTTTCCCAAAACAACTGCAATTATTCCAATAATTGCAATTATTCCCACCATAACACTAATCACTGTGTGTACCCCACATGCTATGCTCAGCATTAGGGGGGCCCTGCCTCCACCCAGGAGGAGGAAAGGGATAATGGAAAAAAAACAGAACTTATTGGAATGTATTCATTAGGTGGCCTGATAGTTCAAAAGTTCAGAAATAGAGGGCTTTAGTTGACACAGGTGCTCAGCATACTGAAAAAAAAAAGGAAGAGAGAGAGGGAAAATTTGAAAATTCTCTAGTTACATCACACAGATTCACCCTAGAGAAGGCAAATAGATTTGTTAGCCTAGGGAATGAATGTGCTTGGGTTTGTTTATGTATGCTCACAGGTCTTTTGATGGATACCAGCTTGTTATGTCCAGTCTGTTTCTTGGCAGTGAGCAGAAGTCTTGCTCAGATGCTGCGGCATGAAATTGAAATGTATGCTGAGATATGGTTGTGTGCATAGGCTTTGATCATGGTTAATGAAATTTAGGTATTTCACAAGCTTTCAGCAATTCTGTTTCAATGAATGGGCAACTGCAAAATAGAGACCAGTTCGACCTCTGTTATTAGAGGCAGACCTACTCATTGGCAAAGATGGAGAACAGCTGCTTCTGCTAGCAATGTTTAAGGTGTTGTGTTGTTATCTTTTGCAAGGACCCTGCAATCGATGAGAAGCACTGCCTTCATATTTTAAAACAAAAAGGGGGAACTGTGGGAATGCAATAATAACAATTGAGTGCTGGCCTTGATTCTCACCACCTGCTGGCTACCTTATCTCAGAAAGGATAGATAAGTGGACATCTCGTTAATAAGAAAAACAAGGCATGGTTTATGCAAAGGACTGGGTTGTTCTTGCCTAATTATGCTAATGTGTAGATGTGTGTGCTAATGCTCAAGACTATAATAATGAGAGCCAAAACGATCAATAAAGGAGTCTCTGGTATAATTCACATTGAATGGCCTGAAGTCCATGTGACGTTGCTTTTGATCACAGTGATCTGTGTAGGCTTTGACCACATCTCCAGCAGTAGCTGACACGTAGCTGCAACAGTGTACTCTATCACCATTGAATTGTAAAGGCACAGAGTCTATAACTATTTCTGGAATCACTGGTGGATCTCAAGAGTTATCTAAGTTCTAGGCTGAAACAAGTCTAACTGGTAAAGAGTGGAAGAAACATGCTATTGTAACTGGTACTGATATGCCTTGCATTCTGGGAATTCACTTTTTGAGACAAGGTAGTTTGAATCATAGAATCATAGAACCAACCAGCTTGGAAGATCAAAAATGGGATTTTGGAATAGCATCTGTAGAAATTGAGGACGGTAAATTGAAGTTGTCTATTAGACCTGAACTTTCAGAAGAATCTGCAGTTGTGGGACATCATGACATAGAGGATCTGAAACTGCCAATTGCTTCTCAAATTGTGCATCACAGGCAGATAGCATTCCATAGCAGAGGAATGCAGGCCCTAAGTCTGTTTTTACCTGGAGAGGAATCCAGTGCCAGTTCAACCGTTTACCTCAGGGGTGGAAATACAGTTCAACAATCGATCACTCATGCATTGGAGAAAGGTAAAGCTCCAGAACATCTGCAATTCATCAATGACATCATTGTGTGGGGCCATACTGCTGAGGAAGTCTTTGAGAAAGGTAACAAAATCATTGACATTCTGTCGAAGGCAGATTTTGTCATTAAGAGAGACAAGGTCAAAGGACCTGCCAGACAAATTCAGTTTCTGGGAGTGCAGTGGCAGGATGGTTGGCGTCACATTCCACAGGATGTGATCAACAAAGTCTCCACCATGGCAGTTCCCACCAATAAGATGGACACTCTATCTTTCTTGGGTGCAGTGGAATTTTGGAGACTACACATTCCTGCATTCAGTCAAATTGTCAAACCTCTGCATGATGTGACTTGTAAGAGAAACAATTTTGAGTGTGGACCTGAGCAACAAGCAGCCTTTGATCAGATAAAGCAAGAAGTAATCCATACAATGTGTTTGGGATCTATTTAATCTGGTCTGGATATTAGAAACATTGTGTATATGGCTGCAAGTGACAATGGTTCAACTTGGATTCTTTGGCAGAGAGCTCCAAATGAGGCACATAGTCATTCACTTGGTTTCTGGAGTCATGGCGTAAACTCCAACAGAGAAAGAGATATTAGCAGCCTATGAAGGAGTAAAACCAGCTTCTGAAGTGATTGGAACTGAGTCACAACTGCTTTTAGCTCCTAGATTGCCAGTTCTGAATTGGATGTTCCCTGTGGGAGTGCAGAATGCGGAAGAGTTGTGGGGTACAGGTGCAGGAGAGCTGTGGGAATGGAGTGAAGGGAAGAGACAACAGGCAGATCCTTGTAATAACAGACCTTGGTTCTCACATGCAGCTGGCCACCTTATCTCAGGAGGGGCAGATAATTGACCTTCGCTAATGAGAATAACAAGGCGTGTATGCAGATGTAATGCGTTGTCCCTGACTAATTATGCTAATGTGTAGGCATGTCCTCTACTGGATGAGTGTATATATTTGGGCTGTTGCATGGATAAAATGGGCTTCTGCATAATTCACAGTGAATTGTCTGGAGACCCTGGCGGCTGGCCCACCACCACATTGGTCTGTGGGCTTGTTTACCGTGGTCCCTCAGCAAGCAGAGATAGCAGGCAGCACGTGTTATAGAGGGGTTTGAGTCTGAGTTTGGGGTGAGATATGAGGCCAATTTAAAAGTTATTAAATAATTTATTAATATATACAAAGAGAATTTCCCCCAAACTTACGTACAGCTAACCCACACAAATTCTTTGTACACAGTTGGTGAAACTATTTTACAAAATGTCTGTTTACAGCCGAATTGAGCAACTTGGTAGAGGCTTTAGAAATGTCCTGGTCAGAGAGTCTTGTGGCATAAAGTGACGCTGGTAAAGTTAACAAAATTCCTTAGCAACTTGAATCAAGGGAGTTCAAGTACTCACTAATTGGAAATCTCAGTATCTGTGGTCCCAAAATATATATAGCGAAAGCCACGTGGTTGATTTCTCGTGGAGCTAACAGTTCAATTCGAATTGAGGCATGCTGTGTGAGAAGATTCCATGGACATGATCAGGCTGATGCGTCAGGCTGGAGCAGCGTCCGTCCGGGAACGCCTCGTTCGATCATCCACTGGATCGGTGCAGAGTGTCGTGGAACAAAGGGTCACATAAAGCGAACAAAGGTAGTGACTCCAGGCAGCAGGCAGAGAGAGGTGAGTGGAGAGAGTGGTAAGAGCACCTTGTTTACCTGGATTGCCCTATTTACCGGGTGTGGGCCGAGATTGATGGTCCTTTGGCCACGATATCATCCAACAGGCTTTTGGCAGTCAGCCAAAACACACCAAATTAGGAAGGGTCCACAAGTCTGCTACCCCCAAATATGGGGATACCATGGGTGGGTCACACGCTAAGTGCGTGGGCTTATGCAACTGTGTTATACAACCTGGGCTCTGAGCAGGCCAGACTTTGTGGCACCAAGCCTATTGTGCCCCTTTTGTCTGTTTAATGTGTTTACCTCTGGTTTTGGCAGGAAAACATGTCCAGGCAAGGCAAGGCATATGTAAGCCTATTTGGGCCTATGTGGCCCTCCACTACAGCGCGGCCTGCAACATTGTTATCTCACGGGATTGAGTGGGACTGTGACACGGGCTCATGACGTCTGCCGTGGGAGGTTTAAAAACCATCCGGGGAGGTGCGTGCAACACCATTTTGGCTGCAGAGCCGATAGAGAGCCAGCCTGCCCGCAGCTAGGATTTTTTTTTTTCTTTCTGTTTATAACTGTCAATACCACTGTGCACCATGCCTGTCACTCACATGATGAAGGGCAGAAAAAGCATGTGCACCCAGACAGATTTGGCCCAACAACACACAGGAGTCCAGGCTACTGGCTGCAGGGAGTGCTGGAGCCTGTCACTTGCCATAGAGGGAGAAGGGGTGAACAACTGCGTCAGGTGTGAGCAGGTGAACTTTCTCCTCACCTTGGTGGCAGAACTGAAAGATGAAGTGGCTGAGCTGAAGGATGAAGTATCCAGGCTCAGGTCAATAAGGGAGAACGAAAGGGAGCTGGATTGCCCTTGCTAAGGGAACTGCCTGTGGTGGTTTGGGTGTTACCTGCCCCCCCACACTTTAGAAGGTACCCAGACTAAACTCAGCTGGTTATGGGAATATAAATGAAGCTATTTATTTACAGCTAGCACAATATACAAGCAGATATTTACAGTATATACAGTTATATACAGAAATAGACAAGTTAAAAGTAATACAGAAACACAACTCCCCTCCCAGAAACCTGAGTCCCCAGGAGGGGCTCTCAACCACCCCTGCACTTTCCCCCTGCCCCTCTCAACCTTACCCCAGTCCTAAGGAAGAATAGAGGTGCAGCCAAGAGGTTAAGAAGCAAAGGTGAGTGGCAGGAGAAGTTAGGGAGATGCAGCTCAGTCAAAGCCCAGCCCGAAAGTAGCTGCAACAGAGAGACGGGGAGGCAGCTTCATGCAAGATAAGTTCCAACTTTATAAGGCAACATACAGGACATATATACTTTGTCAGAAGGTATCAGAAGGCTTAACATTTTTACTTATTGAATAGTCATTTTATCACATGCAAAACCGTCTCTATATTCAATCTAAATTCTTGTCTGCCACATCTGCTTCCCCGGGGAGCAGTGGTTTTAGCATATTCATCAGATAAAGACAGGCATGTTCATCAGACGGCAGGACAGTCTCCTTGCTTCTTCTAATAAGATCACTCTGACTCCGATAGTTTGTGCCCAAGGCTTGTGTTGCCACTGACCCTGATTGACTATTGTTCTTCAATAATGACTTGCGTTCCCACAGAAAGTGAAGACAAAATGGCGAGAGTGTTATCTAGTGTTTACCCTTCTTGTTCCCATGCCTATCAGCAAGACTGTGAGGGAAGGAGACATCACAACTGTTTTCCTTTTCACAGCCACTTATCTACTTTTTCTCACCAAAACATTCTAGCCTGCTTCAAACTAGCACAATCCACCCCTGTCTACTTCACTCAGAGTATCGCTGACAATTCTCTGATCTAATCTAAACCAATATTTACACTAATGAATATTACAAGTTCAGTTCACACTTCATTCCAGCTATCTCAGATGTGGGTGATTCAAAAGCTCAGAATAGTTTGTCTCCTCACAGATGAGACAAGAACAGGGACTCCCAGGTGATGTTGGGTTCGTGCTCACATACTGTAGATTCTCTCGTAGATTCTTTCACTATTGGACGCCGATGTACCTAGAACAGAAAACTCATAACAGCTTCTATTATACACTCTGAATTTAGACTCTCTCAGCTAAGGTTAGATTTCTCTGTGGAATACACTGGATTTCTCCATTCTCCTGCATTACCCAGTATGTATGACCAGGACCTTCAGCAGAAACCACACCTCGGACAGGTTTCCCTTCGCCCGAAGGAGAAAATACCCAAACAGTTTTCCCTAACAGATTCTTTTCACGTACAACAGGAACTTTATCACTGTCTACTGTTTGGACCAAGTCTGATTGTGCAGGTCCTGCTCTGTTTACTGAACCTCTACTATTTACCAACCAGGTAGCTTGTGCTAAATGTTTGTCCCAGTTTTTCAGAGTTCAACCCCCCATGGCTTTGAGGGTGGTTTTCAGCAAACCGCTGTAGCGCTCAATCTTCCCTGAAGCTGGTGCATAGTAGGGTATATGATAGATCCACTCAATACCATGCTCTTTGGCCCAGTTTTTCACAAGATTGTTCTTGAAATGAGTGCCGTTGTCTGACTCGATTCTCTCTGGAGTTCCATGTCTCCACATGATCTGTCTCTCCAAGCCAAGAATGGTGTTACGTGCAGTCGCATGTGGAACTGGATAGGTTTCCAGCCATCTGGTGCTGGCCTCTGCCATCATTAGCACATACTGCTTGCCAGAACGAGATCGAGGTAAAGTGATGTAGTCAATCTGCCAGGCTTCACCATACTTGTACTTTGACCATCTCTTGCCGTACCATAAGGGCTTGATTCACTTAGCCTGCTTAATAGCAGCACAAATGTCACAGTCATGGATGACTTGGGTGATAGCGTCCATGGACAAGTCAACTGACCTACTGCATGCCCATTGGTATGTTCCATCTCTGCCTTGATGTCCAGATGAGTCATGGGCCCACCGAGCTAAGAACAGTTCACCTCGGTGTTTCCAATCAAGGTCAAGATCAGAGTTGGTATCAACTTGAGAAATCTTAGCATCTTGGTCTGCCTGCTGGTTGTGGTGATGTTCCTCAGTAGCTCTGTTCTTAGGCATGTGTGCGTCTACGTGCCGCACCTTCACTGGAATTCTCTCCAGCCGTGCATCAATGTCCTGCCATAGATCAGCACACCAAATAGGCTTTCCTTTCCTCTGCCAACCATTCCTTTTCCAGTCCTTTAGCCAACCCCATAGAGCATTGGCTACCATCCATGAGTCGGTGTAGAGGTAAAGGATAGGCCAATTTTCACGTTCAGCCACATCAAGAGCAAGTTGGACAGCTTTTACCTCAGTGAACTGACTGGATTCTCCTTCTCCATCTCTCACTTAAGTAACTCTCCTGGTTGGACTCCAGACTGCTGACTTCCATCTTCGCTTGTTCCCAACAAGACGACAGGAACCATCTGTGAACAGAGCATAGTTCTTTTCCTGATCAGAGAGATCACCATAGGGAGGAGCTTCTTCAGCACAAATTATTTTCTCCTCTGGAGGTTTGGTACAGTCTGTGCCTTCGTTGGGTTATCAGAGACCAGGTTGCATCTGTGGCATGATGCGGTGATGAACCTTTGCCTTTGAACATCCAGTTTAGAACTGGCAGTCTAGGAGCTAAAAGCAATTGTGACTCAGTTCCAATCACTTCAGAAGCTGCTTTCACTCCTTCATAGGCTGCTGCTATCTCTTTCTCTGTTGGGGTGTACTTTGCCTATGATCCTCTGTAGCTATGACCCCAGAAACCAAGTGGACGACCACGTGTCTCATTTGGAGCTCTCTGCCAAAGGCTCCGAGTTGGACCATTGTCACTGGCAGCCATGTACAGAATGTTCTTAATGTCTGGACCAGATCGCACAGATCCCAAGCCCACTGCATGGACTACTTCTCACTTGATCTGATCAAAGGCTGCTTGTTGTTCACGTCCCCACTCAAAATTGTTTCTTTTATGAGTTACATCATGCAGAGGTTTGACAATTTGACTGAAACCAGGAATGTGTAGTCTCCAAAATCCCACTGCACCTAAGAAAGAGAGAGTGTCCTTCTTATTGGTGGGAACTGCCATGGTGGAGACTTTGTTGATCACATCCTGTGGAATGTGACGCCGACCATCCTGCCACCGCACTCCCAGGAACTGAATTTCTCTGGCAGGTCCTTTGACCTTGTCTCTCTTAATGACAAAATCTGCTTGCAACAGAATGTCAATGATTTTGTTACCTTTGTGTCCTAGTTTGAAGCGAGCTGGAATGTTTTGTTGAAAAGAACTAGATAATGGGCAGTGAAAAGGCAAACATGGTTGTGTCTCTTCTCTCACAGTCTCACTGAGAACTCTGGGAAGAAGAAGGAAAAACATTTGATAGCATTCTCCATTTTGTCTTTCATTCTGCCTTTGTCGTCAGACCTAGCCACATCTCCTTTACCCCACTGCCATTAACCTTCCTTCTTAACCTCTTGGCTGCACCTCTATTCTTCCTGGGAACTGGGGTAAGGTTGAGAGGGGCCAGGGAAGGTGTTGGGGTGGTTTGAGATTCCCTCCTGGGGACTCAGGTTTCTGGGAGGGGAGCTGTGCTTCTGTATTGTTTATCCTTTGTATATTTCTGTATATAACTGTATATATTGTAAATAGCTGCTTGTATATTTGCTGCTGTAAAATAAATAGCTTCATTTATATTCCCAGAGGCCGTCTGAGTTAGCTGGGGCAAATTCAAAAGTGTGGGGGGGGGGCGAGTAGGAGCCCAAACCATCACATTTTTTATTGGCTTTCCCAACGTGGGGCTAAATTTATTTGAGTGACTGGTAATTAACTCTGGGAATTAAAATGAAGCTAATAAAGCAGCTATTGTAGTTGTGTGGGGCGTTTCTCTGGTATGGTTTCGTTTTCTTGGCATTTAGTTGGATAAAGGCTCAAATTGTTGCTTATTTTATTGATTTAGCTTATAAGAAGACTAAAGCCAAGGTTTCTGATATGTTCTGGGCTTGGGGTGATTTGATTCTTGGTTATGCTGGTTTTAATGTCACTGAGAATATTACCAATAACATTACAGGAGCACCTATCAATAATGTTACAATCAATAGAAATTCTGCTTTAAACACTGCGCTAATGAGAATGATTCAACCTGAAACTGGGATTCCAGAGGTTTGTTTAGGAAACTGCTCGTGTAAAACTCTTTTAATTCTCTCAAATTTTAATGTATGTCTCACGATTTTAATTTTCATATTAATTTTGGCATTATGTGTGAAAAATTCAAATGTAGTGCCAAAATTAAGAACTAGGAAAAATTCTGTGTCAAAAGCAAATGGTAAAGCGTCTCAAGTTCCTTCCCCCCTGCCAGCCTCTGCCCGTCCTTCTCCAGATTCTGGGAAGGCAGCCAATATTCCCGCAGGGAATGTAAATATAAACAATGGGCAGAGTTTGGCAGGAGTCCCAGGAGCACAGGCAGGTACCCAAATCAGAATGTTCCTAGCAACACTGATAACACCAGCTCAGCCAGTTCGAATCCCCAGCCAGCAGACCAGAATCAGAGCCCTGCTAAATCTAAGGCAGATTTGAACTCACAAGCTCCAGGTCAGACCTCTAATAATTCAAACCCTCCAGCAGACACGTCCAAGTCTGTTGCTGCTCAGGCCCTTCTGGCACCTGCTAAGGCAAAAGCCAAGACGAAGTGTGGTTCACAGGAGGATGTAAGAGAGGGGACCTCTGGTGATCAGCAAGAGGAAGAAGAGGAGGCAGTTAGCCTGTGAGACCTCGCAAATGTGCTGAGACATCAATACTCAAATGAGAAGAGCATTGTGAGGTTAGCTGCCAAGAGAGAGGATGGTTCCAATGAGTTTAGGAGTGCTATGAGGAAGGTTCTGTTTCTAGGCCAGGGACAGCCAGGTCAAGAAGAGGAGGAGGAGGAAGATGACATCCAGGACTCCAGCGATCCACTCAGAGATGTCAGGGAAGTTAGAAAGGAATACTCAAGGGAATCAGGTGAACCAATCCTAAGCTGGCTGGTGAGATGCCGTAGCATTGGTGCCAAAGCCCTGCAGGTATGAGACAAGTCTGCCAAGCAGCTAGGACCACTCACCAAGGAGAGGGGAGTGGGCAAATACCTAGCAAGTCCTCTTGGTAAGGTTAGCTTGTGGACACGCCTTTTGTTGGCTGTGGCTATGAGATATCCTTCCCGAGATGATTTGCCATGGGCTGCCAAGAAGTGGAACACTGTTGAGCAGGGAATTAAGCTTCTGAAGGAGTTTGCTGTGAAGGAAGTGCTTTATGGAGATCATGGCACACATGAGCCTGATGATATTCCTTTGGGAACAGATCTCATGAAGCAGCTTATTGAGCTTGCTCCTTCATCCTATGCTAACATCATGGCCAGTAAGTTTCCATCAAGGAGTGATAATGGAAGATCTTTCACTGTTGGTGAATTCACTGATCAGCTCGGGCACATAGAGAACAGCTTGTCACATTCTGGCCTAGTCTCTGCCATACAAACTATAACCACAGAGATTAAAGATACCATGAAAGAACTGAAGGAGGATCTTAAAAACATTACCAATCTGGTAAAGGACACCATTCCTACATCATCTGAATGGGTGCATGTTTCTGCAGTCAGGAACAGACACGCACCTCCTGCAAGGCAGTTTCAGCCCAGGAGGAGACAAATTCCACCTAGACATCAGCAATCACGTGCATCACTGTGGATAATTCTGCATGACAAGTACAGTGAGAACATGAACAAGTGGGATGGTAAACCTACTTCAGCTCTTTCAAAGAGAGCTAGGAAACTGCAGAGTGGCAGAAACAGAGGCAATAATGCCAGGAAAGTAGCTGTCACTTCTTCAGCTCCTGAGAGCAACTGCAATTGTTCCAACAATTGCAATTCTTCTCACAACACCACCAATCATTGTGTACACCCTACATGCCATGTTCAGCATTAGGGGTGCCCTGCCTCCAGCCAGGAGGAGGAAAGGGATAGTGGAGAGAACCGGATCTATTGGAATGTATTCATTAGGTGGCCTGGCAGTTCAAGAGTTCGGAAATACAGGGCTTCAGTTGACACAGGTGCTCAGTGTACTTTGTTGCCATCAAATTGCAAAGGGACAGAGTTCATATCTATTTTAGGAATCACTGGTGGATCTCAAGAGTTAACTAAGTCGCAGGCTGAGATCAGTTTAACTGGTAAAGAGTGGAAGACACATACTATTGTAACTGGTCCTGATGCGCCTTGCATTCTGGGAATTGACTTTTTGAGACAAGGTTGTTTCAAAGATCCGAAGGGTCATAAATGAGCTTTTGGTATCGCATCTGTAGAGATTGAGGATGGTAAATTGAAATTGTCCGTTAGACCTGAACTTTCAGATGAATCTGCAGTTGTGGAACAGCATGACATAGAGGATTTGGAAGTGCCAATTGCTACTCAAACTGTTCACTACAGGCAGTACAGAACTAACCGTGACTCTTTGTTGCCCATTCATCAGCTGATTTGTCAACTGGAGAGTCAGGCTGTCATCAAGAAAGCTCATTCACCTTTCAACAGTCCCATCTGGCCTGTGCGTAAAGCTAACGGCGACTGGATACTCACAGTAGATTTTCGTACCCTCAACGAGGTGACTCCACCCATGAGCGCAGCTGTGCCGGACATCCTGGAACTCCAGTACGAGCTGGAATCGAAGGAGGCTAAATGGTATGCTACCATAGACATTGCTAATGCTTTCTTCTCTATTCCCATAGCAAAGGAGTGCAGGCCTCAGTTTGCATTCACCTGGAGAGGAATCCAGTACCAGTTCAATTGTTTGCCTCAGGGGTGGAAACACAGCTCAGCCATCTGTCACTCAGTCATCCACAGTGCACTGGAGAAAGGTAAAGCTCCAGAGCACATCCAGTACATCGATGACATCATTGTGTGAGGCCAAACTGCTGAGGAAGTCTTTGAGACAGGTAACAAAATCATTGACATTCTGTTGCAAGCAGGTTTTGCCATTAAGAGAGACAAGGTCAAAGGACCTGCCAAAGAAATTCAGTTTCTGGGAGTGCGGTGGCTGGATGGTCACCGTCACATTCCTCAGGATGTGATTAACAAAGTCTCCACCATGGCAGTTCCCACCAATAAGAAGGACACTCTCTCTTTCTTAGGTGCAGTGGGATTTTGGAGACTACACATTCCTGGTTTCAGTCAAATTGTCAAACCTCTGCATGATGTAACTCATAAAAGAAACAATTTTGAGTGGGGACGTGAACAACAAGCAGCCTTTGATCAGATCAAGTGAGAAGTAGTCCATGCAGTGGGCTTGGGATCTGTGCGATCTGGTCCAGACATTAAGAACATTCTGTACATGGCTGCCAGTGACAATGGTCCAACTCGGAGCCTTTGGCAGAGAGCTCCAAATGAGACACGTGGTCGTCCACTTGGTTTCTGGGGTCATAGCTACAGAGGATCATAGGCAAAGTACACCCCAACAGAGAAAGAGATAGCAGCAGCCTATGAAGGAGTGAAAGCAGCTTCTGAAGTGATTGGAACTGAGTCACAATTGCTTTTAGCTCCTAGACTGCCAGTTCTAAACTGGATGTTCAAAGGCAAAGGTTAATCACCGCATCACGCCACAGATGCAACCTGGTCTAAATGGATGGCTTTGATAACCCAATGAGCACGAATGGGTAATCTTGATCGACCTGGTCTGGTGGAAATGATCACCAACTGGCCGGAAGGCACAGTCTGTTCCAGACCTCCAGAGGAGAAAATAACTTGTGCTGAGGAAGCTCCTCCCTATGGTGATCTCTCTGATCAGGAGAAGAACTATGCTTCGTTTACAGATGGTTCCTGTCGTCTTCTTGGGAACAAGTGAAGATGGAAGTCAGCCGTCTGGAGTCCTACCAGGAGAGATACCGAAGTGAGAGATGGTGAAGGAGAATCCAGTCAGTTCACTGAGGTAAAAGCTGTCCAACTTGCTCTTGATGTGACTGAACGTGAAAATTGGCCTATCCTTTACCTCTACACCGACTCATGGATGGTAGCCAATGCTCTATGGGGTTGGCTAAAGGACTGGAAAAGGAATGGTTGGCAGAGGAAAGGAAAGCCTATTTGGTGTGCTGATCTATGGCAGGACATTGATGCACAGCTGGAGAGAACTCCAGTGAATGTGCGGCACGTAGACGCACACATGCCTAAGAATAGAGCTACTGAGGAACATTTACACAACTAGCAAGCAGACCAAGCTGCTAAGATTTCTCAATTTGATACCAACTTTGATCTTGACCTTGATTGGAAACACCGAGGTGAACTGTTTTTAGCTTGCTGGGCCCATGACTCATCTGGACATCAAGGCAGAGATGGAACATACCGATGGGCATGCAGTAGGTCAGTTGACTTGTCCATGGACGCTATCACCCAAGTCATCTATGACTGTGACATTTGTGGTGCCATTAAGCAGGCTAAGCGAATCAAGCCCTTATGGTACGGCAAGAGATGGTCAAAGTACAAGTATGGTGAAGCCTGGCAGATTGACTACATCACTTTACCTGGATCTCGTTCTGGCAAGCAGTATGTGCTAATGATGGTAGAGGCCAGCACCAGATGGCTGGAAACCTATCCAGTTCCACATGCGACTGCACGTAACACCATCCTTGGCTTGGAGAGACAGATCATGTGGAGACATGGAACTCCAGAGAGAATTGAGTCAGACAATGGCAAGGGAAGATTGAGCACTACAACAGTTTGCTGAAAACCACCCTCAAAGCCATGGGGGGTGGAACTCTGAAAAACTGGGACAAACATTTAGCACAAGCTACCTGGTTGGTAAATAGTAGAGGTTCAGTAAACAGAGCAGGACCTGCACAATCAGATTTGGTCCAAACAGTAGACGGTGATAAAGTTCCTGTTGTACGTGAAAGGAATCTGTTAGGGAAAACTGTTTGGGTATTTTCTCCTTCGGGCGAAGGGAAACCTGTCCGAGGGGTGGTTTCTGCTGAAGGTCCTGGTCATACATACCGGGTAATGCAGGAGAATGGTGAAATCCAGTGTATTCCCCAGAGAAATCTAACCTTAGCTGAGAGAGTTTAAATTCAGAGTGTCTAATATAAGTTGTTATGAGTTTTCTGTTCTAGGTACCATCGGCGCCCAACACTGGAAAAATCTACGAGAGAATCTACAGTACTTGAGCACGAACCCCATGTCACCTGGGAGTCCCTGTCCTGAGCTTTTGAATCACCTACATCTGATTGAAGTGTGAACTGAACTTGTATATATTGTTTTAGTGTAAATATTGGTTTATATTAGATCAGATAATTCTCAGCAATACTCTGAGTGAAGTAGGCAGGGGTGGATTGTGCTAATTTGAAGCAAGCTGGAATGTTCTGTTGAAAAGAACTAGATAATGGGCAGTGAAAAGGCAAACATGGTTGTGTATCATCTCTAACAGTCTTGCTGAGAACTCTGGGAAGAAGAAGAAAAAACATTTGATAACATTCTCCATTTTGTCTTTCATTCTGCCTTTGCCTTCAGACCTAGTCACATCTCATTAACCCCACTGCCACTAACCTTCCTTCTTAACCTCTTGGCTGCACCTCTATTCTTCCTGGGAACTGGGGTACGGTTGAGAGGGGCCGGGGAAGGTGTTGGAGTGGTTTGAGAGTCCCTCCTGGGGACTCAGGTTTCTGGGAGGGGAGTTGTGCTTTTGTATTGTTTATCCTTTGTGTATTTCTGTATATAACTGTATACATTGTAAATAGCTGCTTGTATATTTGCTGCTGTAAAATAAATAGCTTCATTTATATTCCCAGAGGCCGTCTGAGTTTGCTGGGGCAAATTCAGAAGTGTGGGGGGGCGGGTAAGAGCCCAAACCATCACACTTTCTCGAAGACTTCCTCAGCAGTTTGGCCCCACACAATGATGTCGTCGATGAATTGGATGTGCTCTGAAGTTTTACCTTTCTCCAGTGCATTGTGGATGACTGAGTGTCAGATGGTTGAGCTGTGTTTCCATCCCTGAGGCAAACGATTGAACTGGTACTGGATTCCTCTCCAGGTGAATGCAAACTGAGGCCTGCACTCCTTTGCTATGGGAATAGAGAAGAAAGCATTAGCAATGTCTATGGTTCCATACCATTTAGCCTCCTTCGATTCTAGCTCGTACTGGAGCACCATCATGTCCGGCACAGCTGCGCTCATGGGTGGAGTCACCTCGTTGAGGGCACAAAAATCAACTATGAGCCACCAATCGCCGTTAGCTTTACACACAGGCCAGATGGGACTGTTGAAAGGTGAATGAGCTTTCTTGATGACAGCCTGACTCTCCAGTTGACAAATCAGCTGATGAATGGGCAACAAAGAGTCACGGTTAGTTCTGAACTGCCTGTGGTGAACAGTTTGAGTAGCAATTGGCACATCCAGATCCTCTATGTCATGATGTCCCACAACTGCAGATTCATCTGAAAGTTCAGGTCTAATTGACAATTTCAATTTACCATCCTCAATCTCTACAGATGCTATTTCAAAAGCCCATTTGGGACCCATAGGATCTTTGAAACAACCTTGTCTCAAAAAGTCAATTCCCAGAATGCAAGGCGCATCAGGACCAGTTACAATAGTATGTTTCTTCCACTCTTTACCAGTTAAACTGATCTCAGCCTGCGACTTAGTTAACTCTTGAGATCCACCAGTGATTCCAAAAATAGATATGAACTCTGTCCCTTTGCAATTGGATGGCCACAACGTACACTGAGCACCTGTGTCAACTGAAGCCACCTAATGAATACATTCCAATAGATTCGGTTCTCTCCACTATCCCTTTCCTCCTCCTGGCTGGAGGCAGGCCACCCCTAATGCTGAACATGGCATGTGGGGTGTACACAATGATTGGTGTTGTTGTGAGAGAATTTGCAATTGTTGGAATAATTGCAGTTGCTCTCAGGAGCTGAAGAAGTGACAGCTACTTTTCTGGCATTGGCAGCAATGCCTCTGTTTCTGCCACTCTGCAGTTTCCTAACTCTCTTCGAAAGAGCTGAAGTAGGTTGACCATCCCACTTGTTCATGTTCTCACTGTACTTGTCACGCAGAATTATCCACAGCGATGCACTTGATTGCTGCTGTCTAGGTGGAATTTATCTCCTCCTGGGCTGGAATTGCCTTGCAGGAAGTGGGTGTCTGTTCCTGACTGCAGAAACATGCACCCATTCAGATGATGCAGGAATGGTATCCTTTACCAGATTGGCAATGTTTTTAAGATCCTCCTTCTGTTCTTTCATGCTGTTCTTAATGCCATTCTCAATGCCTTCTTTCATCTCTGTACCCAGCGTTTTTATGGCACAGATTATACCAAAATGTGACAAGCTGTCCTCCATCTGCCTGAGCTGGTCAGTGAACTCACCAACAGTGAAAGACCTTCTATTATCATCCCTTGATAAAAACTTGCTAGCCAAGATGTTAGCATAGGATGAAGTAGCACGCTTAATCAGCTTCTTCATGAGACCTGTTCCCAGAGGAATGTCATCAGGCTCATGTGTACCGTGATCTCCATAGAACACTTCCTTCACAGCAAACTCCTTCAGAAGATTAATTCCCTTCTCAATGGTGTTCCACTTCTTGGCAGCCCATGGCAAATCATCTCGGGAAGGATATCTCATAGCCACAGCCAACAGACGGCGTGTCCACAAGCTAATCTTACCAAGAGGTCTTGCTAGGTATTTGTCCACTCCACTCTCCTTGGTGAGTGGTCCTAGCTGCTTGGCAGACTTGTCTCCTACCTGCAGGGCTTTGGCACCAATGCTATGGCATCTCACTAGCCAGCTTAGGATTGGTTCACCTGATTCCCTTGAGTATTCCTTTCTAACTTCCCTGACCTCTCTGAGTGGATCGCTGGAGTCCTGGATGTCATCCTCCTCCTCTTCCTCTTGTTGATCTGGTTGTCCCTGGCCTAGAAACAGAACCTTCCTCATAGCACTCTTAAACTCATTGGAACCATCCTCTTTCTTGGCAGCCAACCTCACAGCGATCTTCTCATTTGAGTACTGTGATCTCAGCATGTTCGCTAGGTCTTGTAGACTAAATGCCTCCTCTTCCTCCTCTTGCTCTCCAGTGGTCCCCTCTCTTACATCCTCCTTTGAATCACACTTTGTCAAAAGCTGTGTCTTGGCTTTGGCCTTAGCACGTGCCGAAAACGCCTGCACAGCAACAGACTTTGACGTGTCTGCTGGAGGGTTTGAATCATTGGGGGTCTGACCTGAGGTCTCTGAGTTCACATCTGCCTTGGAGCTAACCGGGTTCTGGTCTGCTGGCTGGGGATTCGAACTGGCTGGGTTAGTGTTATCAGTGTTATTAGGAACATTGTGATTTTGAGCCTGTACTCCTGGGATGTCTGCCAATCCTTGTTTGTTGTCATTGTTATTATCTTTGTTGTCATTATTGTTAGGAACATTGGCAGTTTTCCCAGAATCTAAAGAAGTAGGTGCAGGGACTGGCTGGGGAGAAGGAGATTGTTGTGAAATTATCCCTGGCTGTGCCCCTGAATTTTGCTGGGAAGGAGATTGTTGTTGATTTCCACTCGTACACTGTTTCTGTGACGCTGAGCCATTTGCTTTTGAAACAGAAGTTTTCCTAGTTTTTACAGGCACTGCATTTGAATTTTTCACACATAGTGCCAGAATTAATATGAAAATTAAAACTATAAGACATAAGTTGACACATGAGAGAAGCAACACAGTTTTACATGAGCAATAACGTGAACAAATGTCTGGCATCTCAGTTCTGGGGTGAATTACCCTCATCAGGGCTGTAGTTAAAGCAGTATTTTGATTGGATGTAATATTACTGGCAAATACCCCTGTAATGTTACTGGTAAGATTTTCACTGTCATTAAAACCAGCATACCCGAGAATGTAATCAGCTCAGGACCAGAAAATGCTTGTATGTTTAGCTTTGACCTTCTTAAAAACTACATGAAGCAAGAAATAACCAATTTGGTCTTTGATCCCATTGTACACAAGAAAACAGAAAATAGGCCACACAATAGCCCCCACCAAGTAAAATAGCTTCATTCTGATTCCCAGAGTTAATTAACAATCACTCAAATGAATTTGCCCCACGTTGGGGAAAGCCAAATAAAATATGTGGTGGTTTGGGTGTTACCCGCCCCCCCCCACACTTTAGAAGGTACCCAGACTAAACTCAGCTGGTTATGGGAATATAAATGAAGCTATTTATTTACAGCTAGCACAATATACAAGCAGATATTTACAGTATATACAGTTATATACAGAAATATACAAGGTAAAAGTAATACAGAAACACAACTCCCCTCCCAGAAACCTGAGTCTCCAGGAGGGGCTCTCAACCACCCCTGCACCTTTCCCCTGCCCCTCTCAACCTTACCCCAGTCCTAAGGAAGAAAAGAGGTTCAGCCAAGAGGTTAAGAAGGAAAGGTGAATGGCAGGAGAAGTTAGGGAGATGCAGCTCAGTCAAAGCCCATCCCGAAAGTGAAGATAAAATGGCGAGAGTGTTATCTAGTGTTTACCCTTCTTGTTCCCATGCCTCTCAGCGAGACTGTGAGGGAAGGAGACATCACAATTGTTTTCCTTTTCACAGCCAATTATCTACTTTTTTTCACCAAAACATTCTAGCCTGCTTCAAACTAGCACACTGCCCCTGGAAATTGAGGGATGGGTACAGATCCCTGTCAGAGGCAGCAAGGGAAATCCACCCCAGCCCTCTCCTCCTCTTCCATTGCCCTTGCACAACAAGTATGAGGCCCTGCATGCAGAGGGCAGGGAGGATGAGAGGGCTCAGGAGCAGCCATCTGGGATGATGCCTGGGGTGGAGCAGTCCCCACCAACTGTGGTGACTAGCTCCACAAAAACCAAGAAAAAGAGAAGGGTTATAGTTGTTGGGGACTCTGTCTTGAGGGGGACAGAGGGACCCATTTGTCATCCCAACCCATCCCACAGGGAGGTCTGCTCCCTTCCTGGTGCCTGGGTTAGGGACATCGCCAGGAGACTCCCTAACCTAATCCAGCCCTCTGATTATTACCCTTTGCTGGTAATACAGGCTGGCAGGGATGAGATTGAGAAGAAGGGCACCAGGGCAATTAAAAAGGAATTTAAGGCCCTGGGAAAACTGACAGATGGGGCGGGAGCACAGGTGGTGTTCTGCTCAGTTCCCTCTGTGGCAAGGGAGTTCACAGAGAGAACCTATGCCATCAACAACTGGCTCAAGGGATGGTGCCAGCGGCGACACTTTGGGTTCTTTGACCATGGGGGAACTTTTACTGAGCTGGACCTGCTCGATCCTGATGGGGTACAGTTATCTAGGAGGGGCAGGAGAGTCCTGGCACTGGAGTTGGCAGGGATCATTAGGCAGGCTTTAAATTAGATCTGAAGGGGATAGGTGAGGCAATTACTCTCTCTGAGAAGGAGAGAGTGGGACGGAAACTAGAGTCAATTGAGGAATCGAGAGCCCAGCTGAAGTGCATCTACACCAATGCACGCAGCTTGGGTAACAAGCAGGAGGAACTGGAAGTCCTGGTCCACCAGGGTGACTATGATATAGTCGCCATTTCAGAAACTTGGTGGGATGACAGGCACGATTGGAGTGCTATACTGGGGGGATACAGCCTCTTCAGGAGAGATAGGCAAGGGAGAAGAGGAGGAGGGGTGGCTCTGTATATTAGGGAGTCACTCCTTGCCAGAGAGCTTGAGGTGAGGGACGAAGGGGTTGAGAGCTTGTGGGTTAAAATCAGAGGGAGGACTAATAAATCTGACATCCTGGTTGGAGTCTGTTATAGACCACCCAACCAGGATGAGGAAACAGATGAGGTATTTTACAAACAATTGGAGGCTGTCTCAAGATCATCAGATCTTGTTCTTTTGGGTGACTTTGACATGCCAGATATCTGCTGGGAACTTAATTCAGCAGAGAGGAGGCAGTCCAGGAGATTTCTAGAGCGCATGGAGGACAGCTTCATGACCCAGCTGTTAAGTGAGCCTACTAGGGGTCAAGCTCAGCTGTTCTCCAACAGAGAAGGCCTAGTGGGAGATGTGACAGTGGGAGGCTGCCTGGGGTGTAGTGATCATGAGATAGTGGAGTTTTCAATATGCAGGGAGATAGGGAGGAACTATAACAGAACCCACACCTTGGACTTCCAGAGGCCTTCAATTTGCTCAAGAAACTTAATTGCACACTTCAATTTGCTCAAGAAACTTAATTGCACAGTTCCCTGGGCAGCAGTCCTTGGGAACAAAGGGGTCCAGGATGGTTGGACCTACTTTAAACAGGAGCTCTTGAAGGCACAGGAACTGGCAGTTCCCATGTGCCGAAAGATGAGCCGGCAGGGAAGGCGACCAGCCTGGATGAGCAAACAGCTCCTGAAGGAATTGGGGGGAAAAAAGAGGGTGTATCACCTTTGGAAGGAGGGGAAGGCTTCTCCTGACGTGTTTAAGGAGGTAGCCAGATTATGCAGGAGAAAAATTAGAGAGGCTAAGGTCCAGTTAGAACTTAGGCTGCCACTTCTGTGAAGGACAATAAAAAGCACTTTTATAAATGTATCAATTCTAAAAAGAAGGGCAGGAAGAGCCTCCACTGCTTACTGGACCAGGAGGGGAACACTATAACTGATGACGAGGAAAAGGCTGAGGTCCTGAATGCCGCCTTCGCCTCAGTTTTCAACAGTAAGGAGGGAGGAGTTCAGGGCAAGTGGCCTCTTGAACTGGGGGATGGGGTCGGGGAGCGGTGTGTTGCCCTGGAAATTCATGAGGAATTAGTTGAGGACCTGCTGAGCCACCTGGACACCCACAAGTCCCTGGGACCAGATGGGATCCATCCTAGGGTGCTGAGAGAGCTGGCAGCTGAGCTGGCCAAGCCGCTCTCCATCATTTTCCAGCAGTCCTGGCTCACCGGAGAGGCGGTTTTGATTTTTCATAAAATTATTTGTTAAAATTAATATTTACAAATTTACACCATCCCCAACCACTATGAAATCCAGGGTTCGTTTGCATGTTTATGAAAATAGCTTTGGGATATATTTACAGGGATTGATTATTAAGTGGAAATATCAAATTATTAACAATTATTGACAGAGAGAAAGATTCTTAGGCTTAATGCCTCTTAACCACTCTAGTGTTTGCCCAGCAAGGGCTGAAACTGTGTGTGCTCTTCAGATAGAGACAACCTATATTACAAAGTTATTAAAGCTTATTTAGGTGTGATGCTCTTGAGTATTAATCATTAATCCTTAATCACCCTTCCGGCAATCTACCTCAGCATGTGCCCAGTCTCTGGGGACTTGATGGAGTTGGAGATGTGTCCCGGCTTGCAGGGGGAACTGATAAGGCTTTCCCAGTCTCTGGGGTAAATTGAGTTTTCTCTAACCTTCACTCCTGGGGTGATCTCTGCCTCGGTGCTGTGGCTTCTAGATGCTGTGCATGTCCAGGGATGGTCAGCTGGCAGGTTTTCCCGATGCAGGAGAAGGATTTGTCCATGCTTCTTCTGACGCGGACTGGCAGCTGGCAAGCTGCATTTGCAGGTTTGCAGACCATATGAAAACGGGTCTGCTGGCTCTGGGTCTTTCCAGAGTTACAGAATAGCTGGCAAGTAGTTTTTATGCCGGGCTGCAGGGTCTATGCCATGCTGCAGGGAGATTTAACTCCGTAGGTGAATCAAGATAGCTCTAGGCTAGGCAGGGGGTTCTCAGCTCCCCATATATGTATGGTGCAGGCATGAATGTGCTCTGCTTCTCAGAGGGCTTGCAGATTGCTTGGCTGCGCCTTGAGATCAATGCATGAGGTCTAAGCCTCTGTAATGCTTGCAAGTGAGTGAGGCCTGATCCTGCCTAGGCCAATGCAAGCGTGTCAGAGCAGCAGGGTGCTGCTGTGGATCAGAGCTGAGTCTATATGCTCTAAGCTTCTGAGCTGGTAGACAGTCTGGATCATCTGACCAGACTGACTGACCATCTGACCACGTGGTGCTGCTGTTCACCCCTCTTTATAGACTCTGGGCTGAGATTCGTAGCTCGTTGGACATCTAACATGACCAATCAGGTTGGCTGTAGGCCAAACCTTGCCCCAATAGGCAGTAGAGATATGCCTGGACCCTCCCAATAGGGGATTACCTGGGCAGACCCCAGGGGCACACGGGCTAGGCATGTGTGTGTTATGCAACTTGTTTGCTTCCTCGTGGGTCCTGGCAGAGGGACATGTCTGGGCATGTAGAGGCATAGAAAAGCTTCAGTTTTGGGGCTGCTGCCCCTCCACCACAGGAGGAACCTGGGAACTACAGACCCGTCATCCTGACCTCAGTGCCAGGGAAACTGATGGAGCAGGTTATCATGGGGGCAATAACTGCGCACCTGAGGGATGGCCAAGGGCTCAGGTCTAGTCAACATGGATTTAGGAAGGGCAGATCCTGCCTCTCCAACCTGATCGCCTTCTATGATCAGGTGGCCTGCTTGGTGGATGTGGGGAGGCCTGTGGATGTGGTCTATCTGGACTTCAGCAAGGCCTTTGACACTGTCCCCCACAGCAAACTCCTGGCTAAGCTGTCAGCCCATGGCTTGGATGGCAACACTCTGTGCTGGGTTAGGAAGTGGCTGGAGGGCCGAGCCCAGAGAGTGGTGGTGAATGGTGGCACATCCAGCTGGTGGCCGGTCACTAGCGGTGTCCCTCAGGGATCAGTGCTGGGCCCCATCCTCTTTAACATCTTCATAGATGATCTGGATGAGGGCATGGAGTCAGTCATCAGCAAGTTTGCAGATGACACTAAGCTGGGGGCAGATGTGACTGGGTTGGAGGGCAGAAGTGTTGGGAATCACGTTCGGTGGAGCGCTATGGGAAGATGACTCTTTGTTCACCAATATGGTTAGATGGTCAAATCCACTTTATTTCCGTGATACAGTGACTTATATGCATTCTAGCAAGAGGCATGCTCAGCTTAAGATTGGTTACAGTCAGAGGGTCCAGGGTTACATGTAAGGTGTGCATAGGTTAACTTATCACAACATTCTAAGGGTCAGCCTCCCAGACCACCCACTCCAGCCCCCTTGGTTATCTAGTCTCTGCCCACTGCAGCTGTGTGTGGGGTGCTCAGTTGTTTACATCTCGATTTCCTAGCCTCGCTGGGAACCAAGGACGTTCTCAGCGCCAGTTACCCATGTTTATGACTTTATGTCCTCGACTGGTGAGAAATTCTTCCACAATTCCCTCTTTTTCTTTTTGAGCAACCCACACCTGGCTAACTACCTTAGTTAAGCTCTTCTTAATGCAAGCAAAGACAATACAAGCGCATCGCAAAATTATTATGAAAATGACAAATAACCGTAAGCCTTCTCCTAATAAGCTGCTTAACCACCCCGGGATTGTCCCAAACAGGTTCTGCCACCAGTCATCAAAAATCGATGTTTCCTTCTTGATCTTATCAATACGGCCTTTCTACCAGGTTATACTCTTGTGAATGGACTCACCATGATCTGATAAATTCAAACAACACATCCCTTCGAAGTCCTGGCAGCCGTGTCCTTGCGCTAGCAAAAGAAAATCAACGGTTGCTCGATTTTGCAATAGGGCATGATGAAGGCTATTTTGATCAACCAATAGTTGTCCTAAAACCTTTGTGGTGACGTTGGCTTGTTTTGCTGACCAACACGCGAGTCTCTCTAGCTGTACTAATGCTTTTCCAGCTGCTCCTCCTGGTAGAAATACAGCTAAGGCAACACGAGCAGCTGTGGATAACAATTGAACGTTGTCATTGCAACTAGGACTCAATTTTAAAGATCACTTAGATTGGTGTCGGGCTAGGTCCCTGAGCTGACTAAGATGAGGGGCAAACATTGTCAGTTTACCCAGATAACATGGACCTCCATAAACGTTCTTGGTATGCCTTGCCAGGCTCTATCACCACAAATAAGGAACACACCAGTGGGAAGTGCCTTAGCGGTTCTGTTGTTCCACAACAGATGACCTCGGCCCGTTCTTGATGCTTTAACACCATAACGCCAATTGTTTGCTCCAAAAGCACCTAAGGGTCTAACATGGGCCTTGTCAGTGTCGTTTGAACCGCAGTGTCCATCCTCGTTGCTAAGGAAGTTATCATAGGCTGTTTAACACAGGGGTGAATGGTGCAGCTACAAATCAACAGTGCTACAATCAAAAGGAATAAACCTGTTAGAGCTTTCATCAGTAGCATTAGTCTGGCAAGCTAACAACCCAAGCTTAGCTAACAATCCCAAAAGCTATTTCTGCAAGCGACAGTAAGTCATTTGTTCAGAAACCCAAAAGTGCAGACGAACATCACAGTCACAGGAGAGTGCAGGTGTGCCACGTCTGCGCTGGCTCTGTGTGGCAGTCGACGCTGCAGACTCGCAGATCACTCAGCTGTCGAGTATTCTTCTCAGACTCCCATAGTTCTGGGTTCACTTGATGTTCTCATTACACTCCTTAGCTATGAGCTGTGTCTGACTATTGTGCTTAAGAACTACTAACCTCTAAATACAATACAAAGATATGCCCTAGATGTTACTATCAGTCTATTCTACTTAGGCCTTTTCCCACAGTTCTTCATCTGCTTTTAGAATTTAGGGCAGTGTTTTTTTATCTCTTGCAGGGCCCTTGCAAGACAAAAAAGTCACATTGCCATCTTATGCCAATTTGAGTGGGCCTTGGCCTTTACAAAGCTGTTAAACTGAACCTATTCCATTAAACCACAATCACTGAAAACTCATAAAAATACCCAAATTCGTTAGCCATGGTCCAAACCTTAAAGATCCATACAAATACAATCATCATGTCAGTGCTTCTTTCAAGTCCTTTCACAGTTCTGCCGTCTGAGCAAGACTTCTGCTCACTTTAGGAAAAAACAGGTTGGTCATAATCAGGTTGGTCTTCATCAAGGCCTGTGAAAATAAATGGTCAAACACAAGCAGATACAAGAACAAATGCAGACACATCCATTGCCTAGGCTAGCAGATCCACTGGCCTAGTCTGTATGCTGTGGTTAGAAAAATCCCGAAAAGGAAAAGATTTCTTCTGCTATCCTACTGTCCTCTAACCCATATTCCCCTTTTCAATAATGCCTAGATGTACCCAAGAAAAACATCCCATAACATCCTTATGTCCTAAGTTCCCAAAACTACAAACCCTTAGTCTTAACTTATCTTACCCTAAATATCTATCAGCTATAGGAATTTCAAGAAAAGCAAAGAAAACCCAAGAAGATAACAATACCATGGTATTCTCAGAAAAGGGAAAAGTCAGAATTGTCACAAGGCTCAGTTCATGCAATTAGCAGCTGTTCCAGTAAACTTCTATACTAGTCCTGTCTTTATCTGTTATTGGGGGAAGGAGCTGACTGGCATTAGCCTACAAGCTCTATCATTCCCTGTTCCTAGTCCAGAATCTGGTTAGTGACTTGCAATGTGGATCTCAGTGCCTACACCCTCGCTGTGAGAGGCAATGCATCTGAGTTCTAGTCTGTCCTGCTTGGTGCCTTCTGTGTCTGTATAAGTTTCCACCCATGGTCAGTGGCACTGGCATCTCTGCTATGTCCTAGCAATCTCCCTCTTTTTCTTTTTGCCACTGAGCAGGGAGTGCAAAAGTCATTGCTGCCTAATCTGTAGAAGGAATTAACCAGTAAGGTGACGGTAAATACCCCAGCCAGGAACTATCAGCTATCATTTCGAATGCAAACTGTTATCATCAGGTGACTAAAAAATACACCTGTGCGTGTCCATGCCTGTAACAGGGGCAAAAATGGTCCTAAGTCATCCTCGTCATTCTTGCTATCATTTCCATAAACTGTCTGACATCTGTTTTCAGTAGCACAGTATCACAGTACCATCAGGGTTAGAAGAGACCTCATAGGTCATCAAGTCCAGCCCTTCACCACGGGGCTCAAGGTCAGACCATGGCACCAAGCGCCACGTCCAACCTTGCCTTGAACAGCGCCAGGGCACCAGGGACGGCGACTTTACCACCTCCCCGGGGAGCCCATTCCAGTATCCAATCAGTCCCTCAGTGAAGAGCTCTCTCCTCACATCTGGCAGTGTCTAAACAGCTTCGAGGCTTCGCTGCCTCCTAGCAGGGAAAAAAAAATCCGTAAAAGAAACAACGGGCGGGGGGGGGGGGGAACGGGGCCCCGCGGGCCCTCCACAGGTGGCTAGAGGCGGGGGGAGGAGGGGGGGGAGGAGGTGGGGGAGGAGGGGGGGGAGGAGGAGGGGGAGGAGGAGGGGGAGGAGGAGGGGGAGGAGGCCAGCAGCCGCAGCGCCGCTTTTGTCCTCGGCCCTCCAGCTTGCCCAACCCCCAGCTGTTGGTCAGCCACCACTTGCTGTTTCCGTCCTTCTTTCCCCCTATTACCTATCCTTAGTACATAATACGAAATCTACTCTGAAAACTTCCAAACTGCCGTCCTCCCTCTCAGGCTCTTCAAGACAGACAGAGAAAAAAGGCAGAGGTGAAGCTGTGAGCTATCGAACTGCTAATCTCCCTGTAGCCATACAAACGCAAATTGACTAAACTCCGAAACGACTCAAAGAAACCCACAAACTCTGCCCACCCCACCGATCCCTCAGCATCTCCCTCAGTCCCCCAGCTGTTGAAGACTCGCGGGAGACCCCTCGGCTTTGGGATGCGGTCCGTCGGAGATGGGCGGGCGTGCGGCGGTGAAGGGGGCGGATCTGAAGACTGTTCCGCCGAGCCGCGGGAAAGGGAGGGTCCCGAGCCGTCCGGTGCGGTCGCGTCTGCCGTCGGTCCATTCTCTTTACCGTCCGTTCCTCTGTACCTTCAGTAACGTCTTTTACCGGCTGAAAACTAAAAGTCCGTGTCCCGTATCGCACGCAGTCATCCGCGGGGACGCGCGGGCTACAGCGGCAGATTCGACACAGTACACACAGCGGCAGGCAGCCGCCCTCCGCGCGGCAGGTCCGAAAACTTGTCCAAGCTGAGAAGCGATTGTAACTGGCTGCCGGCGGGTCGCTACGGGCAGCCGCCATCATGGGTGTGTCAGTGAGTCGCCATAGGCAGCCGCCATCATGGGTGTGGTCCGCATACCTCGCGGCAAAGTTGTGTGCTCAGAGCGGCTCGCAGGCTCTGCTTCAGTCACAGATGGTACTATAAAGGCAAATCGCCGGCAACCTTGTTGCGAACCGCGTATTGCTCCTGCGGTCAACGTGGCTACAATCGGGCTACCGGGCGCGGCTCCAGGAGGGAAGGAGGGCGGAGGCGGGGCGGGCGGCGGGCGACACGGGTGCCCGCCGGGATCGTACGGCACGCTCATTTTCAACTCCGCCACAGAGCTGGCAACCTTCCCAGCCACGCCTTTAACGAAAGCAGCTCTGCCGAGACCGAAAAACCAAACCACGGAGCCTTCTCTCTCCGGGACGCTCGGGGCGGGGGTGGAGGAAAAACCTGGCGCCGCGCACGCGTCAGAGCTGTTCGTAGCGGCCGGCAGGGCTAGGAGTAACAGGACCACCGCCGCCGTGTTTCTTTCGGCTGTCATCTTTAGTAACGCGCGGAGCACCTCCCGCCGGGCGGGACTTAGCTGGCGGGCGACTCAAAGTCTGTGCCGTTGCTAAGATCCGCGTCCCACAGCACGTCTCCGACCTCCCGCTGCACTTTCGATCTTAAAATCACGGGAGGCTCTTTACTCGCATGACCCTGCGCACACGCCCGGGCCAGCAGCTCTCAGAGCTCAATGTCCGTCGAACTTCTCTCACGAGATAAATACGCCAGCAGACGCAGTGCCCCAGCAAATCCACTGTGGGCCTTACCTGCCTTACACACGGGCTGTTCACTCCGGAAATGAACGTCCAGACTACTGCCACCTCGGGGCAGCGCTACCCGGCCCAGCGGCACCGAATGACGCTTACTCTCTCCGATACGGAGAACGTCCCACAAGTTGATCGGACCCCTCTGTCTTCGGGCCAACCCTCCGGCCCCCAACGCAGTCTCACCTGCGGCCGGCTTGTGTCCTGACTCCTCTGTTCGAGCGCCAGATGTTGGGAATCACGTTCGGTGGAGCGCTATGGGAAGATGACTCTTTGTTCACCAATATGGTTAGATGGTCAAATCCACTTTATTTCCGTGATACAGTGACTTATATGCATTCTAGCAAGAGGCGTGCTCAGCTTAAGATTGGTTACAGTCAGAGGGTCCAGGGTTACATGTAAGGTGTGCATAGGTTAACTTATCACAACATTCTAAGGGTCAGCCTCCCAGACCACCCACTCCAGCCCCCTTGGTTATCTAGTCTCTGCCCACTGCAGCTGTGTGTGGGGTGCTCAGTTGTTTACATCTCGATTTCCTAGCCTCGCTGGGAACCAAGGACGTTCTCAGCGCCAGTTACCCATGTTTATGACTTTATGTCCTCGACTGGTGAGAAATTCTTCCACACAGAAGGGCTATGCAGCGGGACCTTGACTGCCTGCACAGATGGGCAGAGTCCAATGGGATGGCATTCAATAACTCCAAGTGCCAGGTGCTGCACTTTGGCCACAGCAACCCCATGCAGAGATACAGGCTGGGGTCGGAGTGGCTGGAGAGCTGCCAAACGGAAAGGGATCTGGGGGTGCTGATCGATACCCGCCTGAACATGAGCCAGCAGTGTGCCCAGGTGGCCAAGAGAGCCAATGGCATCCTGGCCTGCATCAGGAATGGTGTGGTCAGCAGGAGCAGGGAGGTCATTCTGCCGCTGTACTCTGCACTGGTTAGACCACACCTTGAGTACTGTGTTCAGTTCTGGGCCCCCCAGTTTAGGAGGGACATTGAGGTGCTTGAGCGTGTCCAGAGAAGGGCAACAAGGCTGGTGAGAGGCCTTGAGCACAGCCCTATGAGGAGAGTCTGAGGGAGCTGGGATTGTTTAGCCTGGAGAAGAGGAGGCTCAGGGGAGACCGTATTGCTCTCTACAACTACCTGAGGGGAGGTTGCAGCCAGGAGGAGGTTGCTCTCTTCTCTCAGGTGGCCAGCACCAGAACAAGAGGACACGTCCTCAAGCTATGCCAGGGGAAATTTAGGCTTGAGGTGAGGAGAAAGTTCTTCACTGAGAGAGTCATTGGCTACTGGAATGGGCTGCCTGGGGAGGTGGTGGAGTCGCTGTCCCTGGAGCTGTTCAAGGCAGGATTGGACGTGGCACTTGGTGCCATGGCCTAGCCTTGAGCTCTGTGGTAAAGGGTTGGACTTGGTGATCTATGAGGTCTCTTCCAACCTTGGTGATACTGTGATACTGTGATTGCCCCAATCCAGATGCAGGACACTGTACTTGCTCTTGTCGAAACTCATGAGGTTGGCTTGTGCCCACCTCTCCAGCCTGTCCAGGTCCCTCTGGATGGCATCCCTTCCCTCCAACGTGTCTGCTGCACCACATCGCTTGGTGTTGTCAGCAAACTTGCTGAGGGTGCACTCATTACCACTGCCCATGTCACCAACAAAGATGTTGAACAAGACTGGTCCCAGGACTGATCCCTGAGGGACGCTACTGCCGGTGCTGCACCCTGGGATAAAACGACTCTTGGGCCACCAATATGGTTAGATGGCCATTCTCCCCTTTAATTCTGTGTTACAGTGACTTATATGCTTACCTGGAAGAGGTGTGCACAGCTAACTTAGTTTAATATTGGTACATGTGGAAAGTACAGATTGGTCCAGGGTTATGTACGTGATACAGGTAGGTTAACATTATAACAACAACCTGTGGAGTCAGCCCCCTGCAGCTGCATGTGGGGGATACCACCCCCATACCTCTGAGATGGATTCTCAAGGACACTCTGCCGCGCGGGTTTGCTCATTCATATCAGTTCATGTCCTGTTAGCAAAAATCTGTCCACAATTCCCTCTTTTTCTTTTGAGCAACCCAGGCTTGATCTTCAACTTTACACAGGCTGTGTTGAAAAAGGGGGTAAATAATACAGCTACAAATCAATAACACTAAAATCACAAAAAGAATGAACTTACTAGAGCTTTTGCTAGTAGCATTAGTTTGGCAAGCTAACAACCCAAGCTTAGTTAACAAACCCAAAAGCTTTTTCTGCTGCTATCTCTAGTGCTAAGCGAGCGACAGTAAGTCATTTGTTCAAAAGACCAAAAGGTCCCAGACAATCATCACAGTCACAGGTGAGTGCATGTGTGCCACGTCTTCATTGGCTCTGTCTGGCAATCGATGTTGTAGAATCGCAGATGTATCAGTTGTCCAATATTCTCTCTCAGACTCCCATTGTTCTGGATTCACTCTATAATTCTCAGAAATCTTGATGTTTTCACTACACTCCTTAGCTATGAGCTGTGTCTGTTTATTGTGCTTAAGAGCTACCAATTTCTAAATATGATACAAAAGATATGCCCTAGATGCTGCTTTCAGGCTATTAGGCCTTATTCCCACAGTCCTTTATTTGTTTTAAAAAATTAAGGCAGTGTTTCTCGTCTTTTTGCAGGGCCCTTGCAAAAAGATAACAAGCACATCGCCATCTTTGCCAATAAGTGGGTGTGGCCCTTATAACAGTAGCTAAACTGATCTCTATTTTGTTGTTGCCCTATTCATTAAAACAGAATTGCTGGAAACTCGTGAA
Organism: Pogoniulus pusillus; assembly: GCF_015220805.1. Taxonomy (NCBI): domain Eukaryota; kingdom Metazoa; phylum Chordata; class Aves; order Piciformes; family Lybiidae; genus Pogoniulus; species Pogoniulus pusillus. The sequence goes on along the minus strand of NW_026974535.1, from coordinate 1,261,319 downwards.
AATATCCACATTCGCTAACCATGATCAAAGCCTTATGACCTATACACACACAATCATTATGTCAGTACTCCTTTCAAGTTCTTGACACAATATCTGCCATCTGAGCAAAACTTCTGCTCACTGAAAGAAAACAGGCTGGTCAAAACAAGCTGGTCTCCATCGAAAACCTGTGAACATAAAAGAAGAAAATGCACAAACAAATACAAAGACAAATGCAAACATATTCGTTGCCTAGGCTAACAAATCCCTTGACCTTGTCTGTATGATGTAACTACAGAAATTTCAAAAAAAAATTTTCTTCTTCTCTCCTCCTTTCCTCTCTATCCCTTTTTCCCCTTTTTTTTTTGTTACATGATCCCAGTGTGTCACGGAAGGTAGTTTGGGAGGTTGTGGGGAAAATACGTGGAGACTCACTTGTGGATTTTCAAGTGATTTATTGCTCAAACACGGAGATCCCCTCCCGAACTAAATTCCCCACGTGAGTTCTTTTGGATTGAAGTTGTAAAATAACAGTTCAGAAAATAGCAGATAAAGGAGAGTCTGTGATTTCTTTAGAGTTCCTTTGAGTCTTTAAAGTTATTCAGTCTTTAGGTAAAGAGTTCTTTCTCCAATTTACTCACTGTTCGTAGTTCAGTTCAGCAAAGTTCAAAGGTTTGGGCGGTGTCCCTTTGTTCGTCAGGATCGGGCCCAAGCAGGTTTCAGGCCTCTGCGGGCCCCTCGTCGGGCAGGGCCGATCAGGAACGTGAGGGCACCGCGGCAGGAGCGAGGCAGGCAGGCAGGCTAGCGAGCGAGCGGTAGGAGCGGGTACCAGCAAGCTCAAGCCAGCAAGCGCCCCGATCCAGGAAGGCACACCATTCTTATAATGTTCAAAAGAGGTGTAACCCTCCAGTCCAAGCTATTTTACGTTATTCTTACAGATTGGCACAAAATTACAATTAACCTATACAATTGGACAGTTCTTACCAAAACAATTTCTAAGACCACCCCAAGCTCGGCCCACACCAGGTGTCGAGCGGGCATGAGAACTGCCGTTCCCCCTAGCCAAAACAGTGACCACTGTTTACCTTTTATCTCGACTAGGGAGAGATTTTCTCATGGGGCTGAAGGACTGTTTTGGTTTACGATGCTTCTTGGCATTAATGTGAGACACTGCAACTTCTACAGCAGGGAGGCCTGCTAAGGGCTTCTGCTACCCTCCATGACACAGTGCTGCCCAGATACACAGAAAAACCCAAGAAAAAACATCCCACAATATCCCTATATCCTAAAATCCCCAAATTGTCATATTACAAACCCTTAGCCTTAACTATGTTATCTTAAAAACCTATCATCTGAAGGAAAGTCGAGAAAAAGCTAAGAAAATTCAAGAAGATAATACCATGGTATTCTTAGAATCAGCACAGAAGAAAGAAGCAGTAACCTATACAGTTACAAAACAATTTCTTGCCATAATATTCCACCATAATGGCTACCAAGTAACACACTAAGTCTCACCACTCCGCTAAAATTATCCCAAAACTTATCCCATTGCAATTAACAGCTTATCCAGTAAATTCTTAAACTCCAAAATATGTTACCATCAAAGGCTATCAAAATACAGAACTGTCTCCTTTAAGAATTAGGCTGTGCTTTCAGCAGAATCCTGCAAGGAGACAAGGAGGGTGAGGGAGGCGGGGGGGAATGAGCCCCGCTGAACTCTGCAGGCGGAGAGGTGGAGGTGGTGACGCCAGGGGCAGGGGCTCGCATTCCCAGCAGGCAGATTCGCTGCTCTTCTCGGCCCTCTGCTCACCCAGCCCTCATCCTTTTCGGCTTGTTTTACCACATCAACTATTTCCTGATGGCTGTTGTTTCCCCTCTCCCTTGTCAGATCTTTCCTGTCCTGTACCTCAGCATTAGCTTCACCAGATACAGCCTTCTGATGTTTACTCTAAAAACTTCTCCTGTTTCTGCCAGAAAGAGCTGTGCCATGCTGTTTAAGAAGCTCTTTCGTAAATTGTAAAAAAAAGAAAATGTCTCTCTCACACTCAGACAGAAGGCAGAGAAAAAAAAGCAAGAGCTAAGCAATTTAATAAGGCTTCTGTGCCACTGTTGTGGTAATGTGGACACCTTTGCTTCAAAAAGCTTACACATGCAAATCTGAAGCAACTCAGGCTCTCTGAGGCAACACAGACCCATAGCTTTCCCAAGGCACCCATTCTCGCCACTCCCACCCCGTAAGCAGCACAGACACCGATAGAATCAAAACAGAAGTCCGCCAGACTCCGTCCCAGGCTGGATTCAGCCCCCTAACTTCTGGAGACTTGTCAGGAAGTTCTGTCAGCTGTGCATCTCTTCTGCGGGGTGCGTTCTGCTGGGGGTGCGCGCTACCAGGTGTGGGGGATGGGGAAGGGGGGATCCGTGACTGCTTTCTGAGGCTCTCGTCACTAGAGAAGGGAGCAGTGTCCGGTTTCCTGTGTGCAGTCATTCTGCTGTCTCTTTTTCTTCTGCTGTTCGTCCCTCTGTCTCTTTAGTGTTTTTTCCTTTTCCTTTTAAGAGCGAAAAATCTCCGTCCTGTATTGCACGCTGTTAAAGGGGGCACAGGGGGGCGACGACTGCATTTTCAGATGGCAAACTGGACCCTGGAGATCATAGGTATCAGGGTCCTTAGCAGAGTCCATGGGCAAGCGGTTGTCGCCAGCTATTGATGGGTCATTAGCAGCACTCAGTAAATTCGCCACAGCATGCACGGTTGCAGTGCCAAGCTGCTTCACAGCAGTTCCAAAAATTCTTCAAACTGAGAAAGCTTTGCTGTTTTTTCCGGCTGAGTACTTATCAGTTGCCAACATCACTAAACCCGGTCAGGGCATTTCCTGGCCATGTGCGGCAGCCATAACGACCTGTCAGTCGGCTTTCATGTCTGCTAAGGTCCTGTAGAGGAATCATAGAATCATAGAATCAACCAGGCTGGATGAGACCACCAAGATCATCCAGTCCAACCTATCACCCAGCCCTAGCCAATCAACCAGACCATGGCACTAAGTGCCTCATCCAGTCTTTTCTTGAACACCTCAAGGGACAGTGACTCCACCACCTCCCTGGGCAGCCCATTCCAACGGCAAATCACTCTCTGTAAAGAACTTCCTCCTAACATCTAGCCTAGACCTCCCCTGGCACAACTTGAGACTGAGGCTGGAATCCTCCCGGCTTGAGGGGAAAGGTGAATCTTCCTGGTTTGTGGGGAAATAGGTTTTCTCTAACCTTTTCTCCTGGTGAAGAGGTGATCTCTGCCTTTGGTGCTTCTGGCTTCCTCCGGATGCTGTGTCCAGGAATTCTCAGTTAGCAGGATCTCAGGAGCAGGAGAATATCATGCTGTCTCTGGCACAGTTGTCATGGCTAGCAGGCTGTGTGTGTGTGTGCAGACGTTCCAGAGTCTGCTTCCTGGTTATCTCAGTGGCAGTGGCTTTTACCAGGCAATGATAGGCAGCGGGCATACAAAGTGTGCGCAGCTGCTGGGAGTCTGAGCCCCGTAGGTAAATGCAATGCAGGATCTGGTCCTGATAGCATGATAGCTTGCAGATGTGAACAGCTGGCTTAGGAGGCTATAGGCTCATTATATATATATGTGCAGGCTTAAATGAGCTCTGCAAGAAAGATACGCAGGCAGGTGAGCTGCGAGTGAGTCAGAGCATGAGGGTCTGAGCCTCTGAGCTGAGTGGCTGAGCTATGCAGGGTCTGTGCCTGCGGGTCTGAGCTGAGCTGCGAGTAGGGTCAGAGAACGTGTCTGAGCCATGCAGGTGAGTCAGAGCTGAGCTGAGCTGTGCAGAGTCTGAGCTGAGCACGTTGTTTACCTGTGCACCCCTATTTATTGAATGTGGGCCGAGATTAATGGTCCCTTTGGCCACTAGAATGACCAATCAGGTTGGCAGTCAGCCAAACCTTACCATAATAGGCAGAAGGCTCTTGCCTGGACTTTCCCAAATATGGGGATCACATGGATTTACCCCAGGGAGACACGAGCTGGGTGTGTGGGGCTTACACAACCTGTTTACAACTAGGGATCCTGGCAGAAAAACATGTCCAGGCAAGGCAAGGCATAAGCAAGCCTCTTTGTGGGCCTACAGGCCCTCCATGACACTATCCCACTATTGGATATTGAGGCAAAGAAGGTGTTAAGCACCTCTGCCTTTTCCTCATCCTTTGTCTCTATATTCCCCTCTCCATCTAATAAGGAGTGGAGGTTGTCCTTGCCCCTTCTCTTGCCATTCATATATTTAAAGAAACGTTTTTTATTCTCCTTAACAGCCGTGGCCAGCCTAAGTTCTAAATCAGATTTGCCTCTCTAATTTTTTTCCTACAAGACCTAGCAAAATCCTTGAACTTTTCCTGGGACACCTCTCCTTTTTTCCAAAGGTGATACGCTCTCTTTTATCTTTAATTCCTTTAGCAGCTTCTTGCCCATCCAGTCTGGTTGCCTCCCTCCCTCGTCAGCTCATCTTCTGGCACATTGGCACAGCCTGCTCCTGTACCTTCAGGAATTCTTCCTTGAAGTAGGTCCAACCTTCCCGGACCCCTTTGTTTTTAAGGGCTCTTTCCCAAGGAACTTTCTGAGTTAGTTCCTTAAATAGGCCAAAGTCTGCCTTTAGGAAGTCCAGTGTGGAGGTTCTGTTGATGTCCCTCCTGGTTTCTCCATATATTGAAAACTCTGTAATTTCATGGTCACTGGACCCCTGGCAGCCTCCAACCACCACATCCCCCACCAGCCCCTCTCTATTTGTTAGCAGCATGTCAAGCAGGGCTGCACCCCTGGTAGGCTCATATAACAGCTGACATAAGAAGTTGTGCTCCAACCACTCTAGGAACCTTCTAGACTGCCTCTTCTCTGCAATATTAAAGTCCCAGCAGATGTCTGACAGATTAAAGTCACCCACTAGTACAAGGGCAGGTGATCTTAATGCAGCCTCTAGTTGCTTAGAGAGTAATAAATCAACCTCTTCTTCCTGGTTGGGTGGTCTATAACAGACTCCTAGAGGATATCGGTCTTGTTGACCTTCCCCTTAATTCTCACCTATAAAGACTCAACTTGATCATCCATCTAATGGTCCACTCATCAAACCCATGTTTCACTGTGATGGTGTGGATGTTCCCCAACACCCCACACTTTGGAAATCACCCAGACAGGACTCAGCCAGCTCTGGAAATATGAATGAAGCTTATATTTACAGCTAGCACAATATACAAGCAGATATTTACAGTATATCACAGTATCACAGTATCATCAGGGTTGGAAGAGACCTCACAGATCATCAAGTCCAACCCTTTACCACAGAGCTCAAGGCTAGACCATGGCACCAAGTGCCACGTCCAACCCTGCCTTGAACTGCCCCAGGGATGGCGACTCCACCACCTCCCCAGGCAGCCCATTCCAGTGTCCAATGACTCTCTCTGTGAAGAACTTTCTCCTCACCTCTGTTGCGGAGGGCAGGAATTAATTCATGGCTGAGTCGGGAATTTATCAAAAATAGTTATTTTTTATTTTCCCAAAAACCCGCCCCCACAACTATATATACAAAGATTAATTTAGTTTGATAAGCAGATTCAGTTGCATGAGAATTAATCTACACAGACACCATCAATAATCTGACCATATTGGAAGTCAGAAGTTGGAAAAGGCGTCGGCTATTAATTAATAGCGGTTTCTTACTAAATTAAGCTAAGCCAAATAACTCAGGCTGATTCGTGCGGTCTGTGTTCCTCCTCCAGCAACTGCAGGTGAATCATTAAGGGTCGTTAAGGGTCGTTAGGCACACAAAGGTGTCAGTAGGAAAGCGAATTCCTGAAGGTCTCTGCAGTCCAGCTGAGGGGAGTGTGTGAGCTCAGGCAGACACATACGTCCAGGCACAGGCAAAATCCAAAGCGGGAACCCCAAAGGCGGGAAGACCCCCAATATTTATAACCTTCGCTAGACAAAGGGCAGAGTTACCACACCTTAGGCGCGAAAGCGCACGGCCAATCCCAGCCTGGCTCCAGCGCGGGAACTCACGGGGCAGTCCCCCCCTTCACGGGGCAGTCCTCCCCCCCTTCATGGCTGCAGGGCAGGCGAGGGGGGGGGGGAAACCAGGCGGCTTTTCCCCTTTCCCCCTGAAGTCCAGGCAGGAGAGGAATTTAGGGGTACAGGACTCCAGGACAACCTCAAGCCTTGATCTCCCCTGGTGCAGCCTGAGGCTGTGTCCTCTCGTTCTGGCGCTGGCCACCTGAGAGAAGAGAGCAACCTCCTCCTGGCCACAACCACCCCTCAGGTCGTTGTAGACAGCAATAAGGTCACCCCTGAGCCTCCTCTTCTCCAGGCTAAACAATCCCAGCTCCCTCAGCCTCTCCTCATAGTTATGTACAGAAATGTACAAGATAAAAGGTAATACAGAAACACAACTCCCCTCCCAGAAACTTGAGTCCCCATGAGGGGCTCCCATTCAGCTTCCCTCTGCCCCTCTCAATCTTACCCCAGTCCCAAGAAAGAATGGAGGTTCAGCCAGGGGGTTAGGAAACCAAGTGGATTAGAAATTAAAATGGTTAGAGAGTGGGATCCAGCTTGGAGCTCGCCAGCAGCAGTAGAGAAGACTCCCCTATCTATGTTTTTCTTTTATTCTTATACATCTCAGCAAGCCCATGAGGGAAGTAGACATCACCACTGTTTTCCTTTTGCAGCCTGTAATCTAGTTCTTCTCACCAAAACATTCTAGCTAGCTTCAAACTAGCACATTCACTAGCTTGGAGACAAGGATGTGGTTCAGGACAGTGTCAAAGGCCTTGCTTAGGTCCAGGTAAACGACATCGGTCTTGTGAGGAGAGGCTGAAGAAGCTGGCATTGTTTAGCCTGGAGAAGAGGAGGCTCAGGTGTGACCTCATTGCTGTCTACAACTACAGACCTGTGAGCCTGACCTCAGTGCCAGGCAAGGTCATGGAACAGGTCATCTTGGGTGCCATCACAAAGCACCTACAGGATGGCCAAGGGATCAGGCCCAGCCAGCATGGGTTTAAGAAGGGCAGGTCCTGCCTCACCAACCTCATCTCCTTTTATAATCAGGTTACCTGCCTGGTGAATGTGGGGCAGGCTGTGGATGTAGTCTACTTGGACTTCAGCAAAGCCTTTGACACTGTCTGCCACAACAAGCTCCTAGCCAAGCTGGCAGATCATGGTTTGGACAGATTCACTCTGTGCTGGGTCAAGAACTGGCTGGATGGCAGAGCCCAGAGAGTGGTGGTGAATGGTGCCACATCCAGTTGGCAGCCAGTCACTAGTGGTGTTCCCCAGGGATCAGTGCTGGGCCCAGTCCTGTTCAATATCTTTATTGATGACCTGGACGAGGGGATTGAGTCCAGCATCAGTAAGTTTGCAGATGACACCAAGCTAGGAGCAGGTGTTGATCTGTTGGAAGGTAGGAGAGCCCTACAGAGGGACCTGGACAGGCTGGATAGGTGGGCAGAGGCCAATGGGATGAGATTGAACAAGGCCAAGTGCAGGGTTCTGCACTTTGTCCACAACAACCCCAAGCAGCTCTATAGGCTGGGGACTGGGTGGCTGGAGAGCAGCCAGGAGGAAAGGGACCTGGGGATACTGATAGAAAGTAGGCTGAAGATGAGCCAGCAGTGTGCCCAGGTGGCCAAGGCAGCCAATGGCATCCTGGCCTGCATCAGGAACAGTGTGGCCAGTAGGACAAGGGAGGTTATTCTTCCCCTGTACTCAGCACTGGTCAGGCCACACCTTGAGTACTGTGTCCAGTTCTGGGCCCCTCAATTCAAGAAAGATGTTGAGGTGCTGGAACGTGTCCAGAGAAGGGCAACAAAGCTGGTGAAGGGCCTGGAACACAAACCCTATGAGGAGAGTTTGAGGGATCTGGGGCTGTTTAGCCTGGAGAAGAGGAGGCTCAGGGGGGACCTCATTGCTGTCTACAACTACCTGAAGGGGCATTGTAGCCAGGTGGGGGGTGGTCTCTTCTGCCAGGCAACCACCAATAGAACAAGGGGTCACAGTCTCAAGTTGTGCCGGGATAGGTCTAGGCTGGATATTGGGAAGAAGTTCTTCACAGAGAGAGTGATTTCCCATTGGAATGGGCTGCCCAGGGAGGTGGTGGAGTCACCGTCCCTGGAGGTGTTCAAGAAAAGACTGGATGAGGCACTTAGTGCCATGATCTGGTTGACTGGATGATCTTGGTGGTCTCTTCCAACCTGGTTGATTCTATGAAATGTGGTGGTTTAGGAGTCCTCCCCCCCACTATTTGAAATTTACCAGACCAGCTCAGATGGCTTGGAACTAAGATGAAGCTATATTTACAGCATGGCAAAATTTAGAAGCATATATATATAAAAAAAATATACAAGTATTTACAAGTGTTTACAATTATATAGAAGTTAGAAATAATACCGAAATCCAAACTGCCTCCTGAACAAAGAAACCTGCCCAGAAGGGCTCAAAGCTATTCCCCTATCTACAAACAAAACAAAGCAAAGCTAACCTCCCCCGTACAAACTAAATAAAGCAGAAGCCAGCAGCAGCCAGCAAACCTTATGTGTTAGTTGCCAAAGATTAGAGGTGAGATATCAGAGCAGATCAGGATTAAAAGGGAGTAGATCTAATGACAGAGATGAGTCAGAGAAACGAACAAGGCAATGTCCCAGCATGAAGTGAGAGAACATTGTTTATATTTTGACTTTTTATCCCTCTCAGCAAACCAATGAATGATATAGACATAGTCATTATTTTCTTTTCACAACCAATGATCTAATTTCTCTCGTTGAAATATTCCAATTAGCCTAAAACCAGCACAGTGAGTACCAGGTGTGCTATCAGTGGGCAGAGCTGACCCATCAGGCAGGTTGTTTACAACAGTCGTTGCACATTCCAGGAGACCTTGTGCCTGCAGGGGCCTGGTTCTGGCAGTGGGCTTTCACCCCTTGCCCCTCTGCCTTTTCACTTCAGTACACATCCCTGGGCATTCAGTCAAACCACCTGAGCAGCAGTTGTCTTGGGGGAGAAAAGGTGATTTTTATTTTTGTTGGTTTACATGTGCAAGAGAGACAAGATTTAGTCTCTCACAGAGGGTGAATGTCATAAATGTCCTGGGTTAACACAACCTGTTCTCACAAGCAAGCCCCCTGGCCCACACACAGACAGGAAGGAAAGTAACACAAAGAATCCCCTCTGGGTTGAGATAAGGAGTTTAATGAGATGATACACTACACAGTTACCTTAGCAAAAGCAGCAGCAGAAGGCAGTAATAAAATGATTCCCCCACCCAAACACACAGCATCCAACAAAGTAGAAAAGATGAACACCCCAAAACTGGAAACCTGAAGCAGCCATGCCTGCTGTTGGGGTCTGAATAGTCACTGTGCCTACCAGTCTGCAGACCCTCTATTGGGCCTGCATGCTCTGAGCAGTGATGAGAATCATAGAATCATAGAATCATAGAATCAACCAGGTTGGAAGAGACCTCCAAGATCATCGAGTCCAACCTATCACCCAGCCCTAGCCAGTCAACTAGACCATGGCACTGAGTGCCTCATCCAGTCTTTTCTTGAAGACCCCCAGGGACGGTGCCTCCACCACCTCCCTGGGCAGCCCATTCCAATGGGAAATCACTCTCTCTGTGAAGAACTTCTTCCTAACATCCAGCCTATACCTACCCTAGCACAACTTGAGACTGTGTCCCCTTGTTTTATTGCTGGTTACCTGGGAGAAGAGGCCAACCCCCACCTGGCTACAATGCCCCTTCAGGTAGTTGTAGACAGTAATAAGATCACCCCTGAGCCTCCTCTTCTCCAGGCTAAACAGGCCCAGTTCCCTCAACCTCTCCTCAAAGGATTTGTGTTCCAGGCCCCTCACCAGCTTCGTTGCCCTTCTCTGGACATGTTCCAGCACCTCAACATCTTTCTTGAATTGAGGGGCCCAGAACTGGACACAGTACTCAAGGTGTGGCCTGACCAGTGCTGAGTACAGGGGAAGAATAACCTCCCTTGTCCTACTGGCCACACTGTTCCTCATGCAGGCCAGGATGCCATTGGCTCTCTTGGCCACCTGGGCACACTGCTGGCTCATCTTCAGCTTACTATCTATCAGCACCCCCAGGTCCCTTTCCTCCTGGCTGCTCTCCAGCCACTCAGTCCCCAGCCTGTAGCACTGCTTGGGGTTATTGGGGCCGAAGTGCAGAACCCTGCACTTGGCCTTGTTAAATCTCATCCCATTGGCCTCTGCCCACCCATCCAGCCTGTCCAGGTCCCTCTGCAGGGCTGTCCTACCTTCCAACAGATCAACACCTGCTCCTAGCTTGGTGTCATCTGCAAACTTACTGATGCTGGACTCAATGCCCTCGTCCAGATCATCAATAAAGATATTGAACAGGACTGGGCCCAGCACTGATCCTTGGGGAACACCACTTGTGACTGGCTGCCAACTGGATGTGGCACCATTCACCACCACTCTCTGAGCTCTGCCATCCAGCCAGTTCTTGATCCAGCACAGAGTGAATCTGTCCAAACCATGATCTGCCAGCTTGGCTAGGAGCTTCTTGTGGCAGACAGTGTCAAAGGCTTTGCTGAAGTCCAAGTAGACTACATCCACAGCCTTCCCCACATTCACCAGGCAGGTAACCTGATCATAAAGGGAGATCAGGTTGGTGAGGGAGGACCTGCCCTTCCTAAACCCATGCTGGCTGGGCCTGATCCCTTGGCTATCCTGTAGGTGCTTTGAAAGGCTCGATAAGCATCAGCAATCCAGGATGTTCCTGGATTGCATAGATGACAGCTTCCTCTTCCAAATGGTAGAGTCGTCAACAAGAAAAGGTGCTGTGCTGGACCTTGTTCTCACCAATAGGGAAGGGCTGGTGACTGACATGAGGCTCAGGGACAGCCTTGGTTGCAGTGACCATGATGCAGTTGAATTTCAGATCCTCAGGGCAATCAAGAGGAGGTATTCCAAGCTTATGACCCTAGATTTTAGGGTTGCAGACTTTGATCACTTCAAGGATCTGCTGGCCAAAGTGCCATGGGACAAAGCCCTAGAGGGAAGAGGGGTCCAGGACAGCTGGTCAGTATTCAAGGATCACCTCCTCTGTGTCCAGGAGCAATGCATACCAACAAAGAGGAAAGCAGGGAAGAATGTTAGGAGGCCTGCCTGGCTGAGCAAGGAGCTCCTGGACATGCTGTCACACGAAAAGAAACTCTACAAGGAGTGGAAGAAAGGACAGCTGGAATGGGGGGGGATATAAGGAAGCTGCCCAGGCAGCTAGAGATCTGCTTAGGAAAGCCAAGGCAGAGTTGGAATTGAATCTAGCCAGGGAAGTCAAAGGGAACACTAAAATTTTCTACAGGTATATCAATGGTAAAAAGAAGACTAGGGAAGGTTGGGCCCTCTCAGAAAGGAAGCAGGTTAAATGGTCATGAGTGACATGGAAAAGGCTGAGGTTGTCAATGACTTCTTTACCTCAGTCTTCACTGCAAAGGCCTCCAGCCACACTCCTGGAGCCATGGATGATAATGGCAGGGGCTGGAAGGAAGAGCTGCCCAGCATAAGTGAAGATCAGGTTTGTGATCACCTGAAGAACCTGAAAGTGTTCAAGTCCATGGGACCCAATGGGATACACCCACGGGTGCTGAGGGAACTGGCAGATGAGGTTGCTAAACCTCTCTCTATTATATTCCAAAAGTCATGACAGTCTGGTGCCATCCCCACTGAAAAGGGGAAGCATAACTCCCATCTTCAAACAGGGTAGGAAGGAGGAGCCAGGGAACTCCAGGCCAGTCACACCTCTGTGCCCAGTAAGATCATGGAGCAGATCCTCCTGGAGGCACTACTGAGACAGGAGAATGGTGAAGAGGTGATTGGCTACAATCAGCATGGCTTCACCAAGGGCAAACCCTGCCTGACAAACCTGGTGGCCTTCTACAAACAGGTCACAACATTTGTAGATGAGGGGTGAGCAACTGATGTCATTTACCTGGACCTGAGCAAGGCCTCTGACACTGTCCCACACCACATCCTGGTCTCCAAGTGGTGACACATGGGTTTGATGGGTGGATCATGACATGGATACAGAACTGGCTTGATTGCTGCACCCAAAGAGTGGCTGTCAATGGGTTCATGTCCAAGTGGAGACCAGTGACAAGAGTCCCTCAGGGATCAGTCCTGGGACCAGTCTTGTTCAACATCTTTGTCGGTGACATGGACAGAGGCATTGAGTGCACCCTCAGCAAGTTTGCTGATGACACCAAGCTGTGTGGTGCCTCAGACAGGCTGGAGGGAAGGGATCCATCCAGAGGGACCTGGACAGGCTGGAGAGGTGGGCACAAGCCAACCTCATGAGGTTCAACAAGACCAAGTGCAGTGCCCTGCATCTGGGTCAGGGCAATCCCAAGCACAAATCCAGGCTGGGCAGTGACTGGCTGGAGAGCAGCACTGAGAAGAGGGACGTGGGGGTGCTTGTGGATGAGCAGCTCAACATGAGCCAGCAGTGTGCACTTGCAGCCCAGAGGGCCAACCAGATCCCGGGCTGCATCAGGAGAAGTGTGGCCAGCAGGTCAAGGGAGATGATTTTCCCCCTCTTCTCTGCTCTGTTGAGACCCCACCTGGAGTACTGCATCCAGTTCTGGAGCCCCCGTTACAAGAAGGATGTGGATATCCTGGAGCATGTCCAGAGAAGGGCCACTGGGATGATCAGAGGGCTGGAGCACCTCTGCTGTGAGGACAGACTGAAAGAGTTGGGGCTGTGCAGTCTGGAGAAGAGGAGGCTCCGATGTGACCTTATTTTGGCCTTTCAGTATCTGAAAGAGGCCTACAAAAAAGCTGGGGAAGGACTTTTCAGGATATGAGGGAGTGACAGGACTAGGTGGAATGGAGCAAAGCTGGAGGTGGGTAGGCTCAGGCTGGATGTGAGGAGGAAGTTCTTCACCGTGAGAGTGGTGAGAGCCTGGAATGGGTTGCCCAGGGAGGTGGATGAGGCCCCATCCCTGGAGGTGTTTAAGGCCAGGCTGGATGGGGCTCTGGCCAGCCTGATCTAGGGTAGGGTGTCCCTGCCCATGGCAGAGGGGTTGGAACTAGATGACCCTTGTGGTCCCTTCCAACCCTGACTGATTCTATGATTCTAAGCATGGGCCAGGCCCAAATACATCACAGTGATTTCTGTCTCAGGAATTTCTGATAACATACTTTTCCCAAACATTTCATCAGCTTGTCAGGATTTTGCACTTGATCAGGGGTGAAATTCCAAACAACCATAGGTGGCCACCAGCCCTTCCCCCCACACCCTGACACTCATAACTATTCAGCCCCAGAGCACATCTCCAATTTATATTCTTGGGAAAGATTTGTATTACTCTGGGCAAGACCGTGCACACATGAGGCTAATTGGAATATTTTAATGAGAGAAACTAGATCATTGGTTGTGAAAAGAAAATAAGGATGATGTCTATATCAGTCATTGGTTTGCCGAGAGGGATAAAAAGCTAAAATGTAAATAATCTTCCCTCACTCTGTCCTGGGACATTTCCCTATTCACTCCACTCTAACCTCTCCACTAACAAATAACAATTTAAGCTTTGCTGCTTTTGTTTTTGCTTGCCCCTTTGGGATGGGAGACAGAGAGGGAGAAAGAGGGTGTACCTTTGAGCCATTCTGGGCAATTTCTTTGTTCAGGAGGGAGTTTGGATTTCTGTATTATTTCTAATTTGTATATAATTGTAAATACTTGTATGTACTTGTAAATATATTGTGTATATATGCTTGTAAATTTTGCCATGCTGTAACTATAGCTTCATCTTGTTTCGAAGCCGTCTAAGCTAGTCTGGTAAATTTCAATCGTGTGCCTGTTTGGGATGGGAGATAGAGAGAGAGAAGGAGGGGATACCATAGTGTTTCTGGGAGTCACCTGCCCCCCCCCCCCCAAATGAATTCGGCCAGGATAACCTCAGCCATCTGGAAGTTAAAGAATGAAACTTTATATTCACAGCTTAGCACAGTATACAAACAGATATTTACAATATATTGCAAATATTTACAGCTATACACAGTGATATACAAGTTAAAAGTAATACAGAAACACAATACCACTCCCAAAACAGTCAGACTGCCCAGGAGGTTCCTGATCAACCTCCTCCCCACCTCCATCTCTCTCCTTTCTTTCCCTCCCCTCAGAAATAACCAGATAAACCTCCATATAGCTAACATAAATCTGCAGAGATCTGAGGTGAGATGTAAGAAAGACAACAAGGAAGTTAGAGGAAAAGGTGAGATCAGAGTAGAGTTTAGGCAGATGCAACCACATGGACTGCCAGAGAGAAGAACAACTGAGAAACAAGAAGTGTGTGAGAAGTGAATGCCTTATCTTATATTTTGACTATTTGTGTCTCTCAGAAGGAGGAGTGATATAAGTCACTGTTATTTTTCTCCTCACAGCCAAAGGTTTCATTTCTCTCAGTAAAATATTCCGACTAGCCTCAAACCAACACATGTAGCTTTGACTCCTTCTGGGCAGCTTTCTTGTCTGGGAGGGAGTTTGGATTTCTGTATTATTTCTAATTTGTATATAATTCATAGAATCATAGAATCAACCAGGTTGGAAGAGGCCTCCAAGATCATCAACCTATCACCCAGCCTGATCCAGTCATCTAGACCGTGGCACTAAGTGCCTCATCCAGTCTTTTCTTGAACACCTCCAGGGATGGTGACTCCACCACCTCCCTGGGCAGCCCATTCCAATGTCAAATCACTCTCTCTGTGAAGAACTGCCAGTGGAGCACCTGGGTAATATGACTCTTTGTTCACCAATATGGTTAGATGGTCATTCTCCGCTTTATTTCCATGATGCAGCGACTTATATGCTTTCTTACAAGAGGCGTGCACAACTAAGATTGGTTACATGTGGAGGGTACAGGGTTACATGTATGGCATGGATAGGGTGATATAAAATAACATTCTAAAGGGTCAGCCCCTAGGCTGGCTAACCCAGCCCCCTTGGGCTGGCTAACTCTGCCCACATGCAGCTGGCACTCCACCCCCTGCAGCTGCATGTGGGGGGTGCTCCCCAGCGCCTGGTATCTTAACTCCCAAAACGGACTCAAGGACACTTCCCAGCACGGGTTTCTCATGTTTATCATTTCATGTCCTGT
Source organism: Pogoniulus pusillus (assembly GCF_015220805.1). Taxonomy (NCBI): domain Eukaryota; kingdom Metazoa; phylum Chordata; class Aves; order Piciformes; family Lybiidae; genus Pogoniulus; species Pogoniulus pusillus. The sequence continues at coordinate 1,246,184 of NW_026974535.1, read as the reverse complement.
CAGCAAAAATCTCTCTACAAAGAGCTTCCTCCTAACATCCAGCCTATACTTCCTCTAGCACAACTTGAGACTGTGTCCCCTTGCTCTATTGGTGGTTGCCTGGCAGAAGAGACCAACCCCCACCTGGCTACAACCTCCCTTCAGGTAGTTGTAGACAGCAATGAGGTCCCCCCTGAGCCTCCTCTTCTCCAGGCTAAACAACCCCAGCTCCCTCAGCCTCCCCTCATAGGGTTTGTGTTCCAGGCCTCTCACCAGCTTCACCACCCTTCTCTGGGCACGTTCCAGCACCTCAACATTTCTCTTGAATTGAGGGGCCCAGAACTGGACACAGTACTCAAGGTGTGGCCTGACCAGTGCTGAGTACAGGGGAAGAATAACCTCCCTCGTCCTACTGGCCACACTGTTCCTGATACAGGCCAGGATGCCATTGGCTGCCTTGGCCACCTGGGCACACTGCTGGCTCATCTTCAGCCTACTATCCACCAGTACCCCCAGGTCCCTTTCTGCCTGGCTGCTCTCCACCCACTCAGTCCCCAGCCTGTAGCACTGCTTGGGGTTGTTGTAGCCAAACTGCAGAACCCTGCACTTGGCCTTGTTAAATCTCATCCCATTGGCCTCTGCCCACTCATCCAGCCTGTCTAGGTCCTTCTGCAGGGCTCTCCTACCCTCCAACAGATCAACACCTGTGTCTAGGGTTCTAATTCAAATTCCCAGAGACTCTAATAAATTTGATAGAACCAATAACAATTTGTAGAGTGCACTTCCCTCTCCTCCCTCCCTTCCCAAAAGAAAGGAGTTAGAAGTAGAGAGGAAAGGTAAGCACACCCCAATAAATCAATCTCACTCGACTTGGAAGTTAAAAGGAACTGTTTAACGACAACTCAGAAAAGGTATCTGAGGTAGGGAAGTTTTCAAAGGACATGGAAGGAAAAATAGCAAAATACAAAATGTATAAATGCAACCCGAGTTGTGTGATGATGGCTTTGTCCACTTCATGTCTGCCACGTGGTATGGTGGTATGGAGAGATGTGCGGAGAGAGTGGTTCAGGGAGAGAGAGAAAGAGAGAGGAACATGAACTCCCCCTCCTTTTATGGGACAGGAAGGGGGGAGTGGGTGAACCATCACCAGGTGGTGTTCAGACCCACCCCTGGGTAGGGGTCAAGACCCTAAGGTCAGGTTCAGGGTTACTCCCCCTGGAGTGTTAACCCCATACAACCTGCTCCTAGCTTGGTGTCATCTGCAGACTTACTGAATGCTGGACTCAATCCCCTCGTCCAGATCATCAATAAAGATATTGAACAGGACTGGGCCCAGCACTGATCCTTGGGGAACACCACTAGTGACTGGCTGCCAACTGGATGTGGCACCATTCACCACCACTCTCTGGGCCCAGCCTTCAAGACAGTTCTTGACCCATATCGGGGTGAATCTGTCCAAGCCACGAGCTGCCGGCTTTGCCAGGAGCTTGTTGTGGCAGATGGAGTAAAAGGCTTTGCTGAAGTCCAAGTAGACTACATCCACAGCCTGCCCCACATTCACCAGATGGGTAACCTGATAATAAAAGGAGATCAGGTTGGTCAGGCAGGACCCACCCTTCCTAAACCTGTGCTGGCTGGGCCTGATCCCTTGGCAATCCTGTAGGTGCTTTGTGATGGCACTCATGATGACCTGTTCCATCACCTTGCCTGGCACTGAGGTCAGGCTGACAGGTCTGTAGTTTTCCGGTTTCTCCCTGTCTTGGGTTCAAATGCAAGTTTCCAGAGACTCTAATAAATTTAATAGACCCAATGACAATTTATAGAATTTATAGAGTGCCCTCCCCTCTTCCCCCTCCTTTCCCAAAGATAGAGAGAGAGAGAGAGAGATAAGCACACCCAAATAAATCAATCTCACTTGATTTGGAAGTAAAAAAGGAAAAGTTTAACAATAACTTAGAAAAGGTATTTGAGGTAGGGGAGTTTACAAAGGATAAGGAAGGAAAAAACAGCAAAATACAAAAAAGGGATGGATACAATCCGAGCAATGTGATGGTGTCTCTGCCTCGTGGCTGCCACGTGGTGTGCTGGTATGCAGTGTGTGCGTGTGTGTCCAGAGGGAGCAAAGGAAAAGAGGAAGAGACAGGAAGCTCCTCTGTCTTTTATACCACAGGAAGTGGGGGGAGTGGGCTAACCATCACCTGGAGTGTGGCCCACCCCTGGGGAGGGGCCAAGACCCCTAGGGTCAGGTTCAGGGTTACGTCCCCCCTGGAGTGTTAACCCTATACACTCCCTCTGGCCCTTCTTGTGGATGGGTATCACATTGGCCAGCTTCCAGTCTTTGGGGACCTCTCCAGTGAGCCAGGACTGTTGATAAATGATGGGGAGTGGCTCAGCTAGCTCATCTGCCATCTCTCTCAGCACCCTAGGATGGATCCCATCTGGTCCCATGGACTTATGAGGATCCAAATGTCTCAGCAGGTCCCTTACTTCTTCCTCATGGATTAGGGGGCACTATACTGGTCCCTGAATCCATCTGCCACTTCAGGAGTCCAGTTGTCCTGGAGACAACCTGTCCCACTATTGAAGATTGAGGCAAAGAAGCTGTTAAGCACCTCTGCCTTTTCCTCATCCTTTGTCACTCTATTCCCCTCTCTATCTAATAAGGACTGGAGGTTGTCCTTGGCCCTTCTCTTGCCATACATATATTTATAGAAACATTTTTTATTCTCCTTAAGAGCAGTGGCAGCCTAAGTTCTAAATCGGCTTTTGCCTCTCTAATTTTTTTCCAACAAGACCTAGTAACATCCTTGAACTTTTCCTGGGACACCTCCCCTCTTTTCCAAAGGCAATATACTCTCTTTATAATCTTTAGTTCCTTCAGCAGCTCCCTGCCCATCCAGTCTGGCTGCCTCCCTCGTCGGCTCGTCTGCCGGCTCAATGGCACAACTGCTCCTGTGCCTTCAGGAGTTCTTTCTTGAAGTAGGTCCAACCTTCCTGGACCCCTTTGTTTTCAAGGGATCTTTCCCAAGGTACTTTCTGAGTTAGTTCCTTAAATAGGCTGAAGTCTGTCCTTTGGCAGTCCAGTGTGGAGGTTCTGTTGATGCCCCTCCTGGTTTCTCCATATATTGAAAACTCTATAATTTCATGGTCACTGGACCCCAGGCATCATCAACCACCACATCCCCTACCAGCCCCTCTTTGTTTGTGAGCAGCAGGTCAATCAGGGCTGCCCCCCTGGTAGGCTCACCTAACAGCTGAGTGTCACGTTTTTTTTAAAGAGAGCAAGACAGAGATTAAACTCTTAAATCAAATTGGAGAGAAAAAATACAGAATTATAATTAGAGAAAACAGTGATAGACATTACAAAAGCAATTACCATGGCAAATCCCCTTGAAGTTCTCCAATCCTCTCCCTCCCCAACACCTCCACCATCCAAGAGGCCTACAGCTTACATGTTCCCGATAAAGTGGCTCCCGCCACACACTCAGGGCAGGAGGAGGAGGAAAGGAGAACAAACTGACCTTGTTGTCAGTCTATAAAGAGATAGCAGAATTATGGGATTGAATAACAATCTTCTGGTCCCAGAAAATTTTTTTAACCCTATAGCCTCAACCTGGGACATTCCACCCCTATATTCAATCCCATAATTCCTGCTCATCACACCACTCATCTGACTAGAAATAGATTCTCTATATAGTGAACAGTGCCATCCAAATCCCGCATCGTTCTGGTGCTTTCCTTCAAATGCATCTGTCGCTCAGATCCTGGGCACAACTCTTCTCATTGAATGGGACTTCTCAGATGACATCAACTATCTGAAAGAAACTCAGCAACAACTTGCACATACCTAAAACTCAAACTGTCTCAGTCCAAATCAAAACTTGCACTTGATCTTGCCACCCTCCTGCATTGCTCAACATATATGTCCCGGACTTCCCCCACCAGGAAATAACCACCCCTTGGACAGGTTGTACCCCCACCCAAAGGCAGAAAACACCCATACAATTCTCCAACAAATCCTTTTCACAAACAAAGGAACTCTGTTTCCATCCACATTGTGCTCAGCAGCACTCAACATCAAATAATGGACAGTCCAAGTCCATTCTCACTCAACTCTTTGCAGTCCATGCATCCCAGCAACTGCCCACTGCAAAGTCTCAATTACTCATTGCAGATTCTCCTAGAGTTCTTCTCAGCACAATCTGGCTCAGTCCACAGTCCTCTCAAATCCTGGGGCAGTCAGATGGGGCAACTAAGTCCAGTTCATTTCCATTCTTCAAGCTGTTGCTCCAGTTTGCTTCTCAATTATGCAGGAGTGAAGATCCCTTTGTCACAGATGAATTCCATCTCTCTGTCACAGATGAGTTCCAGTATCTACAAGAGTCCCATGCTTCCACTTGTCTCTTGTAACAGGCCATCCACCACCCCTGAGGGTACAGTCCTGCAGTTCCTCTTCTCTAGCTGAACAATTGCTGCGGAGGGCAGAATTGATACGTGGCCGAGTCGAAAATTTATCAAAAATAGATATTTTTTATTTTCCCAAAAACCTGCCCCCACAACTATATATACAAAAATTAATTTCGTTTGATAAACAGGTTCAGTTACATGAGAATTAAATCTACAAGGATACCATCAATAATCTGACTATATTTGGAAGTCAGAAGTTGGAAAAGGACTCAACTATCAATTAATAGCGGTTTCTTATTAAATTAAGCTAAGCCAAATAACTCACTCAGGCTGGCTCGTGCGGTCTGTCCCTCTCTTCCTTTCCAGTGGCTGCAGGAGTCGTTAAGGGTCGTTAAGGGTCGTTAGGCACACAAAGGTGTGCCTAACAGGAAAGCGAATCCTTGGTCTCTCTGCAGTCCAGGCACAGGGGAGTGTGTGAGCTCAGGCAGACACATACGTCCAGGCACGGGCAAAATCCAAAGCGGGAACCCCAAAGGCGGGAAGACCCCCAATAGTTATAACCTTCGCTAGACAAAGGGCAGAGTTACCACACCTTAGGCGCGAAAGCGCACGGCCAATCCCAGCCTGGCTCCAGCGCGGGAACTCACGGAGCAGTCCCCCCACCCCTTCACGGCTGCAGGGCAGGCGAGGGGGGAGGGAAACCAGGTGGCTTTTCCCCTTTCCCCCCGAAGTCTGGGCAGGAGAGGAATTTAGGGGTATAGGACTCCAGGACAACAATCAGAAGTGAACCCCCACACCACCAGTCCGTGCCCTTATCTTCCTTCCCCAGACTACTTCAAATTTATTTAACCTTTCCCAGCACCTTTCCCTCCATCTTCTCACCAGCCAACTGAGAAGGAGGAGGTTCTGGTGGTGGACGAGAAGCAGGTGGCAGAATAGGGAAGAGATCCTCTACAGGATGAATGCCATTCACTACAACCACTGCCTGACCAGAAGCGTCCATCCTCAGCACTGCCTCACCGGCCAGAGGAGCTGCTACCATCAGGGTACCCTTGCGGCTCACCCTGCTGCTTGAGCTCGGCACCAGAGGTGCCGCTGCTGCTAGTCCTGGATGGCTACTCCGTGCAGAACCGGCCAGTGTGCTCGGGAAGCGGGGCAAACCCCCTCCCCCTCCCATGCTCTGTACCGTCAGTTCCACCACCGTAAAGCTCAGGCTGACTCGCAGCGGGGGAAGGAGATCCCCATCGCCGCTCTCCGCATCCTCCCCAGCAGGACACACTCCCAATGCAGGCTCGCTGTCTACAGCCTCAGCCTGCCCGTACTCGCTGCCTGTGCTGGGACAGGAAGGGTACCAAAGCACAGCCGTTTCCTCCGCAGCCACCAGCTCATCCCCTGAATAGGGAGCGGCTGCGCTCAGCAAGAGGGTGGCCACCACAGCCATCAGCTCACCACGGAGGGCAGCGCTGCTTCCACGTGGCGCCATCTTCGACACGCTACCTGGACCTACGGGTGCAGGGGAGGCCACCAGCATGGCCGGAGCTGCCTGCGTTTCCACTGCCCGCGTTTCCACCGGCCGCGGATTCCCATCAAGAGGGGAAAACACGCACGGGTTTGCCTGCCCCGCTCTCCCCCACCCCTCCAGCTCACCCCGGGCAGGGCCACTCGGCACCCTGCTGCGGGTCAGCTCGAGCCGTGGCCGCTTCAGGGGCGGGGGTCCCATAGCATCATCAACCACCTCCGAAACTCTCTTCTCGCCGCTTCCTTCTCCCCCCTCCGCCACCCAGGAGGGGAGCGGCTCACTTCTCCAGGCCTTCCAACTCTCCATTCCAGCTTCACTAAGAGGGACCATTTCCCCTAAGCCCTAATTCTGTATTTTTCTCCAATTCAGTCCATGCACAACCAGCCATCTCGTTCCTCGTACGGACCACCGAAATTCTGTCGTGGGTTTTTTTTTAAAGAGAGCAAGACAGAGATTAAACTCTCAAAAATCAAATTGGAGAGTGTCTTGGGTTCAAATGCAGGTTCCCAGAGACTCTTATAAATTTAGTAGACCCAAAGACAATTTATAGAATTTATAGAGTGCCCTCCCCTCTTCCCCCTCCTTTCCCCAAAAGACAGGGAGAGAGGTAAAGGTAGGGACACCCAAATAAATCAATCTCACTCGATTTGGAAGTTAAAAAGGAAAAGTTTAACAATAACTTAGAAAAAAAAGGGATTGGAGGTAGGGGAGTTTACAAAGGATAAGGAAGGGAAAACAGCAAAATACAAACAGGGATGGATACAACCCGAGTAGTGTGATGGTGTCTCTGCCTCGTGGCTGCCACGTGGTGTGCTGGTATGCAGTATGGGTGTGTGGTCATGAGTGAACGCAGGAAAAAGAGAGACTGAGACAGGAGAACTCCTGTCTTTTATACCACAGGAAGTGGGGGGAGTGGGCTAACCATCACCTGGAGTGTGGCCCACCCCTGGGGAGGGGCCAAGACCCCTAGGGTCAGGTTCAGGGTCACTCCCCCAGGAGTGTTAACCCTATACATTCCACCCCTTGGTTAGACCACTTCCACCTTCCTAAGAACAGTCTTCTTCTCCAAAGATGGGAAAAGTGTCGATGGGTTAAGAGTTCGTGAAGTCCTTCTTGGTCCCCGGCTGTATCCCAAGGCGATGTGCTCCTCTGGTCCGGTGCAGGTTGGTGAGGTGTGAGCAGGACAGGAACGGAAGAAAAAGTCAGTGAAACAGGAACAGTTCTTGTTGGTACTCAGGAAAAAGTCTTTTCCCTCTGTGAAGAAAACATCAGGAACAGTCTCTTCATGTCTGGCATCAGGGGAACAGGTGTAGATGAGATGGCTGTAGACATCCTCTGGAGGGAAAATCAGGAACAGTCTCTCACTGCAGGGCATCAGTGACAAATCAGGTGCGGGGTTCTGGTTGGATGCCGTGGTGTGATGTGATGCTGTAGGACTCTGGATAGCTGCTGCTGTCATATAGGTTCTGTTGGATGCCGTGTAGTGGTGAGGGTATAACTACAAAAACAAACTTGTAACCCCTTATGAACTATGATACAAGTATTCACAACTATAATACAACTATGATACAACTATAATACAAGATAACCTGAAATATCTGGAACACATGGAATCAACTCTGAGATTTCAAAACCTTTTCAGCTAAAGAGAGATTTCTCTGAGGGACACACTCGATAACACCAGTTTCCATCATCACCCAGTAGGTGTGACCAGGACCCTCTGCAGATACCACCCCTTTGATAGGTTTTCCCCCACCAGAGGCAGGAGCAACCCACACAGTCTTTCCCAGTAGATTCCTTTCACAGACTACAGGAACTCCATCTCCCTCAACTATGGGCAGTAGGGCAGACTGAGCAGGACCAGCTCTGTTAACTGATCCCCTGCTGTTCACCAGCCAAGTGGCTTCTGCAAGGTGCTTCTCCCAGTTTCTGAGAGTTCCACCTCCCATAGCCTTCAGGGTAGTTTTCAGCAGACCATTGTGTCGCTCAATCTTTCCTGCAGCTTGTGGGTAGTATGGGATGTGGCAAACCCATTCTATCCCATGCTCTTTTGCCCAGTTGCTTACAAGGTGGTTCTTGAAATGGGTCCCATTGTCTGACTCAATTCTCTCTGGGGTACCGTGTCTCCACAGGATGTGGCTCTGCAGGCCCAGAATGGTGTTACGGGCAGTAGCATGAGGTACTGGGTAGGTTTCCAGCAACCCCGTGCTTCCCTCCACCATGGTTAACACATACTGCTTGCCACTACGAGACTGAGGCAGAGTGATGTAATCGATCTGCTAGGCCTCCCCATACCTGTACTTTGACCACCGCCCCCCGTACCACAAAGGCTTCATGTGCTTAGCTTGCTTTATGGTGGCACAGATGTCACATTCATGGATAACCTGAGTTATGGCCTCCATGGATATGTCCACGGATCTGTCTCGGGCCCATTGGTATGTGGCATCTCTTCCTTGGTGACCAGAAGAGTCATGTGCCCACCGAGCTAAGAACAGTTCACCTTTGTGATTCCAGTCCAGGTCAATCTGGCAGATGTGAGCAGCCAGGTCAGCTTGGTGGTTATGCTGCTGCTCTTCAGTGGCTCTGCTCTTTGGGATGTGAGCACTGATGTGTCGGATTTTAACTGGTAGTTTGTCCAGGCGTGCAGAAATGTCTTGCCAGAGGTCAGCAGCCCAAATAGGCTTCCCTTTTCTCTGCCAATCATTTCTCTTCCACTCCTTCAGCCCCCCCCATAAGGCATTTGCTACCATCCATGAGTCAGTGTAGATGTATAGCATTGGCCACTGCTCTCGTTCTGCAATGTCCAGGGCCAGCTGGATGGCTTTCACCTCAGCATACTGGCTGGATTCAGCTTCTCCATCTCTTGCCTCTGCAACCCTGCGTGTAGGGTTCCAGACAGCAGCCTTCCATCTCCGCTTGCTGCCTACCAGGCGGCAGGATCCATCTGTGAAGAGAACATATGCCTTTTCCTCCTCAGGAAGGTCACTGTGTGGGGGGGCTTCCTCGGCACGAGTCACTGCCTTCTCTTCTGCTGGTTTTCCAAAGTCAGTGCCCTCTGGCCAGTTGGTGATGACCTCTACAATGCCTGGGCGCTCGAGAGTCCCCATCCGAGCTCTCTGAGTTATCAGAGCCATCCACTTACTCCAAGTGGCATCTGTGGCATGGTGCGGAGTTGAACCCTTCCCTTTAAACATCCAAGTCAGGACTGGAAGCTTTGGAGCTAAGAGTGGTGACTCTGTCCCAATCACCTCAGAGGCAGCTCTGACTCCCTCATAGGCAGCTAGGATTTCTTTCTCTGTGGGGGTATAGTTGCTCTCTGAGCCTTTGTATGCCTTGCTCCAGAACCCGAGTGGGCGGCCTCGTGTTTCATCAGGAGCTTTCTGCCATAGGCTCCAGCTAGGACCATTCTCAGCGGCTGCTGTGTAGAGAATGTTCTTAATCTCTGGGCCGGTTCGAACTGGTCCCAAGGCCATGGCATGGACCACCTCTCGTTTGATCTGGTCAAATACCACCTGCTGCTCAGGTCCCCACCCAAAGTTATTTCTCTTTCTTGTAACGTCAAAGAGGGGTTTCACAATTTGACTGTACCCGGGAATGTGCATCTTCCAAAAGCCCACAAACCCCAGGAAGGATTGTGTCTCCTTCCGGTTAGTGGGTTCCACCATAGTGGCCACTTTATTCACCACATCCATAGGGATGTGGCGTCGGCCATCCTGCCATCGAACTCCCAGGAACTGGATCTCTCTGGCAGGCCCTTTCACTTTGCTTCTCTTAATGGCAAAACCAGCATCCAACAGGATATTAATGATCTTCTCACCCTTTTCGAAGACCTCCTCTGCTGTCTCACCCCATACAATGATGTCATCGATGTACTGCAGATGTTCCGGAGCTCCACCCTTCTCCAGTGCAGTCTGGATGATGCTATGGCAGATTGTAGGGCTGTGCTTCCACCCTTGAGGCAGTCTGTTCCAGTGGTACTGGACTCCTCTCCAGGTGAAGGCAAACTGTGGCCTACATTCTTCTGCAATGGGGATGGAGAAGAAAGCATTAGCAGTGTCAGTTGTGGCATACCATTTGGCCTCCTTTGTTTCCAGTTCATACTGCAGCTCCAACATATCAGGCACGGCTGCGCTGATTGGAGGAGTCACTTCATTCAGGCCTCGGAAATCCACAGTCAGTCTCCATTCCCCATTCTCCTTCCGCACTGGCCATATGGGGCTGTTGAAGGGCGAGTGGCTCTTGCTGATGACAAGCTGCTGCTCCAGGCGGCGAATCAGCTGCTGTATGGGTAGCAGGGAGTCTCTGTTGGTGCGGTATTGCCTGCGATGAACTACACGAGAAGCAATAGGTAACTTGACATCTTCCACCTTGTGGGTACCAACCACGGAAGGGTCATCCGACAAGCCAGGCATGATAGACAGCTGCTCTTTGTCTGCAGTCTCTACAGCTGCTATGCCAAAAGCCCACTTGTTCCCCTTCGGATCTTTAAAGTACCCTTCCTGGAGAAAGTCGATCCCCAGGATGCAAGGTGCATCAGGGCCAGTTACTATGGTGTGCTTCTCCCACACATTCCCGGTGAGGCTTATCTCAGCCTGCAGCACAGTCAACTCCTGAGACCCCCCTGTGACTCCTGCAATTGTAACAGTTTCTGTCCCCCTGTGGCTGGAGGGGATCAGAGTGCATTGGGCACCGGTGTCTACCAACGCTCTGTACTTCTCAGCTTCAGAAGTGCCAGGCCATTTCACAAACACGTCCCAATATACTCTGTTATCCCTGGCCTCCGCCTGGCTGGAGACAGGGCACCTCTAATTCTGAGCAGTGTGACCACATGAGGCACATGGACCTGAGTTACTGGCTTCACCACCCCTTGAGCAAGAGGGCTGCCTGCGGGACACTGGGGCAACCCCTCTTCTGGAGGAGTTATTCCCTGTGTTTGTCCCCTGCAGTTCCCTTACTCTGGCCCATAGAGCTGAGGTGGGCTGGCCATGCCATCTGTCCATGTTTTCCCCATGGTCACACAGTGTTCTCCAGAGTGACCCCCTGTGTGTACCCTGTCTGCTCTGGGCTGGTCTCCTGCGGGGAGGAGGAGGAGCACGGCGGCATGTGTTCCTTACAGCTGAGACTTGCACCCATTCTGAAGGTGAAGAGCAGTCATCCTCTGCCTTCTGCATTTCAGAGAAAGAGGCTTTTAGCTCATTCATTTCTTGGGTGAGGGTCTCTACAGTGGCAATTAAGGTTTTCCTCGACAAACTGTCTTCAAACTGTCTTAGGTCATTCACAAACTCCCTGATTGTGGGAAGGTTGTTGGGGTCTCTGCCCAGCAGCAGTGCTCCCAGTGTAGGGGCATATGTGGAAGGGGCACACTGGGTCAGTTTCTTTAAGAGGGCTGGCTTCATGCGGACATCATCAGGATCCGAGGGCATCTGGTCAGCTCCATAAATTATCTCCTGAACTGCCATTTGCCTCAGGTATGAGATCCCCTGTTCCATATCTGTCCATTTAAGGGGATGGAAAATCATGTCATCCTTAGTCGGGTACCTGTACCTCACAGCTATCAGAAGCCTGGCCCAAAGTGAGTGGGTACCATCGAGCCTTCCCAGCTCCTTATCCACACCTCCATCCCTCGACAAGGATCCCAGCTGCTTTGCCTCCCTCTGATCTAGGTCCACGGTTTCTGCTCCTGCATCCCAACATTTCAAAAGCCAGGCTAAAAGGGACTGTCCGTTTGCCCTTGCATACTCCTGCCTTGTGTGCCTGATTTCCTTTCTGGGCGTGGAGCTGATAAGGATAACTCCATTATCAGGTCCATTTCCAGCTGGTTGATGTTGCTGGGGGGTGCTGGTTCCCGAAGAGGTCCCTTGCCCTGGATCGGTGTCTGTGGGAGGGTTCGGGTTTGATCTGGCTGGCCGCGTGGTAATTGGAGCCAGATGGAGGGGGCTGGGCTGTGGAGGCAGGGTCCGGGGGGCTGCCCTGGGCGGGACCGGGGGCGGAGTTCGGGGCAGAGCAGCGCTAGGGGCGGTGCCTGCGCTCGGGGCAGCCGGACCGGTCTGACCTGTCGCCCACCCCCTGCAGCTGCAGCTCGGGCAGTGAGGGCCACCCCTCCCCCTAAGCATCCTAATGGCGGCGCCCACCCGATACTTCCATGTGTCCAAGTTCAGAGCTACCTTGTTAATTCCCAAACCCACATTTACACACAGTGAAATAACAGCTATCCAGTACCATTTCTCCCCCAAAATATCTGGAGCTTCTGTGTTCCAATGCATATACTCAGATTGATTCCATGTTCCAGAAACATTTCTAAACACAGTGATATTACTAACAGAATTCAGGAAATAGGCATAGACTCGGGCAGGCAAATGCTTAGAATATTCCCAGAGCATATCAATGACAATCCAGAAGACATGGTAATTTATAAACTTTAACAGCCAGCCCCAAAACAGCCATGCAAAAGCGTGAATGATTAAGACTCTCAGAATATCCATTTTTTAACTTCCAAATCTTCTCTGAAAGAATTCTTTCTACCTAGCCCCACGTTGAGACGCCAAATAAATTGTCTTGGGTTCAAATGCAGGTTCCCAGAGACTCTTATAAATTTAGTAGACCCAATGACAATTTATAGAATTTATAGAGTGCCCTCCCCTCTTCCCCCTCCTTTCCCCAAAAGACAGGGAGAGAGGTAAAGGTAGGGACACCCAAATAAATCAATCTCACTCGATTTGGAAGTTAAAAAGGAAAAGTTTAACAATAACTTAGAAAAAAAAGGGATTGGAGGTAGGGGAGTTTACAAAGGATAAGGAAGGGAAAACAGCAAAATACAAACAGGGATGGATACAACCCGAGTAGTGTGATGGTGTCTCTGCCTCGTGGCTGCCACGTGGTGTGCTGGTATGCAGTATGGGTGTGTGGTCATGAGTGAACACAGGAAAAAGAGAGACTGAGACAAGAGAACTCCTGTCTTTTATACCACAGGAAGTGGGGGGAGTGGGCTAACCATCACCTGGAGTGTGGCCCACCCCTGGGGAGGGGCCAAGACCCCTAGGGTCAGGTTCAGGGTCACTCCCCCAGGAGTGTTAACCCTATACAGAGAGAAAAAATACAGAATTATATTTAGAGAGAGAAAACAGCGATAGACATTACAAAAGCAATTACCATGGCAAACTGTGCTAGTTTGAAGCAGGCTAGAATGTTTTGGTGAGAGAACTAGATAATTGGCTGACAAAGGAAAACAATGGTTGTGTCTCCTTCCCTCATCAGTCTCGCTGAGAGCTCTGGGAACAAGAAGTAAACATTAGATAACATTCTCCATTTTGTCTCTCACTTTGCTTTTGCCTTCAGACCGAGCCACATCTCCTTAACCTCACTGCCACTAACCTTCCTTCTTAACCTCTTGGCTGAACCTCTATTCTTTCTCAGGATTTGGGGTAAGGTTGAGAGAGGCAGGGGGAGGTAAAGGGTTGGTTTGAGAACCCCTCCTGGGGACTCAAGTTTCTGGGAGGGGAGTTGTGCTTCTGTATTGTTTATCCTTTGTATATTTCTGTATATAACTGTATATATTGTAAATAGCTGCTTGTATATTGTGCTGCTGTAAATAAATAGCTTCATTTATATTCCTAGAGTACATCTGAGTTAGCTGGGGCATTTCCAAAAGTGGGGGGGGGCAGGTAACATCCAACCCATCACACAAACCCCCTTGAAGTTTCCCCCATTCCCAAAAACTAAATCTACACTCCCCAGTGCTCCAATCCTCCCCCCCGCCAACGCCTCCACCATCCAAGAGGCCTACTGCTTACATGTTTCCCGATAAAGTGGCTCCCGCCACACACTCGGGGCAGGAGGAGGAGGAAAGGAGAACGGACGGACCTTGTTGTCAATCTATAAAGAGATAGCAGAATTATGGGATTGAATAACAATCTTCTGGTCCCATAAATTTTTTTTAACCCTATAGCCTCAACCTGGGACACTGAGATAAGAAGTTGTCCTCCACACACTCTAGGCACCTTCTAGACTGCCTCTTCTCTGCAGTATTAAAGTCCCAGCAGATGTCTGGCAGGTTAAAGTCACCCACCAGAACAAGGGCAGGTGATCTTGAGGCAGCCTCCAGTTGTTTAAAGAGTAATAAATCAACCTCTTCTTCCTGATTGGGTGGTCTATAACAGACTCTGTTGCGGAGAGCAGGAATTAATATGTGGCCGAGTCAGGAATTTATCACAAATAGTTATTTTTTATTTTCCCAAAAACCCGCCCCCACAACTATATATACAAAGATTAATTTAGTTTAATAAGCAGATTCAGTTGCATGAGAATTAACCTACAAGGATACCATCAGTAATCTGACTATATTGGAAGTCAGAAGTTGGAAAAGGCGTTAGCTATTAATTAATAGCAGTTTCTTACTAAATTAAGCTAAGCCAAATAACTCACTCAGGCTGATTCGTGAGGTCTGTCTTCCTCTTGTTTTCCAGCGGCTGCAGGTGAATGGTTAAGGGTCGTTAAGGGTCATTAGGCACACAAACGTGTCAATAGGAAAGCGAATCCTTGGTCTCTCTGCAGTCCAGGCACAGGGGAGTGTGTGAGCTCAGGCAGACACATACGTCCAGGCACAGGCAAACTCCAAAGCGGGAACCCCAAAGGCGGGAAGACCCCCAATAGTTATAACCTTCGCTAGACAAAGGGCAGAGTTACCACACCTTAGGCACGAAAGCGCACGGCCAATCCCAGCCTGGCTCCAGCGCGGGAACTCACGGGGCAGCCCTCCCCCCCTTCACGGCTACAGGGCAGGTGAGGGGGGGAGGGAAACCAGGCAGCTTTTCCCATTCCCCCCGAAGTCCGGGCAGGAGAGGAATTTAGGGGTACAGGACTCCAGGACATCCCACCCCGGTGGTAATGAGCATCTTTGTCTAGAACTTGAATGATAGGTGATCCCCCTTCAATTTAGTAACCTATTAATATATATATATATATATATATCTTAGCATTTTCCAACATTAACAATATATAACACATTAATCGCCCCAACAATATTTAACAATACTTAACAAGGCTTAACAATAGCCCAAACAGTATTAATAAAGCTACACAGTCAATTTGAAAATTGCTCAGTTCCTGGTAGAGCAACCAAGTTCATGGCAGAGCCTTAGATGCTCTGAGTCCATGGCTGGAGGTCACAGTCCGTGGGTCCTGATGCCATCATCCACTGGCCACCCCGGTGATATGCCTCCATCTCTTGTGTAGCTGGCTCTCCCTTTCCCAGGTGCTGGTCAGGTGGTCAGGAACTGGTCCTCTGCCTCGACCTTAACCTGTAAGGAGACAAAACCTGCCTTGGCCTATAAAGGCCAGGCTTGACAATTAATAATTGGGGACGATCCACCGTGCACTGATCCAGTGGCCTTTTCCATTTGCATCTAGGGCTTCCCAGGCATATAAGCCTCTGGGTTTACCCCGTGCCATTGGCACTACCCCTATAGGTTGGCCTTTTGTACTGGGGCAGGTGGTCAGTGACCACGTGGCTCACCTAGGCAGCAGGTCTTTATTCTGGGGGCTTCTGTAGCTCTCCCCGTGACTGCTGACCATTAAAAGCTGCCGAGCCACTATTACAGTAATTCAGTGTTTTGCCTCCCGTGTGGGAGATGCGAAAGGGTTAACCTTTCTGTCTGGAGGCGAGCTGCAGTTCCCTGCGGGGGGGCTGCCGCTTCTGGGCGAGCCGCTCCGGGAGCCACCGCTGGGTGTGCCGCTGCCACTGGCCCTGGGCTTCTCGCGGCTGCCTCTGGACTTCGTTGCTGATCTCTGGAGGCACCGCACTAAATCCTTCAGCTGCCAATCTGCCAGCTGCTTTAAGACCGTTTTTGGTACCCCTAAAGTCAGGGCTTGTCTATACCAACTGTTCTTCTCTCTGGATCTCCAGTCACTGTGTTGGTCTCTTCCCCTCGAGAAGAAACCTGCAGGACCCGTCCCCCTGGGGGGGCAGTCCTGCACTGGCTGGACCTGCCTGCGCAGAGTCCTGGAATTTTCTGGGGGAGAAGCACAAGACTGTGTCTTCCCAGACCCTTTTCCTTCAGGAGACCCAAACCCAAACTGCAGCCCGTGGGCATTTAAGTCAGTTAACAGTTCAGCCCAAGTCATTACATGCTCTTTAGCATCATCCTCTGCATATTTTGCAATCACCTGTTGAATTTTCTCAACATTCTTCATTACTTGGATTTGCAGAGTTGCTGGCAAACCCTTCATAATAGGGTGCAGTCTCTCCGGGTCCACAGGGGCATAAAATGGGCAATCATAATTTCCCTTATCATATATAGCCTGGACACAGGCAAGTCTGCGGAGAGCAGTGATGAGCTCAGAGGAGCTGGTGACCCTTAGTTCCATCGGCTCTCCCCGGTAGGCTGGGCGGACGCTGCTTGCCCAGTAAGCTATCCGGGCGGTGAGGCTGTGTGTCCCCTCGGGTTCACGTGTCAGGAACACATCGTCACCCCAGTCTCCAGCCGCTTCCTGTGAGTCTAGAAGGACCCGGTCCCCACCGGCTCGGGACACTCGATGCACATAATCATCAATTGAGTCCCCAGGATCTCTCGCATATTTGACTTGTAAGTCACTGAGCTGTGCGTCTGTAAATTGCTTTTTGATAACGGTGGTCCCTGCCTTTTCTGCCCTTCATGGACTGAGTCCTTATTACAGGCAGCACATGCTTCTGCACCATGGCGCCCTCCTCACCGGAGCTCTCTTCTCCGCTAGCCACGGGGGAGTCCGGTCGGGACCTGCGCTTTCTGCGTGGCTTTGAGGCTTTCTGCCACACAGAGGCACGTGCAGAGGGACTCTCTGAGTCATTAGCAGAGTCTTTTCTGCCTGGTTTCGGGGAACTCCTCACCCCCAAAGAGCCCCCCGGGGCATTCTCTGCTTTTCTCCCCGATTCCCGCGAATCACTCAATTCACATTCAGATATGGAGACTGAAGAGGTAGTGTCTGAAGACATTACAAGCCTTTCTTTCATCTGTGCAGTCAGTGCTGCGGTCAGGCTCTTTGTCTGCGCCAGCATGTTTTCCCAGATGTTTTGGCTCTTAGCTTTTTCTGCTAATAAATCCTTTTCCAAGGCCTGAATTCTTTTTTCATAATTTTCAAATTCAGCCAGAGTCTGGGTCATGACTGACCCCAGAACAACAGAGAAATGCTCCGTTGGAGAATCGGTAAACACAGGTTCTGAGTGCTCATTTAATTTCTCCAGAATTTTCTCTGGGTTTTTACAATTTTGCTGAGCCCAAATTAAATCAAGTCCTGTGATTAGGCATCCCTTTTCGTGTAGAAATTCTACGATTGAACTACCCTGCTCGCTGCGCCATACTGTTGCGGACAGCAGGAATTAATATGTGGCCGAGTCAGGAATTTATCACAAATAGTTATTTTTTATTTTCCCAAAAACCTGCCCCCACAACTATATATACAAAGATTAATTTAGTTTAATAAGCAGATTCAGTTGCATGAGAATTAACCTACAAGGATACCATCAATAATCTGACTATATTGGAAGTCAGAAGTTGGAAAAGGCGTTAGCTATTAATTAATAGCAGTTTCTTACTAAATTAAGCTAAGCCAAATAACTCACTCAGGCTGACTCGTGCGGTCTGTCTTCCTCTTGTTTTCCAGCGGCTGCAGGTGAATGTTTAAGGGTCGTTAAGGGTCTTTAGGCACACAAACGTGTCCTTGGTCTCTCTGCAGTCCAGGCACAGGGGAGTGTGTGAGCTCAGGCAGACACATACGTCCAGGCACAGGCAAACTCCAAACCGGGAACCCCAAAGGCGGGAAGACCCTCAATATTTATAACCTTCGCTAGACAAAGGGCAGAGTTACCACACCTTAGGCGCGAAAGCGCACGGCCAATCCCAGCCTGGCTCCAGCGCGGGAACTCACGGGGCAGCCCTCCCCCCCTTCACAGCTGCAGGGCAGGCGAGGGGGGAGGGAAACCAGGCGGCTTTTCTCCCTTCCCCCCGAAGTCCGGGCAGGAGAGGAATTTAGGGGTACAGGACTCCAGGACAGACTCCAACCAGGGTATTGGTCTTGGTGGCCTTCCCCTTAATTCTCACCCATGAAGACTCAACTTGATCATCCTTAATTTCTACCTCCATGATATCCAGAGCATCCCTAATATACAGAGCCACTCCTCTGCCCCTTCTCCCTTGCCTGTCTCTCCTGAAGAGTCTGTAGCCGTTGATTACAGCACTCCAATCGTGTGAGTCATCCCACCACATTTCTGTGATGGCGATAACGTCATAGTTTTCTTCCAGCACCAAGGCTTCCAGCTTCTCTTGTTTATTACCCATTCTTCTTGCATTAGAGTACATGAACTTCAGCTGGGCTGCTGCTTTTACCCCTAGCTCTAGCCTACCACCCTCAGTTTCCTTTGGTTTATCTCTAGTGCTGTCATGTTTAACCCCCTCCCCCTTCCACTGTAGTTTAAAGCCCTCTCAACAAGCCCAGCCAGCTCATGTGCCAGGGTCCTTCTCCCCCTCTGTGTCAGTTGTACCCCATCTGTTGCTTTCAGACCTGTGGCAATATAAAGTTCCCCAAGGTCAAAGAATCCAAAGTTTTGTTGGAGGCACCAGCTTCTGAGCCACTTGTTAGGTATGATTTCCTATTCCTCTCTGCATTCCAACCTGTGACTAAGGTTATAGATGAAAAGACTACCTGTGCCCCTGTGTCGTGGAGGGTGGGAATAAATTGGCGTGAGATAATATTCCATAAAAATATATAATTTATTAATTTTAATATTCTGAACTCTTGCCACTTGTTAATAACTAGCAAACATTGAAACTATAAACAGAGAGAGGAATTTCCCCACGGTCAAATGCCACTTGGGGTCAATATGCTGCTTGCCCAGTAGATGGGCCCAAGCTCTTTCTGCTGTATGGCAGAAGGCAATAGAAATTACAGAGACATTAAAGCATTTACTCACAAATTCTTATTAATTATCAATCACTCTCTGGGGCTATGTCACAGCCTATACAAATGCCCAATCTTCAGGAACTCTGCCCGTGGACTTTGAGGCTGTGGATCCTCCTGGCTTCAGGGGAAAGAATGCAGACATGCAGACATCTCTGACCTTGTTCTCCTGGCTTCTTCTGGACGATCTGTATATATGTGCAGGGATTCTTAGGCAGGACCTTCAGGTACAGAAGCAGGATGTCGTGCAGTCTCAGCACGATGTCACGCTGACCACACAGGCCGATTGTGTGCAGACAATCCAGGGTCTGCTCCTGGTAACTTGTGGCAATGAAGTCTACCAGGCAATAATAAGGCAGCGGGCGTGCAATAGGGTGCACAGCTGCACGGGAGACTGAGCTCCGTAGAGAATAAGAGCAAGCAGTGAAGCAAAAGCGAGCAAGCAGTGAAGCAAAAGCAAGCAAGCAGGCATTTGGGTGAGCACTGTGGGTGAGCCCTGCGGGTGAGCAAGCAGGCAGGCAAGCATAAGCATTTTGTTTACCTGTGTACCTCCTATTTATCACATGTGGGCCAAGATTTATGTCCCCTTGACCAGCAGAATGACCAATCCGCTTGGCAGTTAACTAAAGCATACCATAATAGGCAAAGGCCACATGCCTGGACCTCCTAAATATGGGGATAGCATGGGCCTTGCACCCAGTAAGCCATAAGCTAGGCACATGGGCTTACACAACCATGTTACACAATCTGGGCCCTGAGCAGGCCAGACTTTATGGTGCCAGGTCTATTGTGCCCCTTTTGTCCATTTAATGTGTTTACCTCTGGTGTGGGCAGAAAAACATGTCCAGGCAAGGCAAAGCATGTATAAGCCTATTTTGGGCCTATGAGCCCTCCACAACACCCTGCTCCCTCAAATGCTTTTCCCAGTGCCTTGAAGTCCCTTTTGATAGCTTTCAGCCCTCTGTTATCAACCTCATCATTTCCTGACTGTATAACTAACAAGGGATAGTAATCAGAGGGCTTCACTACAGTAGGCAGCCTCCTGGTAACATCCCTGACCCAGGCCCCAGGGAGGCAGCAGACCTCCCTGGGGAAGGGGTCTGGCCGGCGTATGGGGCCCTCTGTTTCCTTCAGAAGGGGATTACCAATAACAATTACCCTCCTCTCTTTCTTTTGGGTATTTGTTCTGATGCGAGGGGGCAACTGATTTACTTCAGTTGCTGTTGCAGGCCATGCTGCCTAATATCACTGCTTGCTGCGGGCCATGGTAAACAAGCCCATAGACCAGTATGGTGTTGGGCCAGCCGCGTAATTTTATTACGTACAGCCTGAATATATACACTCAGCCAGTAGAGCACACGCCTACACATTAGCATAATTAGTCAGGGACAACCCATCACATCTGCATACATGCCTTGTTATTCTCATTAGCGAAGGTCCATTATCTACCCCTTCTGAGATAAGGTGGCCAGCTGCATGTGAGAACCAAGGTCTGTTATTACAAGGACCTGCCTGTTGATTATTTCTCCTCACATCCTTTCCCATGGCTCTCCTGCACCTGCACCCCACAACTCCTCTGCATTATGCATTCCCACAAGTTGCTCCCCCAGCCAGTGATGGTTCTGCCTCCTCCAAAAAACACCTCACCCTCAACCTCTAGTGCCCTATATCTGTTGTGTAAGGGTAGCTGAGGACGTGAGGATGGCTGGAAGGGTTTTCCCTTGCCCCTTCTGGCAGGCACCTGCATCCGTTCTCCCTTGTTTCTTGGTTCATCTCCCTCTGGTAAGAGGGACTGCAGAGCATGGTGCTGTAGGTCCAACTCTCTTTTACATTCCCTTTCAGCCTTAAGCCTTTCCACTTCACCTTTCAGTTCAGCCACTAGGTTAAGCAGACTATTAATCTGCTCACACCTAATGCAGCCAATGCCTCTGCCTCCCTCGACTTCAAGTGCCAGGCTCCAACACTCCTCACAGCCAGTGTCCCGAGTTTCGGATGATCCCTCTCCTGGGAAGAAATTCACAACACAGGCCCCCCCCTTTTTTGAAAGTCAGGGAAAAATGAAATTGTATTTTCTTATAGTATAAGTATAACAATGTAAAGAGAGATAATAACTAGAGAAGGAAGGAAAAAAAAAACAAACCAATACAATAACCTTAAGGGAGATGGGGGAGGGGTCAAGCGGCGGTGAAGCAGCAGTAGCAGCAGTAGCAGCAGTAGCAGCAGTAGCAGCAGTAGCCAAAACGGCAGCTGGGGAAGATAGGCGAAGCTGAGGCAGCAGAAGCCAGCGGGAGAAGGGGCAGAACAAGTTGTGCTTCTAGACATTAAGCTCTTGATGCTCCAATGAAATTATATTAATTTATCTATTGTTGCCATTATCTGGCCTATCCCTGGAGTGTTCATCTTTCCCCTATGTCTGAGCTAGAGGATCAGCTCAAATGGCCACAATCCACCCCTTTAATATAATTTACCATTGCAGCATCAAGTCATTCTATGTAACTAGGGATAACATCAGTATTGTAGATGGTCGTTGTCCAGGCTTCAAGCATCTTTCTTCAATTTTCGGTCATTCATCTTCCCATTTCCGTCAGTCTCAGACGTTGGCTAGCTCAATGTTTTTTTTCTAGAACAGTCAGATGTTTTTCTTCAATGAGTGAACAGAGCAGGACTCTTGGCACTCCCAGGGCTCATGGATAGCGGGCTCTTCATGGCTTTCGGGCACCACAATCATCTGCAAAAGAACTCATAACAACATATCTACATTCTTTCTGCCAATGTCAGATTCTTTTGTGGCACACGTTGTATTTCACCGTTTTTCTGCATAACCCAATATGTTGGGTTAGGCTCATCTAGAACTTAGGCTGGCCACTTCCGTGAAAGATAATAAAAAGCACTTTTATAAATTTATCAAAGCTAAAAGGAAGGGCAAGCAGAGCCTCCACTTCTTACTGGACCAGGAGTGGAACACTATAACTGATGACGAAGAAAAGGCTGAAGTCCTGAATGCCTTATTTGCCTCAGTTTTCAACAGTAAGGAGGGAGGAGGAGGCAAGTGCCCTCTTGAACTGGGGGATGGGGTCAGGGAGCGGTGTGTTCCCCTGGAAATTCATGAAGAATTAGTTCAGGACCTGCTGAGCCATCTGGACACCCACAAGTCCATGGGACCAGATGGGATCCATCCCAGGGTGCTGAGAGAGCTGGCAGCTGAGCTGGCCAAGCCGCTCTCCATCATTTTCCAGCAGTCCTGGCTCACCGGAGAGGTCCCAGGAGACTGGAAAATGGCCAACGTGGTCCCCATCCACAAGAAGGGTCGGATGGAGGAACCTGGGAACTACAGACCTGTCAGCCTGACCTCAGTGCCAGGGAAACTGATGGAGCAGGTTATCTTGGGGGTGATAAGAGCGCACCTGAGGGATGGCAAAGGGCTGAAGTCCAGCCAGCATGGGTTTAGGAAGGGCAGATCCTGCCTTTCTAATCTGATCTCCTTCTATGATCAGGTGACCCGCTTGGTGGATGTGGGGAGGCCTGTGGATGTGGTCTATCTGGACTTCAGCAAGGCCTTTGACACTGTCCCCCACAGCAAACTGCTGGCTAAGCTATCAGCCCATGGCTTGGATGGCAACACTCTATGCTGGGTTAGGAACTGGCTGGAGGGCTGGACCCAGAGAGTGGTGGTGAATGGTGCCACATCCAGCTGGCGGCCAGTCACTAGCGGTGTCCCTCAGGGATCAGTGCTGGGCCCCATCCCCATCCTCTTTTAACATCTTCATAGATGATCTGGATGAGGGCATCGAGTCAGTCATCAGCAAGTTTGCAGATGACACCAAGCTGGGGGCAGATGTGGCTGGGTTGGAGGGCAGAAGGGCTCTGCAGCGGGACCTTGACCGCCTGGACAGATGGGCAGAGTCCAATGGGATGGTGTTCAATAGCTCCAAGTGCAGGGTGCTGCACTTTGGCCACAACAACCCCATGCAGAGATACAGGCTGGGGTTGGAGTGGCTGGAGAGCAGCCAGACAGAGAGGGATCTGGGGGTGCTGATTGATACCCGCCTGAACATGAGCCAGCAGTGTGCCCAGGTGGCCAAGAGAGCCAGTGGCATCCCGGCCTGCATCAAGAATGGTGTGGTCAGCAGGAGCAGGGAGGTCATTCTGCCGCTGTACTCTGCACTGGTTAGACCACACCTTGAGTACTGTGTTCAGTTCTGGGCCCCCCAGTTTAGAAGGGACATTGAGATGCTTGAGCGTGTCCAGAGAAGGGCAACGAGGCTGGTGAGAGGCCTCGAGCACAAGCCCTACGAGGAGAGGCTGAGGGAGCTGGGATTGTTTAGCCTGGAGAAGAGGAGGCTCAGGGGTGACCTTATTGCTGTCTACAGCTACCTGAAGGGTGGTTGTGGCCCGGAGGAGGTTGCTCTCTTCTCTCAGGTGGCCAGCGCCAGAATGAGAGGACACAGCCTCAGGCTACACCAGGGGAAATTTAGGCTTGAGGTGAGGAGAAAGTTCTTCACTGAGAGAGTCATTGGACACTGGAATGGGCTGCCTGGGGAGGTGGTGGAGTCGCCGTCCCTGGGGCTGTTCAAGGCAAGGTTGGACGTGGCACTTGGTGCCATGGTCTAGCCTTGAGCTCTGTGGTAAAGGGTTGGACTTGATGATCTGTGTGATCTCTTCCAACCCTGATGATACTGTGATACTGTGATGTATGACCAGGTCCTTCAGCAGAAACCACCCCTCGGACAGGTGTAGCCTCCCCTGAAGGGGAGAATACCCAAACAGACTTGCCCAACAAATTCTTTTCACGAATGACAGGAACCTGTCACCTTCTACCTTTTGTAAGACCTCTGAATGAGCTGGGCCAGCTCGGTTGGTGGAACCTCTACTATTCACTACCCAAGTGGCTTGGGCTAGATGTTTCTCCCAGTTCTTTAAGGTTCCTCCCCCCATTGCCTTTAAAGTTTTTGTTAGCATGCCATTGTAGCATTCAATTTTGCCTGAGGCAGGTGTGTAATAGGGGATGTGATAAATCCACTCAATGCCGTGCTCTTTGGCCCAAGATTTTAAGAGATTGTTTTTAAAGTGGGTGCCATTATCCGATTCAATTCTCTCTGGAGCGCCATGTCGCCACAGGATTTGTCTTTCCAAGCCCAAAATGGTGTTACGTGCAGTCGCATGGGAAACTGGATAGGTTTCCAGCCATCCGGTGCTTGCTTCTACCATGGTCAGCACATATTGCTTTCCAGTCCGAGAATGAGGTAGAGTGATGTAATCAATCTGCCACGCTTCACCGTATTTGTGCTTTGCCCATCGCTCACCATACCACAAGGGCTTCAGACGCTTGGCTTGTTTAATAGCAGCACAAATATCACAGTCATGTATAACTTGTTGCCATTATGTGGCCTATCCCTGGAATGTTCATCTTTCCCCTATGTCTGAGCTGGAGGATCAGCTCAAACGGCCGCAGCCAGTTACCTGAACGCCTGCATTCCTATGGGTGGGCTCTGTTTGGGTGCCCACAGTTTTGCAAGTATTGTAAAGCTTGGACCTAGTTTACACCATGTCTCCCTTTCTTCGAGGTCCAATGGTAGTTGGTTTGGGTGTGGAGGGTTTGTGGGTTTCTTGTTTTTTTTTTCCTCTCCCTGGCATGCACTGCAGGCTGAACTCAGCAGAGCAGGCTGAACTCAGCAGAGCAGGCTGCTCTCTTCCCGAATCAGGCTCTGGCCTCACCGCTGTTGCTCCTCGTTTAAATCGCCCGCTCACCACGCACCGCCTCCTCTGCCTCACCCTCAAGCATGCACTTACTCCACGTAGCTTGCCGTGCCTGCTGCTTCCCTGACCCCCTTCTGGGTTTCTCCGATTGAGAGAGTCCCAAAGTGAAGGAAAAAAGCTTTGAAAAGGCTTCAAAAAAGATCGTTTTAGCGGAGCTAGCCTCGGTACTGCTCTCTTCCCGAATCAGGCTCAATCAGTCTCATTGTAAATGTACATACTTGTAAATATATTGTGTATATATGTTTGTAAATTTTGCCATGCTGTAAATATAGCTTCATCATACTTCCAAGCCATCCAAGTGTTGTGGAGGGCCTGTCGGCCCGAACATGAGTCTTATTTATGCCTGCATGCCAGGACATGTTTTTCTGCCAGGACCCCTGGCAGTAAACAAGTTATGTAACACACACACAACTCGTGTATCCCTGGGGTCCGCCCATGTGATCCCCATATTTGGGAGAGTCCAGGCAAACAGCTCCTGCCCATTAAGGTAAAGTTTGGCTTACTGCTAACCTGATTGGTCACTTTGGATGGCCAAAGGGCCATTAATCTCATCCCACAGTCCATAAAGAGGGGTGCAAAGGAGCACCACGTGTTCATATTCAGCTCAGCTCAGTTCAGATCTGTTCAGCTCAGCTCTCTGATCCACACTGCAGTGTCCTGCTGCCCTGACTCACCTGCAAGGCCCAGACACAGAGTCTGGCCCTCACATGCAGCTTTCTGAGGCTTTGATTCAATACACAGCTAACCTGTCTGCATACCTTAGAAGCAGAGCTCATTCAAGCCCGCACCCATTCATATATATAAGGAGCCGGTAGAACCTCCTAAAGACCAGCTGTGCATATCAGCAAGCTATATCATTTATCTACAGAGCTCAGACTCCCAGTTTTAGCCTGGTGAAATCCATAGCATCTAAGAGAACCAGGACTGCAGACCTTTGGACTGTCTGCACACCCACACACACGGCCTGAACCCGTGCAGAAGACCATGCCAGAGCCAGCACGGACATTCTCTTCCTGTTCCTGGAATCCTGCCAGCTGATAACCCCCTGGATGCAGTAACCAGAGTGAACCAGCAGCATCAAGGCAGAGATCACCTCACACCAGGAGAAAAGGTTAGAGAAACCTGCTCACCCCAGAGACTGGGAAGATTTATCATTTCCCTCTCAAGACGGGAAGATTCCAGCCCCAGAGGGTCCACAGGCAGAGCCCCTGAAAGTCTGGACACTGGGCACAGGCTGAGACACAACCCCGGGAGGGTGATTAATAATTAAGAGCAACACTTACAAGTAAATCTTAATTCCTCTGTGTGATGGTTTGGGTGTTCCCCGCCCCCCCACACTTTAGAAGGTACCCAACTAGTCTCAGCCGGCTCTGGGAATATAAATGAAGCTGTTTATTTACAGCTAGCACAATATACAAGCAGATATTTACAGTATATACAGTTATAGACAGAAATATACAAGGTAAAAGTAATACAGAAACACAACACCCCTCCCAGAAACCTGAATCCCCTGAATCCCCAGGAGGGGCTCTCAACCACTGTCCTGAAGTCCTGTATACCCCTAAATTCCTCTCCTGACGTGACTTGAATGGGAGGGAGAAAGCCGCCTGGTTCCCCCCCCCCCTCGCCTGCCCTGCACAAGGAGTGCCCCGTGCAGTGCCCGCGCTGGAATCGGGCTGGTGTTGGCTGTAACCTTTCGTGCCTAAGGAAGTGGTAACTCTGCCCTTTGTCTAGCGAGGGTATAAATATTGGGGGCTTCTCGCCTTTGAGAGTTCCCGCCTTGGAGTTCGTTCCCGCTTGGAGTTCATTACTGCCTGAACCTTTGTGCTTGCCTGAGAGTTCCCCCACCTCTCTCACCTCGCCTGGATACAGAGAGATCTTCAAAGTCTGCTTCACCTATTGACACCCTTTGTAAGCTTAATGACCCTTAATGGTCCACCTGCAGCTGCTGAAAGAGAACGAGAGAGAGACAGACCGCAGGAGGAAGTCAGCCTGATCGTGAGTTATTTTGGCTCAACTTTATTAGTAAGAAAACGCTATTAATTAATAGCTAAAGCCTTTTCCAACTTCTGACTTCCAAAATAGTCAGATTATCGATGGCATTCCTGTAGATATTCTCAAGCAACTGAATCTGCTAATTAAACTAAATCAATCTTTGTATATATAGTTTTGGGGGTGGGTTTTGGGAAAATAAAATAACTCTATTTTTGTATAAAAATTCCCGACTCAGCCACACATTAATTCCTGCCTCCACAACAACCACCCCTGCACCTTCCCCCTGCCCCTCTCAACCTTACCCCAGTCCTAAGGAAGAAAAGACGTTCAGCCAAGAGGTTAAGAAGCAAAGGTGAGTGGAAGGTGAGGTTAGGCAGATGCAGCTCAGTCAAAGCCCAGCCCAAGAGTGCCACAAAATGGCAAGAGTGTTATCTAATGTTTACTTTCTTCTTGTTCAGTAAGACTCTGAGGGAAGGAGACATCACTATTGTTTTCCTTTCACAGCTTATGATCTAGTTCTTCTCACCAAAACATTCTAGCCTGCCTCAAACTAGCACACTCTGTAATATAAGTTATCTCTGCCTTAGAACAGACAGAACCTCAGACCACCCTGATGGGCAAGTAGCACAGTTTCCAAATGGCACTAAGCCGAAGGGAAATCTCTCTCTGTTTATAGTTTAAAATAGTTTTGCTAGTTATTGACCAAATCCCTGTATATAATATATTTCTAAATTGTTTTCATAAACTTGCAGAAAAGAACTAAACAGTGGTTGGGGGTGGCAAGAGTTTGTAAATATTAATTTTAATAAATTAATTTTTTATAAAAAATTAATACCGCCTCAAAATAATTTCTCACCTCCACCAAATAGGCATAGGCATAGAGAACCCCCTCCACAACACTGAGCTAGTCTGGTAAATGTCAACAGGGGGGATGAAGTTCCTAACCCACATCACTGGCTTAAGAATCACAGAATCACCGAATTTTAGAGGTCAGAAGGGACCTCCAGAGATCAGAGTCCAATCTCCCTGCCAAAACAGGAACACCTAGGGCAGGCCACACAGGAATTCATGCAGGAGGGTTTTAGGTGCTGCAGGAGTCTCCTTGACAGCCTACAGCTTGCCAAGTTACTTTTCCAGCAGATGTTGGGGTAAAGTCCCCCAGTAGGATAAGAGCCTGAGAGTGTGAAGCCTTCTGTAGCTGGAGTAAGAAGGCTTCATCAGAGGGCTTCCCTTTGATCAGGCACCCTGTAGTAGACACCAACCTCAAGGTTCCCTTTGTTGCCTTTGTCTCTAATTCTT
Organism: Pogoniulus pusillus; assembly: GCF_015220805.1. Taxonomy (NCBI): domain Eukaryota; kingdom Metazoa; phylum Chordata; class Aves; order Piciformes; family Lybiidae; genus Pogoniulus; species Pogoniulus pusillus. The sequence continues at coordinate 1,218,301 of NW_026974535.1, read as the reverse complement.
ATCCATAAGCTTTTGACCTGTTCATGGCAATTCTTCAGGGACAGTTCATCACACTCTATCCAGTTCCTGACATAGAGGGCACCACCTTCACCCCCCCCTTCCTCACCTGTCCATTCTGAATGGCCTGTAGCTATCGATAGCCACACTCTAATCATGGGATTCATCCCACCAAGTTTCATTGATGTCTATCAGGTCATAGTTTTCTAGCAGCACAGTAGCTTCCAACTCCTCCTGTTTGTTGTCTATGTTGTGTGCATTCATGTAGAGGCACTTTGGCTGTGCTGTTGGCAGAGTGCTCCTTGATTCCGATGGGAGTTTTCTTGCTGTTTTCTACTGCCTCAAGAGCCCCCAGCTCACCTCTGCTGGGTTTTGACTGTGCTGCAGTGTTGCCAGCACATATCTGGGCAACAGGGCTGTTGGGAACTGTCTGAAAAAATGGGGGGCACGAGCCCCTAGAAGCTTGTACAATCAAGCCTTGGATGTAAGGTCTGAGTATTGGAACTGCAGTAAACCACAGCACTGTGTGTGAAGAAGCTCAAAGGAATTTATCCTTGAGCCTTCTGATAAACAGCTTCTGTGGGACTGTGTCCAGGTTGGGAGGGAAATAGGAGGAATATGCAAATTCCAATATTTAGGTGCGCTAAATGCTACAACAGTGGCTGCAAGAAGGAAAGATTATGCAAATTCCAATATTTAGGTGCACCAAATGCTAGTTAACAGTACCACGTTGCATGCTGGGTGCACTCACTTTTCTCATCCTAACTGAAAAGTATGTGCTTTGTAACTTGAAGTCAGATGCTCTTAATAAACAAGGGGATCGCCTTGCAAAGCTAGCTCATATTGAGTTGCCTCTTGGCTTTCCCGACCCTGCACAGGGCACATGCTAGCACCACTTCCCTCTCAACATTCTGAGTCAACCTTCCATTTGTCACAGGCAAGCCTGATTTCTTCTACCTTCTTACCAAGTTGTTGGCATCCAAAATTCATGAATGTGTTAGTGCTGACTCTGCTGTTGTGGTTGCCTTTTTCAGGACTATTTTACTGAGTGTGATCTCTTTGCTTAATGAGCCAAACACATTCTCTCCTGCCAATGTGGATGCATCAGTTATGTTCAGGAAATGGAGGGACAGTAAAGGAAAAGACAAGGAGTATGCTGAAATCATAAGGTAAGCTTTGCCGTGTGTGATGCTGTGCTGCAAGCCTCCTGCTTTGAATCCTATGAAAAGGGCTGTGATGGTTTGGGTGTTACCCGCCCCCCCACACTTTAGAAGGCACCCAACTAGACTCAGCCGGCTCTGGGAATATAAATGAAGCTATTTATTTACAGCTAGCACAATATACAAGCAGATATTTACAGTATATAGTTATAGACAGAAATATACAGGGTAAAAGCTAATACAGAAACACAACTCCCCTCCCAGAAACCTGAGTCCCCAGGAGGGGCTCTCAACCACCCCTTCATCTTCCCCCTGCCCCTCTCAACCTTACCCCAGTCCTAAGGAAGAATAGAGGTTCAGCCAAGAGGTTAAGAAGCAAAGGTGAGTGGCAGGTGAGGTTAGGGAGATGCAGCTCAGTAAAAGCCCAGCCAGAGAGTGAAGACAAAAAAAATGGCGATAGTGTTATCTAATGTTTACATTTCTCCTTCAGTGAAACTCTGAGGGAAGGAGACATCACCATTGTTTTCCTTTCAGAGCCTGTGATCTACTTTTCCTCACCAAAACATCCTAGCCTGCTTCAAACTAGCACAAGGGTTGATTGCAGAATTTTCATAAACCAGCTTCTTACTGTGGTTGTTCCTTTGGAAATCAATTTTATTCTAAGTCCATGCTTCTGGTCCATGTAGGATTTTCAGCACACTAAAGCAATGAAACCTTTGGAGCAGGAGGACTAGTCTGATCTGTCTTAGAATTGTTCTTTTTTAGACTATTTCGGCACAATGCTCTGCAAAACCTGTTGGCTGCTAGTAAATCATAGAATCATAGAATAAGACAAGAGACAAACAGAAGGAGGCTGAGGGTGGTAGGCCAGAGATAGGGGCAAAACCAGCAGCCCAGGTGAAGTGCATGTATACTAATGCACGCAGTATGGGTAACAAACAAGAGGAGATGGAAGCCTTGGTGCTAGAGGAAAACTATGATGTTGTAACTATCTCAGAAATGTGGTGGGATGACTAACACAATTGGAGTGCTGTAATCAATGGCTACAGACTCTTCAGGAGAGACAAGCAAGAGAGAAGAGGTGGAGGAGTGGCTCTGTATATTAGGGATGCCCTGGATGTCATGGGGGTAGAAATCAAGGATGATCAAGTTGAGTCTTTATGGGTGAGGATTAAGGGGAAGGCCAACAAGACCGATATCCTGGTTGGAGTCTGTTATAGACCACCCAACCAGGAAGAAGAGGTTGATTTATTACTCTTTAAACAACTGGAGGCTGCCTCAAGATCACCTGCCCTTGTTCTGGTGGGCGACTTTAACCTGCCAGACATCTGCTGGGACTTAAATGCTGCAGAGAAGAAGCAGTCTAGAATGCTTCTAGAGTGTGTGGAAGACAACTTCTTATCCAAGCTGTTATGTGAGCCTGCCAGGGGGTAGCCCTGCTTGACCTGCTGCTGACAAATAGAGAGGGGCTGGTAGGGGATGTGGTGGTTGGAGGCTGCCTGGGGTCCGGTGACCATGAAATTATAGAGTTTTCAATACATGGAGAAACCAGGAGGGGCATCAACAGAATCTCCACGCTGGACTGCCAAAGGGCAGACTTCAGCCTAACTAACTCAGAAAGTACCTTGGGAAAGAGACCTTAAAATCAAAGCGGTCCAGGAAGGTTGGACCTACTTCAAGAAAGAACTCCTGAAGGCACAGGAGCAGGCAGTGCCATTGAGCCGGCAGACGAGCCGACGAGGGAGGCAGCCAGACTGGATGGGCAGGGAGCTGCTGAAGGAGGAGTACAGGGGAAGAATAACCTCCCTTGTCCTACTGGCCACACTGTTCCTGATATAGGCAAGGATGCCATGGGCTCTCTTGGCCACTTGGGCACACTGCTGGCTCATCTTCAGCCTACTATCTACCAGTACCCCCAGGTCCCTCTCTGCCTAGCTGCTCTCCAGCCACTTTGTCCCCAGCCTGTAGTGCTGCTTGGGGTTGTTGTGGCCAAAGTGCAGAACCCTGTACTTGGCCTTGTTAAATCTCATCCCATTGGCCTCTGCCCACCTATCCAGCCTGTCCAGGTCACAGTATCACAGTATCACAGTATCACAGTATCACAGTATCACCAAGGTTGGAAGAGACCTCACAGATCATCAAGTCCAACCCCCTACCACAGTGCCCAAGGCTAGACCATGGCACCAAGTGCCACATCCAACCTTGCCTTGAACTGCCCCAGGGATGACGACTCCACCACCTCCCCAGGCAGCCCATTCCAGTGTCCAATGACTCTCTCAGTGAAGAATTTTCTCCTCACCTCGAGCCGAAATTTCCCCTGGCGCAGCCTGAGGCTGTGTCCTCTTGTTCTGGAGCTGGCCACCTGAGAGAAGAGAGCAACCTCCTCCTGGCCACAACCACCCCTCAGGTAGTTGTAGACAGTAATAAGGTCACCCCTGAGCCTCCTCTTCTCCAGGCTAACCAATCCCAGCTCCCTCAGCCTCACCTCGTAGGGCTTGTGCTCGAGGCCTCTCACCAGCCTTGTTGCCCTTCTCTGGACACGCTCAAGCATCTCAGTGTCCTTCCTAAACTGGGGGGCCCAGAACTGAACGCAGTACTCGAGGTGTGGTCTGACCAGTGCAGAGTACAGGGGCAGAATGACCTCCCTGCTCCTGCTGACCACACCATTCCTCTGCAGGGCTCTCCTACCCTCCAACAGATCCACACCTGCTCCTAGCTTGGTGTCATCTGCAATCTTAGTTATGCTGGACTCAATCCCTTTGTCCAGATCATCAATATAGATATTGAACAGGACTGGGCCCAGCACTGATCCTTGGGGAACACCACCAGTGCCAGCTGCCAACTGGATGTGGCACCATTCACCATCACTCTCTGGGCTCTGCCATCCAGGCAGTTCTTGACCCAGCACAGAGTGAATCTGTCCAAACTATGAGCTGCCAGCTTGGCTAGGAGCTTCTTGTGGCAGACAGTGTCAAAGGCTTTGCTGAAGTCCAGGTAGACTACATCCACAGCCTGCCCCACATTCACCAGGTGGGTAACCTGATAATAAAAGGAGATCAGGTTGGTCAGGCAGGACCTGCCCTTCCTAAACACATGCTGGATGGGCCTGATCCCTTGGCCATCCTGTAGGTTCTGTGTCATGGCACTCAAGATGACCTGTTCCATCACCTTGCCTGGCATTGAGGTCAGGCTCACAGGTCTGTAGTTTTCTGGCTCCTCCTTTTGACCCTTCTTGTGGATGGGCATCACATTGGCAGCTTCCAGTCTTCGGGGACCTCTCCAGTGAGCCAGGACTGTTGATAAATGATGGAGAGTGGCTTGGCCAGCTCATCTGCCAGCTCTCTCAGCACCCTAGGGTGGATCCCATTCGGTCCCATGGACTTGTGAGGATCCAAATGTCTCAGCAGGTCCCTTACTTCTTCCTCATAGATTACAGAGGAACTTACTGGTCCCTGACTCCATCCACCACTTCAGGAGTCCAGCTGTTCTGGAGACAACCTGTCCCACTATTGAAGATTGAGGCAAAGAAGGTGTTAAGCACCTCTGCCTTTTCCTCATCCTTTGTCACTCTACTCCCCTCTCTATCTAATAAAGACTGGAGGTTGTCCTTGCCCCTTCTCTTGCCATTCATATATTTAAAGAAACATTTTTTGTCTTCCTTGACAGCCGTGGCAGCCTAAGTTCTAAATGGGCTTTTGCCTCTCTCATTTTTTTTCTACAAGACCTAGCAACTTCCTTGAACTTTTCCTGGGACACCTCCCCTCTTTTCCAAAGGCAATGTACTCTCTTTTTAATCTTTTATTCCTTCAGCAGCTCCCTGCCCATCCAGTCTGGCTGTCTCCCTCTGTCGTGGAGAGGATTTCTCTTATTCCTTCCTTATTAGGGGAAGGTGAGAATTTGAGGCCATATTAATTTTTTATAAAATTATTTATTTAAATTAATATTTACAAATCTGTACCACCCCCAACCACTATGTAATTAAGTTCATTGTGCAAGTTTATGAAAACAGTAGGGATATATTTACAGGGATTGGATTATTAAATGGAAATATCAAATTATCAACAACTACAGACAGAGAGAAAGATTCCTTTAGGCTTAGTGCCTCTTAACAACTATACTGTCTGCCCAGCAAGGGCTGAAACTGTGTCTGCTCTTCAGACAGAGTTAATCACCCTCCCGGGATTGTGTCACAGCACGTGCCCAGTGTTTGTGTCTTGGTGAAGCTGGAATCTGTCCCGGCTTGCAGATGAATGATAAGTGTTCCCAGTCTCTGGGGTAAACAGGATTTCTCTGACCTTCTCTCCTGGTGTGAAGTGGTCTCTGCCCTGGTGCTGCTGCTTCTGGATGCCATGTGTGTCCAGGGATGATCAGCTGGCAGGATTTCCAGGTGCAGGAGGAAGATTTGTCCGTGCAGCTTCTAGCACAGTTGTCTGCACAGCTAGCAGGCTGTGTTTGTAGGTTAGCAGGCAGTCTGGAAGGGTCTGCTGGGCCTAGATTTTTCCAGGCTTACAGGACAGCTGGCAAGCAGGGTCTGCTGGGCTGCAGGGAGACTTGAGCTCCGTAGATAAGTGCAAGATAGCAAGCCAGTATGTATGGCTGCTCTAGGCTTAGGCAGGGGGCTCTCAGCTCCCCATATATGTAAAAGTGCAGGCATGCATGCGCTCTGCTTCTCAAAGGGTTCGCAGACAGCTTAACTGCGAATTGAGATCAATGCAAGAGGGCTGAGCCTCAGTAATGTTTGCAAGTGAGTAAGGGCCTGACTCTGTGTCTAGGCCATGTAAGCAGGTCAGGGCAGCAGGGTGTTGCTATATGGATCAGAGAGCTGAGTCTGAACCTCTAAGTGTGAATGCTCTGAACGATCTGAACACTCTGAACACGTGGTGCTCCTTTGCACTCCTCTTTATAGACTCTGAGCCTAGATTCGTGGCTCATTTGGCCATCTAATGTGACCAATCAGGCTGGCAGTAAGCCAAACCTTACCTTAATAGGCAGTAGCTGTTTGCCTGGACCCTCCCAATAGGGGATTACCTGGGCGGACCCCAGGGGTATATGGACTGGGTGTGTATTTGTTACACAACTGGTTTACTGCCATAGGTCCTGGCAGAAAAGCATGTCCAGGCATGTAGAGGCATAAAGAAGCCTCAGTTTTGGGGCTGCATCCCCTCCACCACACCCTCGTCAGCTCATCTTCTGGCTCAATGGCACAGCCTACTCCTGTGCCTTTAGGAGTTCTTTCTTGAAGTAGGTCCAACCTTCCTGGACCGCTTTGATTTTAAGGTCTCTTTCCCAAGGTACTTTCTGAGTTAGTTAGGCTGAAGTCTGCCCTTTGGCAGTCCAGTGTAGAAGTTCTGTTGATGCCCCTCCTGTTTTCTCCATATATTGAAAACTCTATAATTTCATGGTCACTGGACCCCAGGCAGCCTCCAACCACCACAACCCCTACCAGCCCCTCTCTATTTGTCAGCAGCAGGTCAAGCAGGGCTACCCCCTGGCAGGCTCACATAACAGCTTGGATAAGAAGTTGTCTTCCACACACTCTAGAAGCATTCTAGACTGCTTCTTCTCTGCAGCATTTAAGTCCCAGCAGATGTCTGGCAGGTTAAAGTCACCCACCAGAACAAGGGCAGGTGATCTTGAGGCAGCCTCCAGTTGTTTAAAGAGTAATAAATCAACCTCTTCTTCCTGGTTGGGTGGTCTGTAACAGACTCCAACCAGGATATCGGTCTTGTTATCCTTCCCCTCAATTCTCACCCATAAAGACTCAACTTGATCATCCTTAATTTCTACCCCCATGACATCCAGGTCATCCCTAATATACAGAGCCACTCCTCCACCTCTTCTCCCTTGCTTGTCTCTCCTGAAGAGTCTGTAGCCATTGATTACAGCACTCCAATCATGTGAGTCATCCCACCACGTTTCAGTGATGGCGACAATATCATAGTTTTCCTCCAGCACCAGAGCTTCCAGCTCCTCTTGTTTGTGACCCATACTGCATGCATTAGTGTACATGCACTTCAGCTGGGCTGCTGCTTTTACCCCTATCTCTAGCCTACCGTCCTCAAGTTCCTTTGATTTATCTCTTGTGCTGTCATGTTTAACCCCCTCCCCCTTCCACTCTAGTTTAAAGCTCACTCAACAAGCCCATCCAGGTCATGTGCCAGGGTCATTCTCCCTCTCTGCATCAGTTGTATCCCATCTGTTGCTTGCAGACCTGTGGCAACACTGGTCAGGCCACACCTTGAGTACTGTGTCCAGTTCTGGGCTCCTCAATTCAAAAGGGATGTTCAGATACTGGAATGTGTCCAGAGAATGGCAACAATGCTTGTGAAAGGCCTGGAACACAGCCTTGTGAGGAGAGGCTGAGGGAGCTGGGGTTATTTAGCCTGGAGAAGAGGAGGCTCAGGGGTGACCTCATTGCTGTATACAACTACCTGAATGGAGGTTGTAGACAGGTGGGGCTTGGTCTCTTCTCCCAGGGAACCAGAAATAGAACAAGGGGACATGTTCTCAAGCTGTGCTGGGGGAAGTCTAGGCTGGATGTTAGGAGGAATTTCTTCACAGAGAGAGTGATTGGCATTGTAATGGGCTGCCCAGGGAGGTGGTGGAATCCCCATCCCTGGAGGTGTTCAAGAAAAGCCTGGATGAGGAACTTAGTGCCATGGTCTGGTTGATTGGCTAGGGCTGGGGGATAGGTTGGACTGGATGATCTTGGAGGTCTCTTCCAGCCTGGTTGATTCTATGATTCTATGATTCTATGAATGGTTTAGGTTGGAAGTGTCCTCCAAGATCATCTTGTTTTGACCCCCTGCCATAGGCTGAGACACCTCCCACTAGAACAGCTCGCTCAAGGCGTCATCCAAGCTAGCCTTGAACACCTCCAGGGAGGGAGCATCCACAACCTCCCGGGACAACTGGTTCCAGTGTTTCACCACCCTCACTGTAAATAACTTCTTCCTAACATCTAGTTTAAATCTCCCCTCTTCCAGTTTAAATCCATTATCTTAATCTCCTCCATCTCCTTTGGCTTCAGTGGAGTTGAATGTACTCCATTAACAGAGTATGGCAGACTGATGAACAGGTGGATGGGAGTGAAGGGACAGACTGCCATCTGTTCCTCTCCCTGCTGGGAGACAACACCAGGCTAGCAGCAGTTCACAGCCCAAGTGCTGCTAGGAGGCAGTAGCCAGTGTCTGTTCTGAGGCTATGAGAAACACTTGTTTCCTGACATCTCCAGACAGTGCTAGAGTTACGGCTATATTTTAGCATGAAGCCATGTGTTCAAGGTGCTCTTACTCTACAGTGGGAGCTTAGAGCTACTTGTGGGAATTGCATGCTGGTGTAGAGTTATCAGTGGTGGAGTGTGGCTATAGATGATATCTCTGAACCTACCTCAGTAAGTCATCTTAGGAAATCTCTAACAAATGTAATGAAAATTGTTCTCTGAGCTCTGGCAGGTTTCTAATGTGGAGTCCTGTAGAATAACTGATTTCATATGTGTGCTACAAACACACTTGGAGCACTCTCAAGTCCACAGCTGTAGAACTAATTATATTTCTAGTGCTTCTTGTGGTGCTTCAGTCAGCCATCAGCTCTCCTGACTCAGCTGCCAGGAGGGCTGGTCTGGGGCTGGTTAGGAATTGGGGAGTTGAGCCATGCTGCTACCAGCACACAACCATGCTCACGTTGATGTGTCCTCCTCCCTGCAGGAAACAAGTTTTGGCTACAAAAGCTGAGGCAGAGAAGGATGATGTGAAGGTCCCCACTACTCTGGCAGAGTACTGCATCAAAACTAAAGTGCCTTCCAATGACAACAGTTCAGATTTACTTTATGACGACTTGTATGATGACGACATTGATGAAGAAGATGATGAGGAGGAGGATGCCGACTGTTATGATGATGATGATTCTGGCAATGAAGAATCGTGACCTGCTCCTTCTGCCCCTATATTGCCCTGCCAACTCAGGCCAGAAGGGAGCAGCAGTAACCTAGCAGCAGTCCAGCAAAAAAGTGTGTTGAGGATCAAAAAAATCTTATCTCCTGCTGTCTTTTGTTGTATGGATCTGTTTGCTCCTTTTTTATGGACCTCTTAGAGACCCTCCACAGAATGTCTGAATTCTTGCATTCTTAACCCTTTCATCACTATAATTTCTTTTAAAAAACCCAAACAAACTCCCTTTTCCACTTCTCTATGAAATGCTCATAACAAACCAGGTTTGCTTGTGTTTAGGTTCTTGAATTAAATACAGTCTTGCATTGATATATTCAATGTATTTAAAGCTGGAACAAACCCATTGGAAGCTGGGTTTTCAGGAGCTCAAGTGCTACATTTACTGGGAAGAAAAAAAGTCCATGCAAAGGAAATTGCCATGGTTTAGCTGTTCCATTTACAATAATAGTGTTTATACATTTGTTCAGCCTTGTGGTGGTGGCTTTTCCTTTATAAGGTATGGGGCAGAGAGTATAAAGCTATATGAAGCTTTATATGAGCTTGATGGGCTGTTACTGAAAGGTACAGTATTCCTTTTCAGCCTGCTCAAGTTAGGAAATATCTGGCCCCTGGAGCCCTAGAGAACACAATCGACTTTGTCTCTGAAAAAGGCTTGTGATACGAATCCTAAAATAAACACTTAATGTCTATATAACTGAGCCCTGGGTTGCCTTTTTTTTCCCAGACTAGGTTGAGATTACGAGATTTCAGTTTAGCTATGCTGCTGAGATTTGTTGCCAACTGCCCCTCTCCTGAGGGAGGAGAACAGATGTGCATCCTGCTGCCCAATGGGCCAGAATTTATTGCAAACTTGTTTTTTGGCAGTGGGAGAGACCAATAGCCTTCTGCCCCAGTACTCATTAGCAGTCCTTGCTTCCTGCAGCCTAAGTCTGGTGCTGGCCTGAGTCTTCTTTCTGTTGCTTAAGTAGGTAATATGTTGGTTAATGCAGCTTGCTGTAGCTCTGTGGAGTCGACAATAGTCAAAGCTGCCTTTGATGCCTACCTGGGGTGGCAGGCTGTCCCTGTGCCTGCAGTGACTGCTGGGGCATGGGACAGAGGGGATGGATGTGTGCTGGACTCTCTCGTGGCTGGCTGGAGCATGGGTGAGTGTGTGCAGCACCCCAGGAGAGGGGTACATAGTGCTTTCAGGATGAAAGAGAAGGCCAGTGGTAAGGTTTGACGGGCTATATAGCAGCATGCTTCAGTTGGTGCACTGAGCTCAGCCTTCTGCATGTTTTTGAGAGCTCTTGGTAGAGCTTAGGGCCCTTCCTTGTGGGCAGAAGAGATTCTGCATGCAGACACTGCATAACCCTCTTCCTCAGTCCCTCAGCACCTTCACCCTGATGCAGTGTGCTGCTCTTGTTCAGCTGTGATCCAGTAGCCTGAATTCAACTTTTGCATGATTCCTTGATAAGTAACCATCTCTGTTTTCCTGTGCTGAGACCTGGCACCTCAAAGAGCAGATCTGAGATGGTGGCCCTGCTTGGATGAGACCCTCCATTCCCACAGGTAGAGAGACAGTTACCCTGATAAGAGTGTCAGGCTTGGGCATTTGTTTATGCCTCCCCATTTCATCTCTCGGGATTTTCAGTGGTATGTCACCATCTGTGGCCTCTTGAAGGGTATTTTGGGGGTAAACTTTGTTCTGCAATCAGCTTTGGTGCTGTGGCCTGGGAATAGGATGAAAGTGAACAAGCTCAAAGTGCGCTGCCTGGAAGGACACGAGGGGAAGGCAGCCTTTGGGAAGGAAGGCTGATGGGGCTCTGAAGCAAGCAAGGCGAATGTATTTTCGGAATGTTGTTTGGCTGGGATTTGCTGTAGCCGGGACAGTACCTGCACCTCTGCCCCAGGGTGTGCTAATAGTGCATCCCTTGGGCCCCTGTGGAGTAAAGGCAGTCTAGGTGGTGATACCTTATCCCCCAGAGCTCTCTGTGATGGTCTGCACTCCTGGTTGTGTGTTGCCTCAGGAGGCAGCTGGACCCCTCCTGAGGTGTCCCACATGGGCTCATCCAGCAAGGACTGTCTCAACCTCTAGTACTTTTTGGAGCTCTCAATGGGACACCACTGCATCTAGTGATAGTGGAAAGCACCCTCCAGCTTTACTCCAGCACTGTGAGGGCAATACCTGTATTGGCAAATGGGCCCCTGGCACCCCTGGCTGCAGGACTAGGCTCAGGGATGCACTGGGACAGAGACACCAACCTCCAGCTTTCAGGGGGATGGGACGGGACAGTTGGGGAGTGAAGGAGCAATGCTATCTGTGCTAATGACTTGGTATCTAATGGTACTGCATCTTTCAGGATTTCCCTTGTACTTTTGACTATCTTTACTATATATTCTCCAGTGACTTTTTACATGCTTAGTGGTGCAAGATGCATTATCATGACTTTTCTGTATACTTTTTTTTAAGACAACAAAAAACAAAACTAATTTGAGAGCTTCTACTAATTTATCTTCCTCACTGTTCATTACTTTGTTTCCTCTTTTAAAACATGAACCAAACTATGAGGGTTGGTTTTGTTTTGATGTTTGTTGGGGTTTGGTGTTTGTTTGCTTATTTGGAGAGGGGGTTGTGTGGTTTTGGTTTGTGGTTTTGTTTGTTTGTTTTGGGTTGGGATTTTTTTGTTTGTTTGATTTTTTTTTAACTATTTAAGAAATTGTAGAAAAACGTTTACCTCAGCTGTGTATTCTGTGTTTATTTGGTTTTTTTCCTATCTCAGATAACATTAGTGTTTACATTTGCTACTACATGCCACTTCAAATACAATTTTCAACTATTCTGAAACCATCAGGGTATACTAGATTTCTTAGTAGCTTCCTTAGATGTTTCTTTTCTTTTTTAGTGTAATTTACCAGAAGGAATTAACTGATACATTTTTTGTGTTGTCTTCCCCCTCAGTAGTTATATTTTGCCTTTTCTGCCTACTAATAAAAATGTGAAATTAAAATATCCCTGTACTGTTACTTCTTTGTTAATTGAGCTAATTTGCATAGGTTATTTAAAGCTTTGAATGACAGCTATTCATAAGTTCAGTGCTGCTCCACTAGCAATGCCTATTCATAAATAGCTTTAAGGTTAGTGGAAAATGAAGCTGCTTAGTTGCCAGATGCCTACTTGATGGGTTAGAAAAATACCTTGGCAAAAGGCCTTTGCTGTATATTTAGTCTTCCGAAGTCAGCAAAGGGGACACCAATGTGAATAGGGTTCATAATGTCATGTGATTGCAGTAAAACTGCTGCTACTGTGTGGCTGACATGACGCTAGTGTCAGATTCCCTAGCAGGGTAGGAGCACAGCAGTCCTGAAATGGTCAAACTAGTCAGGAGGGGAGCTTGCTTACTGAGCCGGGGGCTTTGATGTCATGCAGAAGATTGGCAAACAAACAAATTGCTGCTAACCAGCCATTCAGGGCATGTCCCCTGCCTAGCCTAGTGCCTGCAAGCTCAAGAGTGGAGAAGTTTGATTTTTTTGCAGTGCATTGCTGCTGCTGTCAAACTAAAATTAGCAGGACAAATACACAGGAATTGCACTTGCTGCACACACCCTTGTTTGCAGCACAACTGAGTCAACTCTGGATGAGATATGAGTGCTTTGGCTTCACTGATGTGCAGTATTTCAGAGCTGCAGTCCCAATCTCTGTATTGGAGAATAGAACTGAAGGGCATAGTGCTATCTGGGCCTACTGACTGGGATCATGCTTCCTTGCATTTCTTGCCAGACTCCCACAGCACCAGGCTGTCCAGAGGTGCCAGTAGCTGCTTCACTCAGTAGAATGTGTGGTACCAAAGGCAAATGTGTGGTACCAAATGTCTTCAGTAAGACATTTTGACTTACAGAAAATGAGACCTTACGACATGCAGAGTGTTATCAGATAAGGCATGTTTTTAATCAGTGCTGGGTGACAAGGGGAGGTCATCCTCCAAAGCCCTTGCACACCTTCACCTTGTTCAGGTAAGGTATTTATGCTACAAAACCATACATATTCAGTACAGGGGTAGGGTTAGTACAATTGGTTCTGGGTATAGGTGGAGTTATTACAATCAGTTCCTGGAACTCATTTCCATAACATCCTGCCTCTTCACACATGCTCAATGCCACCTGGTGGTCATCTTTTGGGGTCTTTTTGATGAAGGCTTGACATCTTCCTTGCTCTGACCTCTCTGCCTTTCATCCATCTGGCACTAGTTGTAGGTCACATTCTTGGCTGGAGTCTCCGATGTTCTCATCTTTGAATACAGTATTCTTCTTCTCCATAAGAGTATTTCAAGACCCTTTTAAGCTTAACCCACCTCCTTTGTGTTTATCTGATTGATGATGCCTTATATAACTGCTCATATAGTTAATGATTTAGCTTGGTTTCTACATTCTATATCTTCTATCCCTTTTCCCATATCAACTTGACACCATCTCCCACAGCATCCTAGCAGCTAAACTGAGGAAGTGTGATCTGGATGATTGGGTGGTGAGGTGGATTGTGAACTGGTTGAAGGAAAGAAGTCAGAGAGTTGTGGTCAATGGGATAGAGTCTAGTTGGAGGCCTGTATCTACTGGGGTCCCTCAGGGGTTGATACTGGGAACAGTACTATTCAGTATATTCATCAATAATCTGGATCAGGGCACAGAGTGCACTGTCAGCAAGTTTGATGATGACACAAAACTGGGTGGAGTGGCTGACACACCAGAAGGTTTTGCTGCCATTCAGTGAGATTTAGACAGGCTGAAGATTTTAATGAAATTCAACAAGGGCAAGTGTAGAGTTATGCACCTGGGAAAGGATAACCCCATGTATCAGTATAGACTGGGGAATGACCTGCTGGAGAGCAGTGAAGGGGAGAGGGACCTGAGGTTCCTGGTGGATGGAAGTATCATAGAATCATAGAATTGTCAGGGTTGGAAGGGTGTGATGGTTTGTGTGTACCCCGCCCCCCTGCACTTTAGAAATCACCCCAGACTAGACTCAGCCAGCTCTGGGAATATAAATGAAGCTATTTATTTACAGCTAGCACAATATACAAGCAGCTATTTACAATATATACAGTTATATACAGAAATACACAAGGTAAAAGTAATACAGAAACACAACTCCCCTCCCAGAAACCTGAGTCCCCAGGAGGGGCTCTCAATCACCCCTGCACCTTCCTCCTGACCCTCTCAACCTTACCCCAGTCCTAAGGAAGAATAGAGGTTCAGCCAAGAGGTTAAGAAGCAAAGGTGAGTAGAAGGTGAGGTTAGGGAGATGCAACTCAGTCAGCAGCCAGAGCGAGAGTGCCACAAAATGGCGAGAGTGTAATCTAATGTTTTCATTTCTTCTTCAGCAAGACTCTGAGGGGAGTAGACGTGTCGTGGAGGGGTTTCTCTTATTCCTCCTCTGTTAGGGGGAGGTGAGAAATTAATTTGAGGCTGTATTATTTTTTTATAAAACTATTTATTTAAATAAATATTTACAAATTTGTACCACCCCCAACCACTATGGAATCAGGTTCGTTGTGCAAGATTATGAAAACAGCTTGGGATATATTTACAGGGATTGATTTTTAAATGGAAATATCAAATTATCAACAACTATAGACAGAGAGAAAGATTCCCTTAGGCTTAATGCCTCTTAACAACTATACTGTTTGCCCAGCAAGGGCTGAAACTGTTTCTGCTCTTAAGATAGAGGTAACTTATATTACAAAGGAATTAAAGCTTGCTTAAATGTGTTGCTCTTAGGTATTAATCATTAATCACCCTCCCGGGATTCTGTCACAGCGTGTGCCCAGTATTCAGGTCTTGGTGAAGCTGGAGTCTGTCCCGGCTTGCAGGTGAATGATAAGTGTTCCCAGTCTCTGGGATAAACAGGATTTCTCTGACCTTCTCTCCTGGAGTGAAGTGGTCTCTGCCTTGGTGCTGCTGCTTCTTCTGGATGCCATGTCCAGGGATGATCAGCTGGCAGGATTTCCAGGTGCAGGAGAAGGATTTGTCCGTGAAGCTTTTAGCTTCTGACAGTTGTCTCACAGCTAGCAGGCTGTGTTTGTAGGTTAGCAGACAGTCTGAAGGTCTGCTGGGCCTGGATCTTTCTAGAATTACAGAACAGCTGATAAGCAGTATATGCCAGGCAAGCAGGGTCTATGCCGGGCTGCAGGGAGACTTGAGCTCCATAGATAAATGCAGGATAGCAAGCCAGTATGTACGGCTGCTTTAGGCTTAAGCAGGGGGCTCTCGGCTCCCCATATATGTATGAAATACAGGCGTGCATGCACTCTGCTTCTCAAAGGGTTCGCAGACAGCTTAACTGCGCCTTGAGATCAATGCAAGAGGTCTGAGCCTCATAAGTATGCAAGAGAGTAAGGGCCTGACTCTGTGTCTAGGCCATGCAAGCAGGTCAGGGCAGCAGGGTGCTGCTATATGGATCAGAGAGCTGAGCTTGGACTTCTGAACGCTCTGAATGCTCTGAACTTCTGAACACGTGGTGCACCTTTGCACCCCTCTTTATAGACTCTGAGCCGAGATTCGGGGCTCATTTGGCCATCTAAAGTGACCAATCAGGCTGGCAGTAAGCCAAACCTTACCTTAATAGGCAGAAGATGTTTGCTTGGACCCTCCCAATAGGGGATTACCTGGGCGGACCCCAGGGGTACACGGACTGGTCGTGTGTTTGTTATACAATCTGTTTACTGCCATAGGTCCTTGGCAGAAAAACATGTCCAGGAATGTAGAGGCATAAAGAAGCCTCAGTTTTGGGGCTGCTGCCCCTCCACCACCACATCACCATTGTTTTCCTTTCACAGCCTATGATCTAGTTTTTCTCACCAAAACATTCTAGCCTGCTTCAAACTCGCACAATCCACCCCTGTCTACTTCACTCAGAGTATCGCTGAGAATTATCTGATCTAATCTAAACCAATATTTACACTAATGTATATCACAAGTTCAGTTCACACTTCATTCCGGCTATCTCAGATGTATGTGGTTCAAAAGCTCAGAACACTTTGTATCCTCACAGATGACATGAGAACAGGGACTCCCAGGTGATGTTGGGTTCATGCTCACTTACTGTAGATTCTCTTATTGCTGGGCGCCGATGGTACCTAGAACAGAAAACTCCTAACAGCTTGTATCATACACTCTGAATTTAGACTCTCTCAGCTAAAGTGAGATTTCTCTGTGAAATACACTGGACTTCACCATTCTCCTGCATTATCCAGTAGGTATGACCAGGACCTTCAGAAGACACCACCCCTCAGACAGGTATCCCTTCGCCCGAAGGAAAAATACCCAAACAGTTTTCCCTAACAGATTCTTTTCATGTACAACAGGAACTTTATCACAGTCTACTGTTTGGACCAAGTCTGATTGTGCAGGTCCTGCTCTGTTCACTGAACCTCTACTATTTACCAACCAGGTAGCTTGTGCTAAATGTTTGTCCCAGTTTTTCAGAGTTCCACCCCCCAATGCTTTTAGGGTGGTTTTCAGCAAACCGTTGTAGCGCTCGATCTTCCCTGAAGCTGGTGCATAGTAGGGTATGTGGTAGATCCACTCAATGCCGTGCTCTTTGGCCCAGTTTTCCACAAGATTGTTATTGATATGAGTGCCATTGACTGACTCGATTCTCTCTGGAGTTCCATGTCTCCACATGATCTGTCTCTCCAAGCCAAGAATGGTGTTACGTGCAGTAGCATGTGGAACTGGATAGGTTTCCAGCCATCTGGTGCTGGCCTCTACCATCGTCAGCACATACTGCTTGCCAGAATGAGATCGAGGTAAAGTGATGTAGTCAATCTGCCAGGCTTCACCATGCTTGTACTTTGACCATCTCTCACCATGCCATAAGGGCTTGATTCACTTAGCCTGCTTAATAGCAGCACAAATGTCACAGTCATGGATGACTTGGGTGATAGTGTCCATGGACAAGTCAATTGACCTATCGCGTGCCCATCGGTATGTTCCATCTCTGCCTTGATGTCCAGATGAGTCATGGGCCCACTGAGCAAAAACAGTTCACCTCGGTGTTTCCAGTCAAGGTCAAGATCAGAGTTGGTATCAACTTGAGCAATCTTAGCAGCTTGGTCTGCCTGCTCTTGTGTTGGTGCTCCTCAGTGGCTCTGTTCTTAGGCATGTGTGCATCTACATGATGCACCTTCACTGGAATTCTCTCCAGCCATGCATCAATGTCCTGCCATAGATCAGCACACCAAATAGGCTTTCCTTTCCTCTGCCAACCATGCTTCTTCCAGTCCTTTAGCCTACCCCACAGAGCATTGGCTACCATCCATGAGTCGGTGTAGAGGTAAAGGATAGGCCAATTTTCACGTTCAGCCACATCAAGAGCAAGTTGGACAGCTTTTACCTCAGCGAACTGACTGGAATCTCCTTCTCCATCTCTCGCTTCAGTAACTCTCCTGGTAGGACTCCAGACTGCTGACTTCCATCTTTGCTTGTTCCCAACAAGATGACAGGAACGATCTGTGAACAAAGCATAGTTCTTTTCCTGATCAGAGAGATCACCATAGGGAGGAGCTTCTTCAGCATGAGTTATTTTCTCCTCTGGAGGTTTGTTACAGTCTGTGCCTTCCGGCACACAGGGCCAGCGGTACCCCCAACAGTGGCTCTCGGAGTGGCGGCACGCCCAGAAGCGGCAGCCCCCCCGCTGGGAACTTCACCTCATCCCCAGACAGAAATGTTAACCCTTTCTCGTCTCCCACACGAGAGACAAAACACTAAATTATTGTAATAGTGGCTTGGCAGCTTTTAATGGTCAACAATCACGGGGAGAGCTACAGAAGCCCCCAGAATAAAGACCTGCTGCCTAGGTGAGCCACCCGTGGTCACTGACCACCTGCCCCAGTACAAAGGGCCAACCTGTACTTGTCAGGCTACCCTCTATAGAGGTAGTGCCAATGACACTGGGTAGACCCAGAGGCTTATATGCCTGGGAAGCCCTAGATGCAAATGGAAAAGGCCACTGGATCAGTGCACGGTGGATTGTCCCCAATTATTAATTGTCAAGTCTGGCCTTTATAGGCCAAGGCTAGTTTTGTTTCCCTACAGGTTAGTTCAAGCCGAGGACAAGTTCTTGAGCAGCACCTGGGAAAGGGAGAATCAGCTACACCAGAGATGGAGGCATATCACCGGGGTGGCCAGTGGATGATGGCATCAGGACCCACAGACTGTGACCTCCAGCCATGGACTCAGAGCATCTAAGGCTCTGCCCTGAACTTTGTTGCTCTACCAGGAACAGAGCAATTTTCAAATTGACTATGTAGCTTTATTTAATACTGTTTGGGCTATTGTTAAGCCTTGTTAAGTATTGTTAAATATTGTTGGGGCGATTAATGTGTTATATATTGTTAATGTTGGAAAAGTCTAAGCTATATATATATTAATAGGCTACTAAATTGCAAGGGGGTCACCTACCACTCTCAATTTTCTAGACAAAGATGCTCATTACCACCAGGGTGGGATTGTCCTGGATTCCTGTATACCCCTAGGTTCCTCTCCTGCCATGACTTTGGGGGAGAGGGAAAGCCACCTGGTTTCCCCCCCACCTCGCCTGCCCTGCGGGCATGAAGTGGGTGAGCAAAGGGGTACTGTCCGCATGAGGAGTGCCCTGTGCAGTGCCCGCGCTGGAATCGGGCTGGGATTGTCTGTGCCATTTCATGCCTAAGGAAGTGGTAACTCTGCCCTTTGTCTAGCGAGGGTATAAATATTGGGGGCTTCCCGCCTTTGGGGGTTCCCGCCTTGGAGTTCGTTCCCGCTTGGAGTTCGTTACTGCCTGAACTTTCGTGCTTGCCTGAGAGTTCCCCTACCTCTCTCACCTCGCCTTGGATGCAGAGAGATCTTGTGCTCGTTTGAAGCAAGCTGGAATGTTTTGGTAAAAGAACTAGATAATGGGCAGTGAAAAGGAAAACATGGTTGTGTCAACTCCTCTCACAGTCACGCTGAGAACTTTGGGAAGAAGAAGTAAACATTCTCCATTTTGTCTTTCATTCTGCCTTTGCCTTCAGACCTAGTCACATCTCATTAACCCCACTGCCACTAACCTTCCTTCTTAACCTCTTGGCTGCACCTCTATTCTTCCTGGGAACTGGGGTAAGGTTGAGAGGGGCCGGGGAAGGTGTTGGGGTGGTTTGAGAGCCCCTCCTGGGGACTCAGGTTTCTGGGAGGGGAGTTGTGCTTCTGTATTGTTTATCCTTTGTATATTTCTGTATATAACTGTATATATTGTAAATAGCTGCTTGTATGTTTGCTGCTGTAAAATAAATAGTTTCATTTATATTCCTGGAGGCCTTTCTGAGTTAGCTGGGGCAATTCCAAAAGTGTGGGGGGCGGGTTAATGCCCAAACCATCACAGATCTTCAAAGACTGCTTCACCTATTGACACCCTTTGTAAGCTTAACGACCCTTAATGGTCCACCTGCAGCTGCTGAAAGGGAATGAGAGAGAGACAGACCACATGAGGAAGTCAGCCTGATCGTGAGTTATTTTGGCTCAACTTTATTAGTAAGAAAAACGCTATTAATTAATAGCTAAAGCCTTTTCCAACTTAAGACTTCCAAAATAGTCAGATTATCGATGGCATTCCTGTAGATATTCTCAAGCAACTGAATCTGTTAATTAAACTAAATTAATCTTTGTATATATAGTTTTGGGGGCGGGTTTTTGGGAAAATAAAACAACTCTATTTTTGTATAAAAATTCCTGACTCGGCCACACATTAATTCCTGCCTCCACAACATCCACTTGAGAATGCTTGATATGGTCTGTAAGGGATTGATTCTTTTAATAGCAATAGCGAGGATCCAGAGCCTAGATAATATCTCTGGCCAGGAGAACTGTATTCTTGATGACTGAGGTAGTATACTTCTTTTTAATTGTATAACTTTCCAGGGCGATTGTCATTTACCCCAAGAGTACCAAAGTCACCTTGGTAATAATATTTCACAGCAAACAAATGATTTTGAAAATTTCAGGAAAATGTTGAATTGCAGAATATTAAACGAAACCAAAGCAAATTTGCCAGTAACAACCGCAGAACCCCAGGTAACTACTACCTTCCCTACCACTTCCATCCCTAACATAGTAACAGAGACACTAAAACCTAGTAGTCGAGGAAGACGAGAAGCCAATGTTTACAAAATAGGTCCATACATAATAAGAAACAGAGGGCAGCAACAGGTGCTGTTTAACCCAGAATGGTCTCTTAAAAGAATAGAATTACACATGCAAATTAATGTTTCGGACATGCAACCATCCTGTTCCCCCTTCTTACGTACTTCATATGAAGGATAGACAACCTAGCTAAGGAAAAGAGGAAACTTCTATTGAAATCGTGTAGCAAGGGATATAACTGGAGTACTAGGGACAGGACTCGGAGTATTAAATTCCATAGACTCTGAGGTAATAATGAACAAACTAGCAGCCACTACTGCAGATCTATCAAAACTACAGCAGGTCCTCCCTATTAGCATTAGGGGCACACCAATGGCTAGTATCGAAGGTACTTCCTGAATGGGAACAAACAAATATGGAAGACCACCAACTCATTGCTGAAGCACTTGGGGGACTTCAGGATGATGTTGCCTTAGCTTTGAGCTGTGTCCAAGCTCAATTATGGGTACAATCAATAGCCACATCTAGAATAAGGGAAGAAGAGGAAGGCATTTTTCCCACGGAAATTCGAAAAATGGTATGGGATAGTGCCACAGAGGTAGAAAGGAAACTACACGTGGGAGAATTCTCCCGCAGCAGGACATGAGCTGTAAACATGAGGGAGATGTCCTTGAGCTTGCTGGCTCAGGAAGCTAGGCTGTGGACAAGTGAGCAACCCACGCACACCTGCAGGGGGCTGGACCTGCTGGCCCCTGGGGCGGACACAGCCACAGGGGGCTGAGCCTGCCAGCCCCCTGGGGTGGGAACCACAGGCTGTTTTGGCACAGGGTAACCTATCTGCACCTTGCCAGCCCCAGGCTGACTCCACACACCTCCTCTGAGCACTATATAAGAGGCTTCACTACCCTAATAAAGCTGTACTGATGCATAGCAAGCTGCTGAGTCGACTCGTCAGTGCCCCAATCTCACGTCTCACCAGCCTCCGGACCCCGACAACTACAATCATGGTGGAATATGGTGAACTTTACCTACAATTCTGCTACACATACAATCACAACCTTCGTATTGACTATACATAACGCTCAAATAATTCCTATACGTCCTATTGTAGCCCTTGGAATGAATCATAATGAAGCCCTACTATATCCTTTTGAACATAGGACATGTGTCGGAGTCAGGAGGCTGGTGAGAGGTGAGATTGGGGTACTGACAAGTCGACTCAGCAGCTTGCTATGCATCAGTACAACTTTATTAGGGTAGCGAAGCTTCTTATATAGTACTCAGAGGAGGTGTATACAATCATTTTGGGGCTGGCACAAGTGGACAGTACAGATTGGCCCAGAGCCATGTGCAAGGTGCAGATAGGTTACCCTGTGCCAAAACAACCTGTGATCTCCACACCAGGGGGCTGGCAGGCTCAGCCCCCTGTAGCTGTGTCTGCCCCAGGGGGCTGGCAGGCTCAGCCCCCTGCAGGTGTGCGTGGGTTGCTCACTTGTCCACAGCCTAGCTTCCTGAGCCAGCAATGCTCAAGGACATCTCCCAGCACGATTTCTCATGTTTACAGCTCATGTCCTGCTGTGGGAGAATTCTCCCACAGACATGGGCCAGGAAAGTGAATGGTAAATAGCAGACAGTAGGTTTAGAATCATGTATTATAAGAGAACAGCAAGGATTTATTTGTAAAAGTAATACCCTAGTAGCTCAGGACACTTGCCTAGACACCGACCAGAAGGTGTGTCATTTTGAAGCCTGTCCAAATGCAGACTTAGAAACAGTAGTTGTATATGCAGGGAAGGGATGTGCATGCTTCAGGACAAAATGAAGTACTATAACTGTGGATGAAAAAGAGAACTGCACAATATTCTAATTATTGTGTTTGTAATTTTACAACTGTGCTAGTTTGAAGCAAGCTAGAATGTTTTGGTAACAGAACTAGATAACAGGCAGTGAAATCAAAACAATTGATGTCAACTTCTCTCACAGTTACGCTGAGAACTCTGGGAAGAAGAAAGACTTTTTCTCCATTTTGTCTCTCACTCTTGCTTTTGCCTTAGACCTGGTCACATCTCATTAACCCTGCTCCTACTAACCTTGCTCCCTAACCTCTTGGCTGCACCTCTCTTCTTCCTGAGAACTGGGGTAAGGTTGAGAGGGGCCGGGGGAGGTGTTGGGGTGGTTTGAGAGCCCCTCCTGGGGACTCAGGTTTCTGGGAGGGGAGTTGTGCTTTTGTATTGTTTATCCTTTGTATATTTCTGTATATAATTGTATATAACTGTATATATTGTAAATAGCTGCTTGTAAATTCTGCTAGCTGTAAATAAATTGCTTCATCTATATTCCCAGGGTCCGTCTGAGTTAGCTGGGGCAGATTCAAAAGTGTGGGGGGGTGGGGTAACCCCCAAACCATCACATTTTTTAATTGGCGCCCAACGTGGGGCTAGATATTTCAGTGAGTGGAAATTAGCTCTGGGAATTAAGATGAAGCTAATCAAGCAGCTATTGTACTTGGTGGGGATTGCTGTGTGGCCTGTTTTCTGGTTTTTTGTGTACAACTGGATCAAAGATCAAATTGGTTATTTCTTGCTTCATGTAGTTTTTAAGAAGGCTAAAGCTAAGGTTTCAAACATGTTCTGGAGCTGGGGTGATTTCATTCTTGGTTATGCTGGTTTTAGTGTCACTGAGAATATTACTAGTGATATTACAAGAGTTTTTGTCAATAATGTGACGATCAGTCAAAATGCTGCTTTATCTACTGCTCTCATGAGGGTCATCCAGCCCCAAACTGAAATGCCAAGTCCATGCAAGGATTTTTACAGAAAAGAGATTGTCACGGGTTTGGTCTGCAGTAATCTGGCTCTTATGGTTTTAATATTCATATTAATTTTGGCATTATTGGTGAAAAATTCAAAACCAGCTTCTGTAAGAGCTAGGAAAAATTCTGTGTCTCAGAAGCAGTCTCTTTGACAGCAAAACAAGGGAACACAGTTATCAGCTTCCCCCTTGCCAGCCTCTGCCCCTCCTTCTCCAAGTGCTGGGAACACAGCCAATGTTCCTGCCAATAACGTAAACAATGATAAGGATAACCAAAACAAGCCACAGAGTTCAGCAGGAGCCTCAGGAGGACAGGCAGGTACCCAAAATCAGAATGTTCCTAGTAAAAATGAAAACAAATCAGGGTTGGCAGGCATCCCAGGAGGACAGGCAAATAATCCCACTAATGCTAATACTAATGCTGGTAACGCTAGCCCAGTCAGTCCAAATCCTAATGACACCAGCTCAGCCAATTTGAACCCCCAGCCAGCAGACCAGAACCAAAATCCTCCTGTTAAAAGCAAGGCAGATTTGAACTCACAAGCTCCAAGTCAGACCCCTAAGGATTCAAACCCTCCAAGTCAGACTCCTAAAGATTCAAATCCTCCAGCAGACACATCCAAGTCTGTTGCTGCTCAGGCCCTTCTGGCACCTGCTAAGGCAAAAGCTAAAACACAGAGTGGTTCGCAGGAGGATGTAAGACAGGGGACATCTGGTGATCAGCAGCAAGAGGAGGAAGAGGAGGCAGTTAGTCTGCGAGACCTTGTAGATGTGCTGAGACAACAATACTCAAGTGAGAGGAGTGCTGTGAGGTTAGCTGCCAGGAGAGAGGATGGTTCCAATGAGTTTAGGAATGCTATGAGGAAGATTGTGTTAGGCCCAGCACCACCAGAACAACAGGAAGAAGAGGAGGAAGATGACATCCAAGGCTCCAAGGATCCACTCAGAGAGGTCAGGGAAGTTAGGAAGGAATACACAAGGGAATCAGGTGAGCCAATCCTAAGCTGGCTAGTGAGATGCCGTGGCATTGGTGCTAATGCTCTGCAGGTAGGAGACAAGTCTGCCAAGCAGCTGGGACCACTCACTAAAGAGAGTGGAGTGGACAAACACCTAGCAAGTCCTCTTGGTAGGGTTAGCTTGTGGACACGCCTTTTGTTGGCTGTGGCTATGAGATATCCTTCCCGAGATGATTTGCCATGGGCTGCCAAGAAGTGGAACACCATTGAGCAGGGAATTAAGCTTCTGAAGGAGTTTGCTGTGAAGGAAGTGCTTTATGGAGATCATGGTACTCATGAGCCTGATGATATTCCTTTGGGAACAGGTCTCATGAAGAAGCTGATTAAGCTTGCTCCTTCATCCTATGCTAACATCTTGGCCAGTAAGTTTCTAGCAAGGAGTGATAATGGAAGGTCTTTCACTGTTGGTGAATTCACTGACCAGCTCAGGCAGATAGAGGACAGCTTGTCACATTCTGGTCTAGTCTCTGCCATAAAAACTCTAGGTACAGAGATTAGAGATGGCATCAAGGAGAGCATGAAAGAACTGAAGGAGGACCTTACAACCTCAATTTCCAATCTGGTGAAGGATACCATTCCTGCATCATCTGAATGGGTGCATGTTTCTGCAGTCAGGAACAGACGCCCACCTCCTGCAAGGCAATTCCAGCCCAGGAGGAGACAAATTCCACCTAGACAGCAGCAATCACGTGCGTCACTGTGGATACTTCTGCGTGACAAATATGGTGAGAACATGAACAAATGGGATGGTAAACCTACTTCAGCTCTTTCAAAGAGGGTCAAGGAACTGCAGAGTGGCAGAAACAGAGGCAGCAATGCCAGAAAAGTAGCTGTCACTTCTTCAGCTCCTGAGAGCAACTGCAATTATTCCAACAGTTGCAGTTCCTCTCACAACACCACCAATCATTGTGTACACCCTACATGCCATGTTCAGCATTAGGGGTGCCCTGCCTCCAGCCAGGAGGAGGAAAGGGATAGTGGAGAGAACCGAATCTATTGGAATGTATTCATTAGGTGGCCTGGCAGTTCAAGAGTTCGGAAATACAGGGCTTTAGTTGACACAGGTGCTCAGTGTACTTTATTGCCATCAAATTGCAAAGGGACAGAGTCCATATCTATTTTTGGAATCACTGGTGGATCTCAAGAGTTAACTAAGGTACAGGCTGAGATCAGTTTAACTGGTAAAGAGTGGAAGACACATACTATTGTAACTGGTCCTGATGCGCCTTGCATTCTGGGAATTGACTTTTTGAGACAAGGTTGTTTCAAAGATCCTAAGGGTCATAAATGGGCTTTTGGAATAGCATCTGCAGAGATTGAGGATGATAAATTGAAATTGTCTATTAGACCTGAACTTTCTGATGAATCTGCAGTTGTGGGACATCATGACATAGAGGACCTGGAAGTGCCAATTGCAACTCAAACTGTTCATCATAGGCAGTACAGAACTAACCGTGACTCTTTGTTGCCCATTCATCAGCTGATTCGTCAATTGGAGAGTCAGGCTGTCATCGAGAAAGCTCATTCACCTTTCAACAGTCCCATCTGGCCTGTGCGCAAACCTACGGGCGACTGGAGACTGACAGTTGACTTTCGTGCCCTCAACGAGGTGACACCACCCATGAGTGCAGCTGTGCCGGACATGCTGGAGCTCCAGTATGAGCTGGAATCGAAGGAGGCTAAATGGTATGCAACCATAGACATTGCTAATGCCTTCTTCTCTATTCCCATAGCAAAGGAGTGCAGGCCTCAGTTTGCATTCACCTGGAGAGGAATCCAGTACCAGTTCAATCGTTTGCCTCAGGGGTGGAAACACAGCTCAACCATCTGTCACTCAGTCATCCACAATGCACTGGAGAAAGGTAAAGC
Source organism: Pogoniulus pusillus (assembly GCF_015220805.1). Classification (NCBI taxonomy): domain Eukaryota; kingdom Metazoa; phylum Chordata; class Aves; order Piciformes; family Lybiidae; genus Pogoniulus; species Pogoniulus pusillus. The sequence goes on along the minus strand of NW_026974535.1, from coordinate 1,192,369 downwards.
TCCAGAGCACATCCAGTACATCGACGACATCATTGTGTGGGGCCAAACTGCTGAGGAAGTCTTCGAGAAAGGTAACAAAATCATTGACATTCTGTTGCAAGCAGGTTTTGCCATTAAGAGAGACAAGGTCAAAGGACCTGCCAAAGAAATTCAGTTTCTGGGAGTGCGGTGGCAGGATGGTCGCCGTTACATTCCTCAGGATGTGATCAACAAAGTCTCTACCATGGCAGTTCCCACCAGTAAGAAGGACACACTTTCTTTCCTTGGTGTGGTGGGATTTTGGAGACTACACATTCCTGGTTTCAGTCAGATTGTCAAACCTCTGCACGATGTGACTCGTAAGAGAAACAATTTCGAGTGGGGACCTGAACAACAAGCAGCCTTTGATCAAATTAAGCGAGAAATAGTCCATGCAGTGGGCTTAGGACCTGTGAGATCTGGTCCAGACATTAAAAACATTCTGTACACGGCTGCCAGTGACAATGGTCCAACTTGGAGTCTTTGGCAGAGAGCTCCAAATGAGACACGTGGTCGTCCACTTGGTTTCTGGGGACGTTGTTACAGAGGTTCAGAGACAAATTATACTGCAACTGAGAAAGAGATTCTAGCAGCCTATGAGGGAGTGAAAGCAGCTTCTGAAGTGATTGGAACTGAGTCACAATTGCTTTTAGCTCCTAGACTGCCAGTTCTTAACTGGATGTTCAAGGGCAAAGGTTCATCACCACATCATGCCACAGATGCAACCTGGTCTAAATGGATGGCTTTGATAACCCAACGAGCACGAATGGGTAATCTTGACCGACCTGGTCTGGTGGAGGTGATCACCAACTGGCCGGAAGGCACAGACTGTTCCAAACCTCCAGAGGAGAAAATAACTCGTGCTGAGGAAGCTCCTCCCTATGGTGATCTCTCTGATCAGGAAAAGAACTATGCTTTGTTCACAGATGGTTCCTGTCGTCTTGTTGGGAACAAGCGAAGATGGAAGTCAGCGGTTTGGAGTCCAACCAGGAGAGTTACCGAAACGAAAGATGGAGAAGGAGAATCCAGTCAGTTCGCTGAGGTAAAAGCTGTTCAACTTGCTCTTGATGTGGCTGAACGTGAGAATTGGCCTATCCTTTACCTCTACACCGACTCGTGGATGGTAGCCAATGCTCTATGGGGTTGGCTGAAGGACTGGAAGAAGAATGGTTGGCAGAGGAAAGGAAAGCCTATTTGGTGTGCTGATCTATGGCAGGACATTGATGCACGGCTGGAGAGAACTCCAGTGAAGGTGCGGCACGTAGATGCACACATGCCTAAGAGTAGATCAACTGAGGAACATCAACATAACCAGAAGGCAGATCAAGCTGCTAAGATTGCTCAAGCTGATACCAACTCTGAACTTGACATTGACCTTGATTGGAAACACCGAGGTGAGCTGTTCTTAGCTCGGTGGGCCCATGACTCATCTGGACATCAAGGCAGAGATGGAACATACCGATGGGCTCATGATAGGTCAATTGACTTGTCCATGGATGCTATCACCCAAGTCATCTATGACTGTGACATTTGTGCTGCTATTAAGCAGGCTAAGCGAATTAAGCCCTTATGGTATGGTGAGAGATGGTCAAAGTACAAGTATGGTGAAGCCTGGCAGATTGACTACATCACTTTACCTCGATCTCATTCTGGCAAGCAGTATGTGCTAATGATGGTAGAGGCCAGCACTGGATGGTTGGAAACCTATCCAGTTCCACATGCTACTGCACGTAACACCATTGTTGGTTTGGAGAGACAGATCTTGTGGAGACATGGAACTCCAGAGAGAATTGAGTCAGACAATGGTACTCATTTCAAGAACAATCTTGTAAAAAACTGGGCCAAAGAGCATGGTATTGAATGGATCTATCACATACCCTACTATGCACCAGCTTCAGGGAAGATTGAACGCTACAACGGTTTGCTGAAAACCACCCTAAAAGCCATGGGGGGTGGAACTCTGAAAAACTGGGACAAACATTTAGCACAAGCTACCTGGTTGGTAAATAGTAGAGGTTCAGCAAATAGAGCAGGACCTGCACAATCAGATTTGATCCAAACAGTAGACGGTGATAAAGTTCCTGTTGTACGTGAAAAGAATCTGTTAGGGAAAACTGTTTGGGTATTTTCTCCTTCGGGCGAAGGGAAACCTGTCCGAGGGGTGGTATCTGCTGAAGGTCCTGGTCACACCTACTGGGTAATGCAGGAGAATGGTGAAATCCAGTGTATTCCACAGAGAAATTTAACTTTAGCTGAGAGAGCTTAAATTCAGAGTGTGTAGCATAAGTTGTTAGGAGTTTTCTGTTCTAGGTAACATCGGCGCCCAACACTGAGAAAAATCTACAGTATGTGAGCACGAACCCAATGTCACCTGGGAGTCCCTGTTCCGAGCTTTTGAATCACCTACATCTGATTGAAGTGTGAACTGAACTTGTATATATTGTTTTAGTGTAAATATTGGTTTAGATTAGATTGGATAATTCTCAGCGATACTCTGAGCGAAGTAGACAGGGGTGGATTGTGCTAGTTTGAAGCAAGCTAGAATGTTTTGGTAACAGAACTAGATAACAGGCAGTGAAATCAAAACAATTGATGTCAACTTCTCTCACAGTTACGCTGAGAACTCTGGGAAGAAGAAAGACTTTTTCTCCATTTTGTCTCTCACTCTTGCTTTTGCCTTAGACCTGGTCACATCTCATTAACCCTGCTCCTACTAACCTTGCTCCCTAACCTCTTGGCTGCACCTCTCTTCTTCCTGAGAACTGGGGTAAGGTTGAGAGGGGCCGGGGGAGGTGTTGGGGTGGTTTGAGAGCCCCTCCTGGGGACTCAGGTTTCTGGGAGGGGAGTTGTGCTTTTGTATTGTTTATCCTTTGTATATTTCTGTATATAATTGTATATAACTGTATATATTGTAAATAGCTGCTTGTAAATTCTGCTAGCTGTAAATAAATTGCTTCATCTATATTCCCAGGGTCCGTCTGAGTTAGCTGGGGCAGATTCAAAAGTGTGGGGGGGTGGGGTAACCCCCAAACCATCACAACAACCATCACGGGATGTGATTTTAATTATTCAGCTCCGATAGTCTCTCATCAACTCTTGAGGTCAGGCTTTACCCTATCACAGATGGTGACCCCCACTAAACATAAGTAGTATGAAGGAATTGTTAAAACACGAAGATTTTCAACACATTCTGAAAGAAGTCAAAGAAAAGGGGCAGGAAACTCTTCTTATGGTCCACCAGGATACAGAAGGGATTAAAAAAGTTCAAAAGAGAGTAGAACAGGAAGGGAATTACAATTGATGGGATACTCTTTTTGGATGGTCACCTTCTGCTACAGGGATTTTTAATTTTATGATGTATCCTCTTATAGTTTTACTGATCAGTATGGGCATCTTACTAATAATGACCACACTATTATATTTATGGGCCTGGCAGATGTTTAGAAAATTAACCATTATCTATGTGTCATGGAGGGTAGCAGAAGCCCTTAGCAGGCCTCCCTGTTGTAAAAGTTGCAGTGTCTCACATTTTAAGCCAGAAGCATCGTAAAACCAAAACAATCCTTCAGCCCCATGAGAAAGTCTCTCCCTAGTCGAGATAAAAGGTAAACAATGGCCACTGTTTTGGCTAGGGGGAACGGCAGTTTTCATGCCCGCTCGACACCTGGTGTGGGCCGACCTTTGGGTGGTCCTACAGGTTGTTTTGGTAAGAATTGTCCAATTATATAAGTTAATTATAATTTGTGCCAATCTGTAAGAATAACGTAAAATAGCCTAGACTGGAGGGTTACACCTCTTTTGAACATTATAAAAATGGTGTGCCTTCCTGGATCGGGGCGCTTGCTTGCTTGAGCTTGCTGGTACCTGCTCCTACCTGCTCGCTCGCTAGCCTGCCTGCCTGCCTCGCTCCTGCTCCGGTGACCTCACGTTCCTGATCGGCCCTGCCCGATGAGGGGCCCGCAGAGGCCTGAAACCTGCTTGGGCCCGATCCTGACGAACAAAGGGACACCGCCCAAACTTCGAATCCTGCTAATCTGAACCGCTGAATCGTGAGTAGACCAAAGAAAGAACTCCTCACCTAAAGACTGAGTAACTTTAAAGACTCAAAAGAACTCTAAAGAAATCACAGACTCTCCTTTATCTGCTATTTTCTGAACTGTTATTCTACAACTTCAATCCTAAAAGAACTCACGTGGGGAATTTAGTTCAGGAGGGGGATCTCCGTGTTTGAGCAATAAATCACTTGAAAATCCACAAGTGAGTCTCCACGTATTTTCCCCACAACCTCCCAAACTACCTTCCGTGACACTATGATGCTCTGTATCTGTAGTGGAGGGTCACATAGGCCCAAATAGACTTACATATGTCTTGCCTTGCCTGGACATGTTTTCCTGCCCAAACATGTTTTTCTGCCTAAAACAGAGGTAAACACATTAAACGGACAAAAGGGGCACAATAGGCCTGGTGACACAAAGTCTGGCCTGCCCAAAGTTCAGATTGTATAACACGGTTGCATAAGCCCACACGCTTAGTGTGTGGCCCGCCCATTGTATCCCCATATTTGGGGGTACTAGACTTGTGGACCCTTCCTAATTTGGTGTGTTTTGGCTGACTGCCAGAAGCCTATTGTGTGGAGAGACTTTTGCTAACAGGACATGAAATTATAAACATGAGCAACCCGTGCTGGGAAGTGTCCTTGAGTCCATCTTGGGACTTAAGATACCAGGCGCTGGGTGGCACCCCCCACATGCAGCTGCAGGGGGTGGAGTCCCAGCTGCATGTGGGCAGAGTTGCCAGCCCCAGAGGCTGACCCTCAGATTGTTATTGTATATCACCCTATCCATGCCGTGCTTGTAACCCTGGGCCAATCCTAAACTAAGTTAGTTGTGCACTCCTCTTGTAAGAAAACATATAACTTGCTGCAATACTGAAATAAAGAGGGAGAATGACCATCTAACCATATTGGTGACCCAAAAGTCATTTTACCCAGGTGCTCCACTGGCACTATTGGACAATATTGTGGCCAAAGGACCATCGATCTCAGCCCACATTTGATAAATAGGACAATCCAGGTAAACAAGGTGCTCTTACCACTTCCTCCTCTCACCTCTCCCTGCCTGCCTGCCTGCCGCCTGGGGCTGCTACCTTTGTTCGCTTTATGTGAAACTTTGTTCCACGACACTCTGAACTGATCCAGTGGATGATCAAACGAGGCATTCCTGGCCGGCCACAGCTCCAGCCTGCCGCATCAGCGCGATCGTGTCAGTGGAATCTTCTCAGACAGCATGCCCCAAATTTGAATTGAACTATTAGCTCCACATGAAATCAACTACGTGGCTTTCGCTATATATATGTTGGGACCACAGATACTGAGACTTCCAATTAGTGAGTATTTGAAATCTCTTGATTTAAGTTTCTAAGGAATTTTACTAACTTTACCAGTGGCACTTTATGCCACAAGACTCTCTGACCAGGACATTTCTAAAACCTCTACCAAGTTGCTTAATTCAGCTGTAAATAGACATTCTGTAAAATAGTTTCACCAACAGTGTACAAAGAATTTGTGTGGGTTAGCTGTACATAAGTTTGGGGGAAATTCTCTTTGTATATATTAATAAATTATTTAATAACCTTCAAATTTGCCTCATATCTCACCCCAAGCACAGACTCAAACTCCTCTACAACAGGAAACTTAGTTAAGTAAAATAATTTGTTTAGTTTGATAGAAAAGGGGGGATTGACATGGGGATATGAAGAAATAGGGGATAGCACAGAATAGAACATTATGACCAAAAGTATATCTATACTGGTGTGCTAGTTTGAAGCAAGTTAGAATGTTTTGGTGAAAGAACTAGATAATGGGCAGTGAAACAAAAACGATTGTGTCTCCTTCTCTCACAGTGTGATGGTTTGGGGGTTACCCCGCCCCCCCCACACTTTTGAATTTGCCCCAGCTAACTCAGACGGACCCTGGGAATATAGATGAAGCAATTTATTTACAGCTAGCAGAATTTACAAGCAGCTATTTACAATATATACAGTTATATACAATTATATACAGAAATATACAAAGGATAAACAATACAGAAGCACAACTCCCCTCCCAGAAACCTGAGTCCCCAGGAGGGGCTCTCAAACCACCCCAACACCTCCCCCCGGCCCTCTCAACCTTACCCCAGTCCTCAGGAAGAAAAGAGGTGCAGCCAAGAGGTTAGGGAGCAGGGTTAGTAGGAGCAGGGTTAATGAGATGTGACCAGGTCTAAGGCAAAAGCAAGAGTGAGAAACAAAATGGAGAAAAAGTCTTTCTTCTTCCCAGAGTTCTCAGCGTAACTGTGAGAGAAGTTGACATCAATTGTTTTCATTTCACTGCCCGTTATCTAGTTCTTTTACCAAAACATTCTAGCTTGCTTCAAACTAGCACAAACAGTCACGCTGAGAATTCTGGGAAGAAGAAAAAAAAACATTTGATAGCATTCTCCATTTGGTCTCTCACTTTGCTTCTGGGCTTTGACGAAGCTGCATCTCATTAACCTTGCTGCCACTATCCTTGCTCCCTAACCTCTTGGCTGCACCTCTCTTCTTTCTGAGAACTGGGGTAAGGTTGAGAGGGCAAGGGGAGGTGTTGGGGTGCTTTGAGAGCCCCTCCTGGGGACTCAGGTTACTGGGAGGGGAGTTGTGCTTCTGTATTGTTTATCCTTTGTATATTTCTGTATATAACTGTATATATTGTAAATACCTGCTTGTATATTTGCTGCTGTAAAATAAATAGCTTCATTTATATTCCTGGAGTCCCTTCTGAGTTAGCTGGGGCAAATACAAAGTGTGGGGGGGCATGTAAGTGCCCAAATCATCACAACTGGGAACATGGAAACAAAATAGGTAATCATGAATGTTGGGAATCACGTTCGGTGGAGCGCTATGGGAAGATGACTCTTTGTTCACCAATATGGTTAGATGGTCAAATCCACTTTATTTCCGTGATACAGTGACTTATATGCATTCTAGCAAGAGGCGTGCTCAGCTTAAGATTGGTTACAGTCAGAGGGTCCAGAGTTACATGTAAGGTGTGCATAGGTTAACTTATCACAACATTCTAAGGGTCAGCCTTCCAGACCACCCACTCCAGCCCCCTTGGTTATCTAGTCTCTGCCCACTGCAGCTGTGTGTGGGGTGCTCAGTTGTTTACATCTCGATTTCCTAGCCTCGCTGGGAACCAAGGACGTTCTCAGCGCCAGTTACCCATGTTTATGACTTTATGTCCTCGACTGGTGAGAAATTCTTCCACAATTCCCTCTTTTTCTTTTTGAGCAACCCACACCTGGCTAACTACCTTAGTTAAGCTCTTCTTAACGCAAGCAAAGACAATACAAGCGCATAGCAAAATTATTATGAAAATAACAAATAGCCGTAAGCCTTCTCCTAATAAGCTGCTTAACCACCCCAGGATTGTCCCAAACAGGTTCGGCAACCAGTCATCAAAAGTCGATGTTTCCTTTTCGATCTTGTCAATATGACCTTTCTACCAGGTTATACTCTTGTGAATGGACTCACCATGATCTGATAAATTCAAACAACACATCCCTTCGAAGTCCTGGCAGCCGTGTCCTTGCGCTAGCAAAAGAAAATCAACGGTTGCTCGATTTTGCAATAGGGCATGACGAAGGCAATTTTGATCAACCAATAGTTGTCCTAAAACCTTTGTGGTGACATTGGCTTGTTTTGCTGACCAACACGCAAGTCTCTCTAGCTGTACTAATGCTTTTCCAGCTGCTCCTCCTGGAAGAAATACAGCTAAGGCAACACGAGCAGCTGTGGATAACAGTTGAACGTTGTCATTGCAATTAGGACTCAATTTTAGAGATCGCTTAGACCGGTGTCTGGCTAGGTCCCTGAGCTGACTAAGATGAGGGGCAAACATTGTCAGTTTACCCAGATAACATGGACCTCCATAAACGTTCTTGGTATGCCTTGCCAGGCTCTATCACCACAACTAAGGAACACACCAGTGGGAAGTGCCTTGGCGGTTCTGTTGTTCCACAACAGATGACCTCGGCCCCTTCTTGATGCTTTAACACCATAACGCCAATTGTTTGCTCCAAAAGCACCTAAAGGTCTAACATGGGCCTTGTCAGTGTCGTTTGAACCGCAGTGTCCGCCCTCATTGCTAAGGAAGTTATCATAGGCTGTTTAACACAGGGGTGAATGGTGCAGCTACAAATCAACAGTGCTACAATCAAAAGGAATAAACCTGTTAGAGCTTTCATCAGTAGCATTAGTCTGGCAAGCTAACAACCCAAGCTTAGCTAACAATCCCAAAAGCTATTTCTGCAAGCGACAGTAAGTCATTCGTTCAGAAACCCAAAAGTGCAGACGAACATCACAGTCACAGGAGAGTGCAGGTGTGCCACGTCTGCACTGGCTCTGTGTGGCAGTCGACGCTGCAGACTCACAGATCACTCAGCTGTCGAGTATTCTTCTCAGACTCCCATAGTTCTGGATTCACTTGATGTTCTCATTACACTCCTTAGCTATGAGCTGTGTCTGACTATTGTGCTTAAGAACTACAAACCTCTAAATACAATACAAAGATATGCCCTAGATGTTACTATCAGTCTATTCTACTTAGGCCTTTTCCCACAGTTCTTCATCTGCTTTTAGAATTTAGGGCAGTGTTTTTTTATCTCTTGCAGGGCCCTTGCAAGAGAGAAAAAGTCACATTGCCATCTTATGCCAATTTGAGTGGGCTTTGGCCTTTACAAAGCTGTTAAACTGAACCTATTCCATTAAACCACAATCACTGAAAACTCATAAAATACCCAAATTCATTAGCCATGGTCCAAACCTTAAAGATCCATACAAATACAATCATCATGTCAGTGCTTCTTTCAAGTCCTTTCACAGTTCTGCCATCTGAGCAAGACTTCTGCTCACTTTAGGGAAAAAACAAGTTGGTCATAATCAGGTTGGTCTTCATCAAGGCCTGTGAAGATAAATGGTCAAACACAAGCAGATACAAGAACAAATGCAGACACATCCATTGCCTAGGCTAGCAGATCCACTGGCCTAGTCTGTATGCTGTGATTAGAAAAATCCTGAAAAGGAAAAGATTTCTTCTGCTATCCTACTGTCCTCTAACCCATATTCCCCTTTTCAATAATGCCTAAATATACCCAAGAAAAACATCCCATAACATCCTTATGTCCTAAGTTCCCAAAACTACAAACCCTTAGTCTTAACTTATCTTACTCTAAGAATCTATCAGCTATAGGAACTTCAAGAAAGCAAAGAAAATCCAAGAAGATAACAATACCATGGTATTCTCAGAAAAGGGAAAAGTCAGAATTGTCACAAGGCTCATTTCATTGCAATTAGCAGCTGTTCCAGTAAACTTCTATACTAGTCCTGTCTTTATCTGTTATTGGGGGAAGGAGCTGACTGGCATTAGCTTACAAGCTCTATCATTCCCTGCTCCTAGTCCAGAATCTGGTTAGTGACTTGCAATGTGGATCTCAGTGCCTACACCCTTCGCTGTGAGAGGCAATGCATCTGAGTTCTAGTCTGTCCTGCTTGGTGCCTTCTGTGTCTGTATAAGTTTCCACCCATGGTCAGTGGCATTGGCATCTCTGCTATGTCCTAGCAATCTCCCTCTTTTTCTTTTTGCCACTGAGCAGGGGGTGCAAAAGTCATTGTTGCGTAGTCTGTAGAAAGAATTAACCAGTAAGGTGATGGTAAATACCCCAGCCAGGAACTACTAGCTATCATTTAGAATGCAAACTGTTATCATCAGGTGACTAAAAAATACACCTGTGCGTGTCCATGCCTGTAACAGGGGCAAAAATGGTCCTAAGTCATCCTCGTCATTCTTGCTACCATTTCCATAAACTGTCTGACATCTGTCTGCAGTAGCACAGTATCACAGTACCATCAGGGTTAGAAGAGACCTCATAGGTCATCAAGTCCAACCCTTCACCACGGGGCTCAAGGTCAGACCATGGCACCAAGCGCCACGTCCAACCTTGCCTTGAACAGCTCCAGGGCACCAGGGACGGCGACTTTACCACCTCCCCGGGGAGCCCATTCCAGTATCCAATCAGTCCCTCAGTGAAGAGCTCTCTCCTCGCATCTGGCATTGTCTAAACAGCTTCGAGGCATCGCTGCCTCCTACCAGGGGAAAAAAAAAAATCCGTAAGAAGAGATAACTCCGGCAGAAAAAAAAATCAGTAAAAGAAACAACGGGCGGGGGGGAACGGGGCCCCGCGGGCCCTCCACAGGTGGCTAGAGGGGGGGAGGAGGAGGGGGAGGAGGCCAGCAGCCGCAGCGCCGCTTTTGTCCTTGGCCCTCCATCTTGCCCAACCCCCAGCTGTTTCAGGTCAGCCACCACTTGTTGTTTTCGTCCGTCTCCCATCCCACTATGGATCCTTAGTACACAACATGAAATCTACTCTGAAAACTTCCCAACTGCCGTCTGTCCTCTCAGACTCTTCAAGACAGAGAGAGGAAAAAAAAAAAAAAGGCAGAGGCTAAGCTGTGAGCTATCGAACTGCTAATCCTGCTAATCCCCCTGTAGCTATACAAACGCAAATTGACTAAACTCTGAAACGATTCAAGGAAACCCACAAACTCTTCCCACCCCACCGACCCCTCAGCATCCCCTCAGTCCCCCAGCTGTTGAAGACTCGCGGGAGACCCCTCGGCTTTGGGATGCGGTCCGTTGGAGATGGGCGGGCGTGCGGCGGTGAAGGGGGCGGATCTGAAGACTGTTCCGCCGAGCCGCGGGAAAGGGAGGGTCCCGAGCCGTCCGGTGCGGTCGCGTCTGCCGTCGGTCCATTCTCTCTTTACCGTCCGTTCCTCTGTACCTTCAGTAACGTCTTTTACCGGCTGAAAACTAAAAGTCCGTGTCCCGTATCGCATGCAGCCATCCGCGGGGACGCGCGGGCTACAGCGGCAGATTCGACACAGTACACACAGCGGCAGGCAGCCGCCCTCCGCGCGGCAGGTCCGAAAACTTGTCCAAGCTGAGAAGCGATTGTAACTGGCTGCCGGCGGGTCGCTACGGGCAGCCGCCATTATGGGTGTGTCAGTGAGTCGCTACGGGCAGCCGTCATTATGGGTGTGTCAGTGAGTCGCTACGGGCAGCCGCCATCACGGGTGTGGTCTGCATGCCTCGCGGCAAAGTTGTGTACTCAGAGCGGCTCGCAGGCTCTGCTTCAGTCACAGATGGTACTATAAAGGCAAATCGCCGGCAACCTTGTTGCGAACCGCGTATCGCTCCTGCGGTCAACGTGGCTACAATCGGGTTACCGGGCGCGGAGGCGGGGCGGGCGGCGGGCGGCACGGGTGCCCGCCGGGATCGTACGGCACGCTCATTTTCAACTCCGCCACAGAGCTGGCAACCTTCCCAGCCACGCCTTTAACAGAAGCAGCTCTGGCGAGACCGAAAAACCGAACCACGGAGCCTTCTCTCTTCGGGACGCTCGGGGCGGGGGTGGAGGAGAAACCTGGCGCCGCGCACGCGTCAGAGCTGTTCGGAACGGCCGGCAGAGCTAGGAGAAGTACCAGGAAAGCCACTGCCGCCGTGTTTCTTTCGGCTTCCATCTTTAGTAACGCGCGGAGCACCTCCCGCCGGGCGGGACTTAGCTGGCGGGGCGACTCAGAGTCTGTTCCGTCGCTAAGAACCGCGTCCCACAGTGCGTCTCCGACCTCCCGCTGCACTTTCGATCTTAAAATCATGGGAGGCTCATTACTCGCATGACCATGCGCATACGCCCGGGCCAGCAGCTCTCAGAGCTCAATGTCCGTCGAACTTCTCTCACGAGACAAATACGCCAGCAAACGCAGTGCCCCAGCAAATCCACTGTGGGCCTTACCTGCCTTACACACGGGCTGTTCACTCCGGAAATGAACGTCCAGACTACTGCCACCTCGGGGCAGCGCTACCCGGCCCAGCGGCACCGAATGACGCTTACTCTCTCCGATACGGAGAACGTCCCACAAGTTGATCGGACCCCTCTGTCTTCGGGCCAACCCTCCGGCCCCCAACGCAGTCTCACCTGCGGCCGGCTTGTGTCCTGACTCCTCTGTTCGAGCGCCAGATGTTGGGAATCACGTTCGGTGGAGCGCTATGGGAAGATGACTCTTTGTTCACCAATATAGTTAGATGGTCAAATCCACTTTATTTCCGTGATACAGTGACTTATATGCATTCTAGCAAGAGGCGTGCTCAGCTTAAGATTGGTTACAGTCAGAGGGTCCAGGGTTACATGTAAGGTGTGCATAGGTTAACTTATCACAACATTCTAAGGGTCAGCCTTCCAGACCACCCACTCCAGCCCCCTTGGTTATCTAGTCTCTGCCCACTGCAGCTGTGTGTGGGGTGCTCAGTTGTTTACATCTCGATTTCCTAGCCTCGCTGGGAACCAAGGACGTTCTCAGCGCCAGTTACCCATGTTTATGACTTTATGTCCTCGACTGGTGAGAAATTCTTCCACACATGAAATTTGGCCAACGTGATCCGCATCCACAAGAAGGGTTGGATGGAGGAACCTGGGAACTACAGACCCGTCATCCTGACCTCAGTGCCAGGGAAACTGATGGAGCAGGTTATCATGGGGGCAATAACTGCGCACCTCAGGGATGGCCAAGGGCTCAGGTCCAGCCAACATGTATTTAGGAAGGGCAGATCCTGCCTCTCCAACCTGATCTCCTTCTATGATCAGGTGACCCGCTTGGTGGATGTGGGGAGGCCTGTGGATGTGGTCTATCTGGACTTCAGCAAGGCCTTTGACATTGTCCCCCTCAGCAAACTGCTGGCTAAGCTGTCAGCCCATGGCTTGGATGGCAACACTCTGTGCTGGGTTAGGAACTGGCTGGAGGGCCGGACCCAGAGAGTGGTGGTGAATGGTGACACATCCAGCCGGCGGCCAGTCACAAACGGTGTCCCTCAAGGATCAGTGCTGGGCCCCATCCTCTTTAACATCTTCATAGATGATCTGGATGAGGGCATGGAGTCAGTCATCAGCAAGTTTGCAGATGACACTAAGCTGGGGGCAGATGTGGCTGGGTTGGAGGGCAGAAGGGCTCTGCAGCGGGACCTTGACTGCCTGGACAGATGGGCAGAGTCCAATGGGATGGCATTCAATAGCTCCAAGTGCAGGGTGCTGCACTTTGGCCACAACAACCCCATGCAGAGATACAGGCTGGGGTCGGAGTAGCTGGAGAGCAGCCAGACCGAAAGGGATCTGGGGGTGCTGATTGATACCCGCCTGAACATGAGCCAGCAGTGTGCCCAGGTGGCCAAGAGAGCCAGTGGCATCCTGGCCTGCGTCAGGAATGGTGTGGTCAGCAGGAGCAGGGAGGTCATTCTGCCCCTGTACTCTGCACTGGTTAGACCACACCTTGAGTACTGTGTTCAGTTCTGGGCCCCCCAATTTAGGAGGGACATTGAGATGCTTGAGCGTGTTCAGAGAAGGGCGACGAGGCTGGGGAGAGGCCTCGAGCACAAGCCCTACGAGGAGAGGCTGAGGGAGCTGGGATTGTTTAGCCTGGAGAAGAGGAGGCTCAGGGGTGACCTTATTGCTGTCCACAGCTACCTGAGGGGTGGTTGTGGCCAGGAGGAGGTTGCTCTCTTCTCTCAGGTGGTCAGCGCCAGAGTGAGAGGACACAGCCTCAGGCTGTGCCAGGGGAAATTTAGGCTCGAGGTGAGGAGAAAGTTCTTCACTGAGAGAGTCATTGGACACTGGAATGGACTGCCTGGGGAGGTGGTGGAGTCGATGCCCCTGGAGCTGTTCAAGGCAAGATTGGACGTGGCACTTGGTGCCATGGTCTAGCCTTGAGCTCTGTGGTAAAGGGTTGGACTTGATGATCTGTGAGGTCTCTTCCAACCCTGATGATACTGTGATACTGTGAAATCACATAGAAGTAGATGACGAGCAAGGGAAGAAGATGGCCTTAATCACTAAGGATGTACTTGCAAGTAGCAACATGAAAGCATTCCAAGGTTACCTAAAGAGCAAGGCAAGAGCAAAGACATCATAATGTTATCTTGGAAAAGAAGAACTGACCAGCACTCGTCATAAACACGTCAGTAAGTATCCATGGTGAGAAAAAGCAGAAGACCATCAAGGACATAAGTGAGCTAGGGCTGATAAGGGTATTGCAGACCGGCATGATCACCAAAAATCCAGGCAAGGGGTGAAAAGTACAGTCATAGAATGATAAAATCATAGAATCACCCAGGTTGGAAAAGACCTCCAAGATCATCCAGTCCAACCTATTACCCAGCCCTATCCACTCAACTAGACCATGGCACTAGGTGCCTCATCCAGTCTTTTCTTGAACACCTCCAGAGATGGTGACTCCACCACGTCCCTGGGCAGCCCATTCTAATGGCAAATCACTCTCTCTGGGAAGAACTTCCTCCTAACATCCAGCCTATACTTCCCCGGCACAACTTCAGACTGTATCCCCTTGTTCTGTTGCTGGTTGTCTGGGAGAAGAGACCAACCCCCACCTGGCTGCAACTCCCTTCAGGTGGTTGTAGACAGCAATGAGGTCACCCCTGAGCCTCCTCTTCTCCAGGCTAAACAACCCCAGCTCCCTCAGCCTCTCCTCATAGGGTTTGTGTTCCAGGCCTTTCAACAGCTTCATCACTCTTCTCTGGACACATTCCAGCACCTCAACATC